>NC_042616.1:725139556-725441018 GCF_901001135.1 Rhinatrema bivittatum
CGGGATGCTGAGTCCATCTGCATACACTAAGAAAAAGGAGATTACCAGGTAAGTAATCTTAACATTTCCTAGCGTGTAGCAGATGGACTCAAAACAAATGGGATGTACAAAAGCTACTCCCGGACTGGGCGGGAGGCTGCCCAAGGACCGTTTAGGATTTCCCTCGCAAATGCTGTGTCCTCCCAGGCCTGAACGTCCAGACAGTAGAATCTGGAGAAGGTATGGAGGGAGGACCACGTCGCCGCTTTGCATATCTCTGCAGGCAACAGCAGCTTAGCTTCTGCCCAAGAGGCTGATTGTGCTCTGGTAGAATGAGCCTTGACCTGTAGAGGTGGTGGTTTTCCTGCTTCTACTTAGGCTGCCTTGATAACTTCTTTAATCCAGCGGGCGATGGTCGGCCGTGAGGCCGCTTCCCCTTGCTTCTTCCTGCTGTGCAGGACGAACAGGTGGTCTGTCTTTCGTACTGCTTCTGACATTTCCAGATATCTGGACAGCAGTCTGCCGATGTCGAGATGACGTAGTATTCGACCTTCTTCCGATTTCTTCAAACCTTCCGTAGTAGGCAAGGATATGGTTTGGTTGAGGTGAAAGTGTGAGACCACTTTGGGTAAAAAGGAAGGAACTGTATGAAGATGGATGGCCTCTGGAGTTATTCTGAGAAATGGATCACGACAGGATAGTGCTTGTAGCTCTGAGATGCGGCGTGCTGAACACACGGTCAGCAAGAACACCATCTTCAAGGTTAATAAACGGAGAGACAGGCCTCGAAGGGGACTGAAGGCTGATCCCGCTAGAAATTCCAATACTAGGTTAAGGTTCCACAAGGGCACTGGCCACTTCAGTGGCGGGCGAATGTGTTTAACTCCTTTCAGGAAGCGTGAAACGTCTGGGTGTTGGGCAATGGATTTGCCGTCACTTCTGGGACCGTAGCAAGACAGCGCTGCTACCTGTACCTTGATGGAGCTGAGGGACAGACCCTTCTGAAGTCCATCTTGTAGGAAGTCCAAAATGACAGGAATCTTTGCGGTATGCGAATTGGTGTTGTGAGAATCGCACCAGGCTTCAAAAATTCTCCAGATCCTGATATATGTTAGTGATGTGGAGAACTTGCGTGCTCGGAGGAGTGTATCTATCACCGGCTCTGAGTATCCTCTTTTCTTCAGTCTAGCCCTCTCAATGGCCAGACCGTAAGAGAGAATTGAGCTGGATCCTAGTGGAGAATGGGGCCTTGCCGTAGCAGGTCCCGGTATGGAGGCAGAGGAAGCGGATTCCCTGCCAGTAGTCTTCTCATGTCTGCGTACCAGGGTCTTCTTGGCCAGTCCGGGGCCACTAGAAGAACTAGACCTCTGTGTCGCTGAATCCTGTGAACAATGGCGCCCAACAGGGGCCATGGAGAAAATGCATATAGTAGGATCCCCTGAGGCCATGGCTGTACCAGGGCATCGATCCCCTGAGCTCGAGGATCCCACCTGCGGCTGAAATATCTGGGAACTTGAGCATTGGACCTGTCTGCTAATAGGTCCATGGCTGACGTCCCCCAGTGATCCACAATTATCTAAAAGGCTGTGGGTGACGGCTGCCATTCTCCCGGGTTTAGGCTTTTTCTGCTGAGGAAGTCTGCTGCAGTGTTGTCCTTCCCGGCGATGTGTACGACGGAGATGTCCTGAAGATTGGCCTCTGCCCAAATCATCAGGGGAGTTATTTCTAGGGACACCTGTTGGCTTCTGGTTCTGCCCTGTTGATTGATGTACGCCACTGTGGTGGCGTTGTCTGACATCACTCTGACCGCTCTGTTGCGAAGTCTGTGGGCAAATCGCAGGCATGCTAGCCTGACTGCCCGTGCCTCTAGTCTGTTGATATTCCACCTTGACTCTTCTCTGGTCCACCGTCCTTGGGCGGTGAGCTCCTCGCAGTGCGCTCCCCATCCGTTCAGGCTGGCATCTGTGGTGAGCAGAATCCAGGTTGGGGAGGACATTCTTGACCCCCGTCTCAAGTGGCCGGGCCGTAACCACCAGCACTCTGGCTGGTAGAGGCAGGCGTATGGTGTAGTCCTGTGATCGTGGACTCCATCGAGATAGAAGGGCGCGTTGCAAAGGTCTCATATGAGCCCACGCCCATGGCACCACCTCCAGAGTGGATGCCATGAGGCCGAGGACTTGTAGATAATGCTGAGCTGTGGGCCGGCTGGCGCTCAGCAGAACCTGCAGATGAGTCCGGAGTTTTGACTGTCTCTTGGAGGTCAGGCTGACCTTGTCTTCTTGGGTGTCGAATTGGACCCCTAGGTATTCCAGCAACTGGGATGGCTGTAGGGAACTCTTCTTTATGTTGACTACCCATCCTAGGCTTTCCAGAAGAGCTGTAACTCTGTTGGTTGCTTGGTGACTCTCCTCCGGTGACTTTGCCCTGATCAGCCAATTGTCCAGGTAGGGATGGACGAGGATTCCTTCCTTCCTGAGTGCCGCTGCCACTACTACTATTACCTTGGCAAAGATCCGCGGCGCGGTGGCTAACCCAAAGGGTAAAGCTCGGAACTGGAAGTGTTGATTCAGGACTTTGAAGCGTAAATAGCGCTGGTGATCCCGATGGATTGGGATATGCAGGTAGGCTTCTGACAGATCTAGGGAGGTGAGAAACTCCCCTGGCTGTACTGAATTCTTGACAGACCGTAGAGTTTCCATGCGAAAGCTGGGGACCCATAGGTGTCGATTGACTGACTTGAGGTCCAGGACGGGCCTGAAAGTGCCCTCTTTCTTGGGTACTATGAAATAAATGGAATAATGCCCAGAAGTTACCTCTTCCGCAGGTACTGGGATTATGGCTTTTAGGGCCAGGAGCCTCTGTAAGGTCACTTCTAGTGCCACTGTCTTGAGTGGCGAACAAGGAGATTCCACAAACTTGTTCGGCGGAAGCCGAAAGAAATCCAGGTAATATCCTTCCCGGATGATGGCGAGGACCCACTGGTCCGAAGTGATCTCGACCCACCTGCGGTAGAAGAGGGTTAGCCTGCCCCTATGGCTGCTACCCTCGGATGGGTCGGCTGATTGTCATTGCGGGTGACGGCCGGGCTAGAACCCGGGCCGGTTCTCTTCTTGGTGTGTTTAGCCCGAAAGGGCTGATTCCTGGCCTGAGAACGAGGAGCTTGATAGCGAGACCTGTAAGGGTTGAAGCGCTGCGAGTTTCTACCTCTGGATGGTCTGGAAACAGGATGCTGGCTCCTCCTTGACCTGTCTTCCGGTAGACGGGGTAACGGAGAGGCACCCCATTTAGTAGCCCAATTCTCAAGGTCACTGCCGAACAGTAGGGAACCCTTAAAGGGCATTCTTGTGAGTCGAGTTTTGGAGGACGAGTCAGCCGCCCAATTGCGTAGCCAAAGCTGTCTTCTGGCTACCACTGAGGAGGATACTCCCTTGGCTGCCGTACAGACGAGGTCGGAGGCTGCGTCTGTGAGAAATGCGAGAGCCGATTCCATGTCTTCTCCCGGGTGTTATTTCTTGCCTGTGATAAACAGGAGCGCGTCACCACGGTGCAGCAAGTCGCGATTCGAAGGGACATGACTGCTACCTCAAAGGCTTGTTTCAGAATGGTGTCCATGTGGCGGTCATGCGCATCCTTGAGAGCCGCTCCCCACTCCACCGGAATGGTGGTGCGTTTCACAATTGCGTTAATTATGGCGTCTACCCTGGGGCACGCCAGCAGTTCCTTGGCTGTCGGATCTAGAGGGTACATACCAGACAAGGCCCGACCCCCTTTGAATGAGGCCTCCGGTGCCTTCAATTCCAGCTCAATTAGCTGCTGTGCTGCTTGTAGGAGGGGAAAGTGGTGAGCCGATTGGCGCAGGCCCTCTAGCAGAGGGTTCTGTACAGGGACCCCCTGGGGGGTCCTGGCCCGGAATGGCCAGCTCCGATAGGCATTGTGAGACCAGGCCCGGCAGATGATCTTTCCGAAAGAAGCGTCTCATGGTCCGATATGGTTCTATCTCAGAGGGAAGTTCATTCTCTTCGGGGGGCTCCTCACTTACCTGTGAATAATCCGAATCCCCATGATTGGGGCTGTCGGGTGGTGAATGGCTGTGCCTAGGTCTCGAGGTTCCAGGGACCGGATCAACCGGGACGGAAAGACCCATCCGAGGAGCAGACTGCATCTGGACGAAGGCGTGAATCCCCTTAAACAATTCCACCCAGGAAAGCGAAGCCAGATCTGCCCGCAGGGATACCAGGTCTCTCGGATTCCCTGGCTGCTCGCCGCGGCCTGCTAAGTCCGGAGTGTTCTCTAAGGAACCGCTGGGCTGGGACCGGTCCTGTCCTGGGACTGCCATGGCTTCCTCACATTGGGCACATAGGGAGTCTGCTTCCTCGCTCTGTGTGGCTCTAAGATTGCATGCTGAGCAGAGGCTTAGAGCGTTCATGCCTGATTCTGGGGGTGCCAGCTCTGCAGACGCAGAGGCCTTCTTACGCTCCATTTGCCTCAAATGTGGTGTCGTCCTACGATGTGCGCCTAACACAGGCGCGTAACAGCCTGCGCCTATGAACGGGCGCCTTATAAACGTGCGCCTAGAGCAGGCGTCTTATAAACAGTGCGCCTATGAACGGGCGTCTTATAAACAGTGCGCCTATAGCGGGCGTCTTATAAATGTGCATCTATAATCGGGCGTCTTAGCATATGTGCGCGTATCCTAGTAGCGTGCGCCAAAAACGTGCGCCTATTGCGTGCGCCCACAACGTGCGCCTATCGCGGGCGCCCACAACGTGCGCCTATCGTGGGCGCTCACTACGTGCGCTCAGCAAGCAAAAAGCGCTTAATTAGAAAAGAGAAGTAGGCAGGCAAAAAATGGCGACCTCCCAGGCGGGCGGCCTCGTAGGCAGGCCCAGTTAGTCCACACTTCCTCGGAGACCAAGTAAAGATGTACGCTTTACCTTGTCTTTGGTGCTTCCCGGCTGCGACCCGGGCGGTCTCCGGCTGCGGGGGGGAAAAAGGAAATACCTCCACCGCCGCGCTTAAGGAAGTGCACCCGCTGCCTCTAGGCCGCGCCCGAACCGCTCGGGGGCCAAGCCGCGCCCGAGCCCTTCTTACTCGGGGGCTGGGTCCCTGCCACGAACCGGCCACCCGACCGAGGCTCCTACCTCCGAGGGACCACGGAAGTCAGCTCGGGAAACAACTGGGTGAGTGACCGCCTGGTATCACCACAGGAGTGCGGGGCTCGTCTTCAGTAGATTTAGTCGATAGAATTTGGAAAACACGCTCAGCGAGCGTGGGTAGCTCCAAACTGCTTTGGAGACTGAAATTACTGAATTGATTCACTTCCTGTGGGGGTTTATGTACCCGTGCTGACGTCAGTTCCGTCTCCAACTGCTAGCACGAGCACACTATACCCATTTGTTTTGAGTCCATCTGCTACACGCTAGGAAAGAAACGTATTAACCCTAGTCTAGGAGTGGACTAACACTTACCAGTAATTCCTGTAACACTTAAACACTGAGGAGGTTCATACTATAACCATTCAGCAGCTAAGGGAGGGAAGCTAGATTCATGTGACTGCTCTAAAGAAATGGGAAATTATCAGTTAAGTAGCAATTTCTCATTTCTTAGCATCCAGTCAGATTAATACTGAATAAGTGGGATGTACCCAAGCTACTCCCGAATAGGGCAGGGAGGATCTGCCTGCGGTCCAGTCAAAAATCACAAGTGCAAAGACTGCGTACTCCAGGGCCTGCACATCCAGATATCTGAAAAAGTATGTAAAGAGTCCACATCTCAGCTCGGCAAGTGTCGACGGGAAACAAGTTCACTTCCGCTCATGACACTGCCTGAGCCCTGACCTGACTATGTAACGTCCTCCCAACATCAACGTATGCAGCCAGGACTACCCTCCTTAATCCAACAAGCTGTGGTAGTCCGCGAGGCCAGCTCTCCCTGCCTAGTTCTTCCATGATAGACAAACAGACGATCCGTCTTCGGTACAGGCCTAGTAACCACCAGATAGTGGATGTGTCTCTTGATATCCAAGGGTCACAACAGATATTCTTCTACATCTTTCTCTGACCAGAGACAGCAGGGAAATGGATTGATTCAAGTGAAAATCAGTAGCCATCTTCGGTAGAGGAGGAGGAACAGTACATAGCTGTACTGCCCCTGGAGTCACCCAGAGGAATGGCTCCTGGCAAGACAAGGCCCGCAGTTTGGAAACCCTACACACAGAACAAACTGCCACAAGAAACACAATTTTCAAGGTCAGTAACCGCAAGGTCAGGTTATGCATCGGTCTAAATGTAGGGCCCACTAAGAAATCCATACCAAATAAAGACTCCTTAAGGACACCGGAAACCGCAAAGGAGGACGAAGGTGTTTCGCTTTCAGGAAACTGGCCACATCAGGATGAGCGACAAAGATCCACCATTCACTTGACCTCTGAAACAGGCAAGAGCTGCTACTTGTACCTTTAAGGAATTAAGTGCCAAGCCTTTATTCAAGCCATCCTGCAAAAATTCCAAAATGAATTCCAAGGAAGAGTACCTCAATCCTCACATCAGCCTCAATCAAACACTTGCCAAATCCACACAGACCAAGGAAGTGGAGATCTTTCTATCTCTTAGCAAGGTGCAAATCACTGCCACAGAGTATCCACATTTCAGCAAGCGAGCCTTTTCAAGGGCCAAACCATAAGACAAAATCGAAACGGATCTTCATGAAAAACAAGACCCTGCTGCAACAGATCCCTGTTCACCGGAAGCCGAAGGGATGATTCCACCAGGAGTTGCCGCAGATCCGCATACCAGTCTCCTGGGCCAATCTGGAGCAACCAAGAGCTCCATTCCTCTGTGGTGATCAATTCTTCAGACTAATCTGCCCAACATGGGCCAAAGAAGAAAGGGGTACAGCAACTTGTCTTCTGGCCACTCCTACACTAACGCATCAATCCCCAGCAACTTCAGCTCTCTCCTGCAACTGAAGAACCGCAGAACTTTCGCATTACGAGAAATTGCCAGGTCTAGAAACAAGAGACCCCAGCGATCCAGAATCAGCTGAAACACCTCATTTGATAGCACCCATTCTCCTGGGTCCAGACTCTCGCTGCTGAGAAAGTCTGCTCTTACATATCTTTTCCTGCTATATGTGAGGCTGAGATCATCTAGAGATGTAGTTCAGCCCATTCCATAAGTTAATCTATCTCCTGCGACACTTGTTGGCTCCTCCCTGCCAATTTATGTAAGCCATAGTCACTGCGTTGCCAAACATTTTTATACTCCACTTTTCAGCACTTCAAAGTGTACATCAAAGCAGATTACATTCAGATACTATAGGTATTTCCCTATCCCCATAGGGCTTACAATCTAATTTTGTACCTGAGGCAATGGAGGGTAAAGTGACTTGCCCAAGGTCACAAGGAGCAACTGCAGGATTTGAACCCTGATTTCCCTGGTTCATAGCCTGCTGCTCTAATCACTAGGCTGCTACTCCACTTCAAAAGCATTACCTGGATCACTCGACCTTGCAGCCTGTTGCCAAACTACAAACATGCCAGCCAGATTGCCCTGGCTTCCAAACAATTGATGTTCCAAAGAGAACCTTCTGTATCCCAGCGCCCTTGCGCTGTCAGCTCCTTACAGTGAGCTTCCCAACCATGGAGACTCACATCTGTTGACAGTACTAGCCAGTCCAGTGGTGATAGGGAAATTCCCTTCCTTAGATGATCTGGCTGTAGCCACCATTGCAATTGGGAGGAGACCTCTACTGGCAAGAGGAGCCGAATCGAATAGTCCAGAGACTGCAGGTTCCACAGAGAACACGGAGCGCTGAATAGGACACAGTTGCACTCTCGCCCACGGTACCACTTCCAAGGTTGCCGCCATTAAACCAATTACTTGCAGGTAGGACCATAAGGTCGGGCGCAGAGTGTTCAGACGTAGCTGTGCCATCAACTTCTGAATACAAGCTTTCGGCAGGAAAAGCTTGCCCTGTTTTTTGTCAAACCGAACCCCGAGATATTCCAACAACTGAGCAGGCTGAAGACTGCTCTTGGCCAGGTTCACCACCCAGCCAAGCTACTGCAACAGGGAGATCACATTGAGGCTCACCAGGCCGCTCTCTTCCAGTGACTTGGCTTGAATCAACCAGTCCAAATACAGGTGCACTAGGATCCCATCCTCTCTCAATTCTGCCACAACTACCACCATGACCATGGAAAAGGTCCTGGGAGCGGTGGCCAGACTAAAAGGCAGTCCCAAAACTGATAATGGCATCCCAGAACTGTAAACTGCAGAAAGTGTTGATGCTCTAGTCGAACGGGAATGTGAAGATACGCTTAGAGAGGTCCAAAGGTTAGAAATTCCCCTACCTACACGGCCATTATCACCAAGCGCAAGATCTCCATGCAAAAATGCATCACCCACAGATGACTGCTGATATCTAAGATCCAGGATGGAACAAATGATCCCTCCCTTTTTAGGCACAATGAAAAACTGAATATCACCCCGTATTTTCTTGAGATGTGGGCACAGAATCACAGCCCTCAGACTGAGGAGCCTTGCCAAATATCCTCCACTGCCTGCTTCTTCTGCAGATAGTGTCAGGGAGAGACCATAAATACATCCCGAGGAACAATGTGAAACTCCAGTGCGTATCCTTCTCATATCACCTTCAGGACCCACTGATCCAATGTGATCTCAACTCACCTGATAGGAGAGAGGTGTCCCCCTCTCTCTTGTTCCCAAGGGTGGGTCGGCAAATCATTGGGAGGCTGGGGAGGTTCCACTACCCAAGCTGTGCCCCCTCTGGGTTGTCTGGAATGAAATGACCGGGATCTACCAAAAGGCAGAGTCCTCTGAAAGGTCGCTCCTTTATAAGGTCAAAAACGATTGGATCCCCTAGCATGACCACTCATGCTGAAGTAGTGTGGTGTCTACTTATTATCCTCTAGCATTTGCCCCTCTAGCTGGCCAGTTTCTCCAACTCACTCCCAACAAGCGAGCCTTTAAAGGGCAATTTTTTGAGGATAGCCTTGGAGGGTGCTTCAGCCAAACAATTTCTCAGCCATAACTGACGCCGGGTCACTATCAACTCAAGTCACCCCTCTAGCTAAGGTGTGGACCAAATTGCAGCCTGCATCTGCCAAGGAGGCGGCCACTGGCTCCATAACTGCCCTGGAATTCACCCCAGAATCATCAACCTCATGAGAGAACTAAACAAGAGCAAGCCACCAGAGAACAACAAGAAGCTATCTGCAAAGTCATTGCCACTGCTTCAAATGCTGCTTAAGTAAAGTTTCAATTCTCCTATCATGTACATCCTTCAAGGCCAATCACCCCTCTATGGGGATAGTCATCCACTTGGAGACTGCATATACAAGTGCATCCACTTTCGGAAAACATAAATGCTCTCTCACCACTGGATCCAGAGGGTACAGGCCTTCCAAAACCCAACATGGAATCTGCCCTAGGTAATCCCAGCATATTCAAGGTCTGGGAAATCAGGGCCAGCAGTTCATCTCTATGGAAGAACCGAAGCATAGTCCTATACGGTTCTAATCCCGGAGCAGGACAAACGTCTGAACAATGTGCCGAGCATGGAGACCAGGGGAAGGAGGAAGCCCTACACCAAACACTCTTCTTCTGTCTCTGTGTGTATATATAAACTTAACTGAGTTCAACCTTACCTGGCTGAGTACAGACACTATTTCCGGCTGCAGGGGGAGAGAGCATATGCTGTCACCACCACGCCTGGCTTCCTGCACCCACTGCTTTTAAGCTGTTAAAACGCTAAGTCTATGGTGACTGGATAACCCACTACTGGGCCAAGGCACTCATCTGAGGGACCATGGAAATCACCTCAAGAATTCTCAACTGGGGGGAGGGACCATTTGTTATCACCGCAGGGCGAATTATTTTTCCTTATTTCTCCTTTTCAATTTGAAGCACATCCCAAGTAGGAGATGCACGTCCATCTGCTGGGGATTGAGAATACTGGCAGGCTGTCACTACAAGGATATATATACTGTGAAGTCCGTTTGCTCAGTCTCCATCTGCTGCTACATGTGCATAACCCACTCATTCTAGATTCATCTGACTGTAAGCTAAGAAATTTTCCAACACAAAATAATTCAAAGTTGTTAAATCACAAAAGGATTGTGAGAAATTGCAAGAGGACTATGCAAAATTGGGCACGCAAATGGTAAATAAAACAATGTAGAGAAGTGCCCATTAGGGAAGAGTAACTCAAATTGGAGCTATACAATGCAAGATTCCACATTAGGAGTCACCATTCAGGAAAAGGATCTCTGGTGCCATTATGTTGAAATCTTCTGCTCAGTATGCAGCAGCAGCCAAGAGAGCAAACAGAATGCTAGGAACTATTAGGGAAGGAATGGAGAATGAAACAGAAAATATGACAGGACTATTGCTTTCCTATGAGGAAAGATAGGTTAAAGAGGTTAGAACTCCACAGCTTGGAGAAGAGATGGCTGAGGAGAGATGACAGGTCTATAAAATGAGTGGAGTTTAACTATTAAGCCTCAATCGATTACTGTTCAAAATGTACTAGGGGACCCAAGTTACTAAGTTGTATATTTAAATCTTATAAGAGAAAAGTTGTTAGTGTAGCTGCGTTTAAAAAAAAGGTTTGGACAAGTTCCTAAGGTGGAGTTGCAGAAATCCACTGCTTTTTCCTGCAATAAGCAGCATGAAATCTATCTATCCCTTTGGGATACTGCCAGGTACTTGTGACCCGGATTGGCCTCTGTTGGAAACAGGTTACTGGGCTTGATGAACCTTTGGTCTGAGTCAGTACGACAAATCTTATATTCTTAGGTTCTGATTGAACTGAGTTTCAAAGGAGCAAGTGGAAGTCACAAAGCAAAATAAATACAAGCAAGTTTTGCTTACCATAAATAGTGTTTTCCATAGATCGCAGGATGAGTTAGCCATGCTCCATGAGTGACATCAGGCAGATCTCTCTCGTCAGTTCAAGTTTTTAATGTACTAAGCATGTGCGGGTATTCAGCAAAATTGCTTACCTTGTAATAGGTGTTATCCCAGGACAGCAGGATGTAGTCCTCACATATGGGTGACGTCACTGAACGGAGCCCAGGCGGGAAAACTTTCTGTCAAAGTTTCTAGAAACTTTTGACTGGCCCAGTGAGGCCACTGAGCATGCCCAGCATGCTATGATATTCTCTGCCACAGGTGTCTCTCTTCAGTCTAGTATGTAGCTATGCATTAGCAAAAAGAATAATAAAAATAGAAGGCCCAACTCCGCGGGGTGGCGGGTGGGTTCTGTGAGGACTACATCCTGCTGTCCTGGGATAACACCTATTACAAGGTAAGCAATTTTGCTTTATCCCAGGACAAGCAGGATGCTAGTCCTCACATATGGGTAATTAGCAAGCTAGAGGCTGAGTCATTTTGTAGTGAAGTATTGTTGTTGAATGAGTCAGCAGAAGATCACAGAATATTGGATGTAGAAGGAGTTGGGTTTAAGCTGGAAACAAGTTCTTTAAGACAGATTGTCCGTAAGCTGAATCTTGTCTTCCTTGCTTGTCCAAACAGTAATGAACTGCAAAAGTGTGAAGTGAACACCATGTTGCAGCTTTACATATGTCAAGGATTGGCACTGAACGATAGTGTGCTACTGAGGTTGACATTGCTCTTACTGAATGTGCCTTTACTCGCCCTTGGAGAGGAAGGCCTGCTTTTTCATAGCAAAACTGTATGCAATCTGCTAACCAGTTGGATAGAGTATGTTTACCCACTGCTTTACCTGGTTTGTTTGGGTCATAGGAAACAAAAAGCTGATTGGATTTCCTGTGAACTGCAGTGCGGTTTAAGTAGAAAGACAGAGTATGCTTGCAATCTAAGGTGTGTAAGGCTCTTTCCCCTTGGTGAGAGTGAGGCCTTGGAAAAAATGTGGGTAAAACTATAGATTGGTTTAAGTGGAAGTCCGTAACTACCTTAGGAAGGAATTTTGGATGAGTACGGAGAACCACTCTGTCATGTAAGAACTTAGTGTAGGGTTCATATGTGACAAGTGCTTGTAACTCACTAACTCTTCTAGCTGATGTAATGGCTATGAGGAAGATAGTTTTCCATGTAAGAAATTTTAGGTCACTGGAATCTATGGGTTCAAAAGGAGAACGCATGAGTCTAGTTAAAACCAAATTTAGATCCCATTGTGTGGCAGGGTGTCTAATTGGTGGTTTTAGGTGAATTAAACCTCTCATAAACCTGCTGACAAGAGGTTGTGTAGAGATAGGTGTATCTCCTACCTTGTTATGGTAAGCTGAAATTGCACTTAAATGTACTCTTACAGATGAAGTCTGTAGACCTGATTCTGAAAGATGGTACAAGTAGTCTAGTAAAGATTTTGTAATGTACTCTTACAGATGAAGTCTGTAGACCTGATTCTGAAAGATGGTACAAGTAGTCTAGTAAAGATTTTGTAGGGCAAGTGAAAGGATTGAAGTCATTTTGCTTGCACCACAAAGTGTATCTCTTCCATTTGGAAGCATAGTTCTTCCTTGTGGAAGGTTTACGTGAAGCTATAAGAATTTGGGATAGGTTGGATGAAAGATTAAGTGGTTGTAAGATCAAGCTTTCAACATCCAAGCTGTCAGTGATAGGGATTGAAGGTTGGGATGTCGCAACCGACCCTAATCCTGAGTGATGAGAGTGGGAGCTACTCCCAGGCGAATTGGATCCCTGACTGAGAGGTCTAGCAGTGTGGGAAACCATACCTGTCGAGGCCAGTATGGGGCTATGAGTATCATGGTCCCCTTGTCCTGTTGTAGCTTCACTAGAGTTTTGGTTATGAGTGGTATCGGAGGATACGCATATAACAGGCCTAAGTTCCAAGGGCGAGCAAATGCGTCCTTGGATGGCTTGTTGTACAGGTTGTATAGGCAACAGTAGTTGTCCACTTTGTGATTCAGATGTGATGCAAAGAGGTCTACTGTTGGTTGTCCCCAACGTTGAAATATCCTGGTCACTATTGTGGGATCCAGGGACCATTCGTGTGGTTGGAACTGACGACTGAGTCTGTCCGCCACTACATTGTGAATGCCTGCTAGGTAAGTGGCCTTGAGAAACATGGAGTTGTTCAAGGCCCAACCCCATATCTGAGCTGCCTCTTGACAAAGGAGGTACGAACCTGTCCCTCCTTGTTTGTTGATGTACCACATGGCTACTGTGTTGTCTGTTTGGATCAGCACAGTCTTGTTTGCAAGGCAGTCCTTGAAAGCATGCAGAGCATAACGTATAGCTCGCAGTTCCAGGAAATTGATTTGAAATGTTGCTTCGAGCTTTGTCCATGTTCCTTGTGTTTGGAGATTGCCTATGTGAGCTCCCCAACCCAAGGTGGATGCATCTGTAGTCAGAGTTATTTGTGAAACTGGTTGTTGAAAGGGTAGGCCCTTGCACAAATTGTCCTTGTTCACCCACCACAGTAGAGAAGAACGTAGTTGGTGGGTTACTTGAATTGGAGAATAAAGTGGTTGAATGGCTTGGATCCATTGTGATCTTAAAGTCCATTGAGTTACCCTCATGGCCAGTCTCGCCATAGGAGTGACATGAACTGTGGATACCATGTGGCCTAGTAATGTTAGAAACTGATGAGCTGTTGCTTGTTTCTTGGAGTGAATCGAGCTTGCCAATAGAGACAGTGTGTTTGCTCTATCTTCTGGTAGAAATGCCCTTGAAAGGTTGGTGTTTAAATCCGCTCCTATGAATTGTAGGAGATGGTTTGGAGTTAGATGTGATTTTGGATAATTGATGAGAAATCCCATTGAGTGCAGTAGAGCAATAGTTTGGTTGAGAGACTGTATTGCTCCTGTTTGAGATTGGCTTCTGATGAGCCAATCGTCCAGATATGGGAAAACATGTACACCTTTTTTGTGTAGGTGTGCTGTTATTACTGCCAGACATTTGGTGAAGACTCTGGGAGCAGAAGCTAGTCCGAAAGGCAGTACTCTGTATTGGTAATGTTGAAGGCCCACCATGAAGCGCAGGTATTTGCGATGAGGAGGGTATATTGGTATATGGGCGTAAGCATCTTGAAGATCCAGAGAACAGAGCCAATCTCCTGCTTGAAGAAGTGGGAGCATTGTGCCTAGGGAAACCATCCTGAACTTTTCTTTCTTTAGAAATTTGTTGAGATTTCTGAGGTCGAGGATGGGACGTAGGCCTCCAGTTTTCTTTGGAATGAAGAAATATCTGGAGTAGAATCCTCTGCCCTGCTGAGACCTGGGCACTGGTTGAATGGCCCTGGCTGTCAGGAGGGTGGATAATTCTATTTGTAATTGAATTATTTGGGAATTTTGTTGTGGGTAGGAAGTCGGTGGGAATTCTGGAGGAATTGTGAGAAAATTTAGTTTGTAACCTTGAGTTACAATGGAAAGTACCCATTGGTCTGTTGTTATCTTTTCCCAATTGGAGTGGAAATAGGAAATTCTTCCTCCCACTGGTATGTGTTGTTTGGGGTTTAGGAGGGTGGGTCTGATCTCTGGATTTGTGTTCAAAAACCCGTAGCTGGACCAGTCTGTGGAGGAGGCTGAGTACGGGCTGTTCTTGGTTGCCTGGCCTGAGAGCGCTGGGTAGGCCTAGAAGGTCTAGCCCTAGTAGGTTGATTGTAGTACCTTCTTGGCCTGTAGTATGGACGCCTAGGTTCTCTGCGAGGAAAACGTCTAGGGGCCTGATTTGTTGGTTCTTGAGGTAATTGTGACAGCTGTCTTAAGGTCTCCGTGTGATCCTTAAGTTGTTGGACAGCATCCTGCACTTTTTCCCCAAACAAATTGTCTCCACGGCACGGCAGATCTACAAGCTTGTCTTGGACTTCAGGTCTGAGATCTGATGCCTTCAACCAGGCCCATCTTCGTGCTGTAATGCCAGCTGCTGCTGTTCTTGAGGCTGTGTCAAAATTGTCATAAGTAGCCCTTACCTCATGTTTCCCAGCCTCCAGGCCTTTGGCAATGATGGTTTGCGCAGATTCTTGGAATTGTTCTGGGAGAGAATTGGTGAAGTGTTCCATTTGCTTCCAGAGATCCCTTTGATACTGTGTCATATACAGTTGATAGGCAGAGGTTCTGGAAGATAAAAGTGCACCTTGGTACACTTTTCTGCCCAGGGAGTCCAGAAAGCGATGATCCTTCCCTGGAGGAGCTGAAGAATGTGGACGTACCCTTTTAGACTTTTTCTGGGCAGATTCTACTACCACAGATTGATGTGGCAACTGTGCCTTCTGAAAGCCTGGTGCCTGCTGCACTAGGTAGGTAGTGTCTACACGTTTGTTGACTGCTGGAACCGTGCATGGGTGTTCCCACACTCGCTATTGTAGGTCCAACAGGACTTCGTGGATGGGGATTGCCAGAACTTGTTTTGGTGGGTCCACGAACTGCAGCACCTCTAGGGTATGTTGTCTCGAATCCTCTTCTGATGAGAGCTTAAATGGTATTGTATCAGCCATATCTTGGAGAAAACTTGAAAAGGATAAGTCCTCAGGTGGGGATCTTTTCCTTACTTCAGGAGGTGAGGGTTCGGACATAAAGTCCTCAGAAGAGGTACTTGACCTTTGATCATCCCAAGAATCTTCTTCATCTGGTTCTTGATAGGTGGTTCTTGGGGTTTTTCTTATATTTTTGGAGATACCTGATGGTCCAGGTAAAGGGTCATCGATGGAAATCATGGGTGGATTGTCCTCCATGGTTCTCTGAGGAGTTGTATTGACGACTTTTTGATATTTTTGCAATAGTTGTTGAAAGAGTGCTAACTCCTGAGGGTCACTATCCTCTTGTACTGTTGTTATCGATAAAAGGATAGGTGGCCTCGATGTAGTTGTCGAGGGTAATGCTCTCGGTGTCGATTCCGTCGATGACGGTAACATCGAAGCTATCGGTATCGATGAATTAGCTGGGATTTGAGCGTATATCAACGTCGATGACGTAATGATTTTTGGTGTCTACGTCGAATCTCTTTGAACCGGAGTCAAAAATGACCCCGGCATCGGTGTGCCCACCGGCATCGGCAAGTTTGCCGGCATCGATGTAGAAAACATCGGCATCGACAATGAAGTCGGTATGGTAAGTTGTTCCTTCAGAGCCTGTGAAATCGCTTGTCGGATTAAATCCGGCAATTCCGGCCGCACAACCGTTGGAAGCAGAGCAGTTGAGGGCGGTGGCGTAGGCTGAAGCACAAGTTCCTGTGTTGGCTCTGGTGTCGGCAACGGAGTCGAGGTAGGCCGAGATGTTGAAGACTCAGAGGTTTCCTGATGTCTAGGCCGCTTCGCTGTCGAGGGTTCCTGGGAAGCCGGGTCGGATAACGAGGGGCTTCGATGACGGTGTCGATGTTTCGACTTCGATTTTTCTATCGATTTCGTCGACGTCGATGAAGGGGACGAGTGATCCCCCGATGGTCCCGGGCGAGGTTTTTTAAGGACTATGCGCTTAGTCGCTCCAGCCGGAGACGACTTCGATGACTGTGATGGGGAAGGTATCAGTTGCAGGCTGAATAAATGCTCCATTTTTTCGAGCCTGGTTTTCCTGGTTTTTGGAGTCATCTCCGCGCATTGTGGACAGTTATGAACGTCATGTTTATCTCCTAGACACACCACACATTCGGTGTGCGGGTCTGTAAGACATTTTTCTCGTACACACAGGGCATTTTTTAAATCCTGTGGACATCGTGAAATCGACGGCCGTCGATTCGACTGAGGAGAATTTTTTAAGATCTCCGAAATCAAATTTTTTGACTGGGTTACTTACCGGCCGGCAAGAAAAAACCCCGAGAGATTTTCTGTGACAGAGAATGTCAATATCACGACTATTAAGTCGAGTAACAGTTGAGGTAAAAAACTCAATGGCTCCGGACCCGCGATGCTAGCTGCAGCGCGGAAAAACGAAGACTGAAGAGAGACACCTGTGGCAGAGAATATCATAGCATGCTGGGCATGCTCAGTGGCCTCACTGGGCCAGTCAAAAGTTTCTAGAAACTTTGACAAAGTTTTCCCGCCTGGGCTCCGTTCAGTGACGTCACCCATATGTGAGGACTAGCATCCTGCTTGTCCTGAGATAACCACGAGAACAACGGTTCCAGAACACTTCAGTCAATAACAAAGCTAGTTATTGACTGAGTTCCTAGTATTGGTTGCTGTCCAGGGAGGAGAGTGTGTTTCGCATCCTATCTACAGAAAACTCCGCTTACGGTAAGCAATACTTGACAGAAGCAAGCCTACTTCTGTCAAGCAGGCTGAATTAGCCATGCTCCATGGGGAGTCCCAAGCTGAGGGTTGCTATGAAACAAGTTCACTTTGTAGTAAAACCCATTTCTTCTGTGAACTAAATCTCTTGCAACCCGGCTCCCCAGTGGACAGCCAACTAGGATGATGTGGCATACTTGTGGACTGTGGTTCCCACTGCGCTGTTCATAATGGCAGCTGTATCTAGGCAATAGTGCAACGTGAAGGTATGTACTGACAACCAGCTAACTGCTTTGTAAATGTTCTCAATAGCAACATTGTTTAAATGCACCAATGAAACAGCTGTTGCTCTAACTTGGTGAGCTTTTACTCCATCTAGGAGATTGAGCAATTGCACAGTCTAGCAATGTGTAATGTATACTGTGCTCCAATTGGAGAACATTCACTTAAATACAGGTGTAGCAGGGTCTGTTTGGATTGTTTTTTAATATGCGAGGGTATGTTTGCAATCTAAGGCAGGAGCTGTTTTTTCCCTTTCATGCCTGCGTGGCTTTGGGAAGAAAGTCTGTAGTGAGATATTCTGGTTCAAACGGAATGGTGACACTATTGTAGTTAAGAACTTCATGGAAGAATTGGAGATAAGGTGGGAAATTTACAAGGGCTTGGATCTCACTTATTCTGTGGGCTGAGGTCAGTGCAACTAAGAAGGACTTTCCAGGTGAGAAACTTCACAGATGCCAACTCCAAGGGTTGAAGGGTGTTTTTATTAGATGCCAGGACTATATTTATAAACAATGGGATATTGGGGGGAGGGGGGTGGGGTCACTTTAGAGGACATAGGTGAAGACAACCCCACATGAATCTGGAAATTAATGGATGCATGGAGATCAATTGTCCATTTTCCTGTTGATGGTATGTAGCTATGGCACAGAGATGAAATCTGACAGTTTTCAAGTCCCGTGTTTGAAAGGTAATGTAGTCGGAAAGTAAGCATTGGGGGCCGCATATGAAGGGGTCCAATGCCTGCTGAGCGCACCAACTGGAGTAGCTTTAGTTTCTTTTGATGAGTGGTTTTCATACTGACAGGACATCTTGAATTGGCTCAGGAAGATTTCAGTGCACTACAGTCGCAAGTTCAACATCTATGCAGTTGAATTTAGAGGGGCCTGTAAGGTATGAAGGAGACATCCTGTGTTAGCAAGCCTAGGTTGCTCCCGAATTTCTGCAGAGGGGAGGATGAGTACTGCATCAGACATATCGGAGCTATCAAAATCATTGTGGCCTGATCTTGCATGCATTTCTGAACCATTTAAGTATTGGGTGAAATGCATACAGTAGTCTGCAGCTCCAATGCAACAGGGAATGCGTCCAGAGCTTCTTGATGGGGAGTTGGATGGATGGAGCAGAATTTGCTAACTTCTGTTCTGTTCCATTGCAAGGAAAAGCATGTCCACCCCCGATTGGAATAGAGGCTATTTGTGTGGGTGGAATATTCTGCTGAGGCAATTAACTTCCACGTTCACAGTTAGGTACAAGGTTGGGAGAGTAATCTGCTTTGGATGCTCTTTGCCAGATGGTCAGGGCTTCCTTGCAAAGAGCTTGGGACCATGTAACCGTTTGTTTACATAGAACACTGCTACCTGGTTGTCTGTATGGGTCATCAGGGATGTCCCTTGGAGGTGGTGTTGGAAGGCTGAGGGCATTTTGCAAGGCCCTAAGTTCAAGAAGATTTATAGAGTGGTTTTGCTCCTCTTGGTCACAAAGACCTTGAGTTGTATTGCAGAAGGTGAGCTCCCCATCCCTTGGTGGAAACATCTGTGGTCAGAATCAGCTGGTGTGACACGAATGTAAAGAAGCACCCTTTTCAGCACACTGGATTGTAGCCACCATCTTATTTTGGTTGACAAAGGTTGGAAATATTGGGAGCATCGAGTCCTGAGACTCCATTGTAAGTGGCACATATGTAGTCTTGTTAAAGAAACTACATGATTAGCTGCTGCTATGTGACCCAAGAGTACTAGGACGTGTTGAACTGATGCCTTTCTGCGCTGGAGAAGTCTGTTCACTGCAATATGAAGCCTGAGGTCTCACTCGTAAGAGATATGCTCTGGATTCTATGTGCCTATGAACCGTATCTGTTGTGAGGAGTATGGATTTCTCTTAGTTGATTAGAAATCCCGTTTCCAGGTAAAGCATTGTTTGTTCAGTGAGAGATTGCATAGCTTGTTCGTCTGGTGCTATCATCAGATGACATGTGGCACACTTGTTGCTCCAGGAAACAGGCATATCCTGGAGCAACAAGTGTGCCACAGCCACCACTAAGTATTTTGTGAAGACTCTCGGGGCAGAGGAGAGCCCAAATGGGAGGACTTTGTATTGGTAATGGAGTTATCGCACTCGGAAGCAAAGGTAATGCCAATAGATGGGGTGAACTGGGATATGAACATAAGCATCCTTTAGGTCGAGAGAGCATACCCAGTCATTGGACTGGATGAAAGGTAAAATAGTACCCAAGCATGTCATCTTGAATTTTTCTTGAAGGATGGTTCAGGGATTGGAAGTCTAGAATGGGTCAAAGATATCCTGTCATCTCGGGAATGAGGAAGTAATGGGAATAGTATCCCTTGCTGCAATCCTGGGTAAGGATGGTTTGTATTGCTCCTTAGTTGAGCAATTTTTGCATCTCCTGATTGAGGAAAGCCAGTTGGTCAGGATTTATGGGATGTGGTCAGATGTGGCAATGCAGGTTGGCACTGAAAGTTCAAATGTTAACTCCTGAATTATCTTGAGGATCCATTGGCTCATGGTTACATCCTTCCAGGCCTGTTGGAAATGTTATACTCTCCTCAGACAGAATTGTGGCAATGATATATTTAGGAACTATGCTGAGGTTTTGTGGCAGGTTGAGATTGTGGTTTTGACACAGACTGTACAGCATCCCCTTTGTGGGGGCTGTCTGCTTTGTTAGTAATTGGCTCGGTGGTAGGGTTGGTAGGAGCAGATTTGTCACCAAGGGTAATACGAACCTTTATATTGTGGATAGAATTGGTGACTGGCAGCTTTGTGTTCACTTTGAGACAATAGGGATTTAACTGCCACGTTTTGCTCTTTAATTTGCGCAGTTTCCTTTAACTTCTCTGAAAATGTGATCACCCAACGAGCTTTTCATGCACATCTTCCTTGATGTTTCTTGCTCTCAGCCAAGTCATCCATCCTGCACCTACTGATGCCGTAGGTGTTCCAACCATGGTGTCAAATATCTCATATATTACCAAAAGAGATATCTAAAACCTTCTTCAAGGTCATGTAAAGGGTGAGGCAAGAGTGGCTCGCCTGATTCTGAGCATATATATGGCTTCAAGTTCTCCACACAAATATATTGCACTATATAAAATTGGTGCTGTTCTATCTTTGCGGCTAACAGTCTCTTGGAAGACTTTTCTAGCAAACAGGTCGATCCAGTAAAGTTCAGTTGAAGATTTCTCGTCTGTAACGAGCTCGCTGCGCACAATTCGGACGGGTAAGGCAAACCAGCGATACAGTCTCCAGTTTTGCGCGTCCGTAGCGCTTCTTAAAACAGACGCGTAACCCTTCCCGCACCCGGCATGTAAATGAACGAATTAGCTGTATAATGAAGGAATTAGCTATTCCCCTCCGATACCGTAACGGGCACTCAGGTTCTCTCATTAGTAACGCACTGTTTTGCCGCGGCCGTAACATGTTAGTTTACCGCCTCCCCCTAGTAGGAGTTAGGACTGTGAGTCTAGTAACAAATCCATCGACACCGCTTAAGATACTCAAAAACAATAAAACACAATTTAAAAAAAAAGCGATACAGAGATGATCGAGAAAATGTAATGATGTGGGACACATAAAACCTGTCAGAAGAAAAAATAAAAATTTTTAAATACCTGTCGGAGGGCCGCGTGGTTCCAGGCGGCCGGTGGCAGCGGGAGCCGGGTGGTCGCGTGTTAAATCTAGGCCGCGGGCGGGTGGGCGCCTGTTCCAGGCAGCGGCGGCGGGGGGACACGCGTTAGTTCGAGACGGCCGGCGGGCGGCGGGTGGTCGCGTGTTAAATCTAGGCCGCGGGCGGGTGGGCACCTGTTCCAGGCAGCGGCGGCGGGGGGACACGCGTTAGTTCGAGACGGCTGGCGGGCGGTCGCGTGTTAAATCTAGGCCGGGTCCGCACAGGCGCGACCCCTGCGATTCGGCGCTCACGGCGTGACGTCACGGCATGTGACTGCCTTGAGCGCCGAATCGCAGGGGTCGCACAGGCGCACATTCATTCATTCACTGCCGGTGGGGGCTGCCTCTCCGGCAGCCCCCACCGGCAGTGAATGAATTCATTCATCCAGGCGGAGGAGCCGGCTGCTTTCGCCACCGGCTCCTCCGCCTGGATGAATGAATGCGCGCCTGTGCGGACCCGGCCTAGATTTAACACGCGACCACCCGCCAGCCGTCTCGAACTAACGCGTGTCCCCCCGCCGCCGCTGCCTGGAACAGGCGCCCACCCGCCCGCGGCCTAGATTTAACACGTGACCACCCGGCTCCCGCCGCCGCCGGCCGCCTGTACCCACGCGGCCGTCTGAAACTAACGCGCGTCCACCCGCCCCCCCCCCGCCCGGAACAGGCGCCCACCCGCCCGCGGCCTAGATTTAACACTCGACCACCGGCCCCCCGGATCCCGCCGGCCGCCTGGACCCACGCGGCCCTCCGACAGGTATTTAAAAATTTTGATTTTTACACTTCCTGGTGCCTGTCATTTCAAATGTCTTTTGAAATGACAGGTACCAGCGCACCCAGGTTAATGTATAGGCGCTGTATTAAGCGCCTATACAGTAAAATGGGTTACGCGGGCATAACCCTTCCCTACCGCTTTAAAGCCGCGGCATGCATTTGCATGCGATTAGAGGAGAGTATCGGGGAGTTAGTGAAGAGAACTGTGCGTGCGGGGAGGAAGGGTGCGCCTGACACTACCGCACTGTTTCTACCGCGGCCTTACTGGATCGACCTGAAAGTTATCAAGGACCTTGTGGTTTCTCCCTGGCAGTGGATTGAGGTGGAGTCTTGTCTTTTGTGTTTTTCACTGCAAACTCTACTATCATCGAGTTGCATCATCCCACTTCTCAGGGAATTTTTCAACTTGAATTTCAAGGCTACCTTCTGAGCTGTTGCAGACTCCGAATAAGGGGTTTCCCATTTCTTTAGAACTGTTTGACATCTCATAGGATGGTAGAATTGTGGGTTCCGCAGGGATGTTTAGGATCTCAAGCAGACCCATTACCTCCGCTCAAGCATATGTCTCCTCGATTTCCAGCTTTAATGTGGAGCCCAACCTTTCCACAAACCTACAGTAGGGTCAAGCCTTCTGGGGGAAAAATGTGCTCTGGTGGCTCTTCTGGGAGATCAGATGGTTTCCTCCCCCCCCCCCCCCCGGCACTGCTACCGGATTCCCCTGGAGAACTATCTGAAGGCAGAAAAGGCAATGGCAAGGCAGGTGCCGTGGTCTTGGAGGAAGTAGCAGATCCTCCTGCAAGTACGAACACAGGTTCCCCGAAGAAGGAAAAGAGATAGCTGTGGTGCTCCAACCATTTCTTTTCCTTGAGTGGTATTATTGTGTAGGCCGCTAGGAAAGATGTAGCTATCTGCAAGAAGAAATTAGGGGAAAAATCCCTTCACTATCTGATTTGTTCCACAGCTTGATGCTCAAAAATGAAATTTCTGATCTATTAGTTAAAATTTGTAACCTATCATTAAAATCATCCATTGTACCTGAAGACTGGAGGGTGGCCAATGTAACCCCAATATTTAAAAAATGCTCCAGGGGCGATCCGGGTAACTATAGACCAGTGAGCCTGACTTCAGTGCCAGGAAAAATAGTGGAAACTATTCTCAAGATCAAAATCGTAGAGCACATAGAAAGACATGATTTAATGGGACACAGTCAACATGGATTTACCCAAGGGAAGTCTTGCCTAAAAA
This sequence comes from Rhinatrema bivittatum, assembly GCF_901001135.1. Taxonomy (NCBI): domain Eukaryota; kingdom Metazoa; phylum Chordata; class Amphibia; order Gymnophiona; family Rhinatrematidae; genus Rhinatrema; species Rhinatrema bivittatum. The sequence goes on from NC_042616.1 coordinate 725,162,711, forward strand.
ATCGGCTTCATTTTTTTGAAGGGGTTAATAAACATGTGGATAAAGGTGAACCGGTAGATGTAGTGTATTTGGATTTTCAGAAGGCGTTTGACAAAGTCCCTCATGAGAGGCTTCTACGAAAACTAAAAAGTCATGGGATAGGAGGCGATGTCCTTTCATGGATTACAAACTGGTTAAAAGACAGGAAACTGAGAGTAGGATTAAATGGTCAATTTTCTCAGTGGAAAAGGATAAACAGTGGAGTTGCCTCAGGGATCTGTACTTGGACCGGTGCTTTTCAATATATATATATAAATGATCTGGAAAGGAATAAGACGAGTGAGGTTATCAAATTTGCAGATGATACAAAATTATTCAGAGTAGTTAAATCACCAGCAGACTGTGATACATTACAGGAGGACCTTGCAAGACTGGAAGATTGGGCATCCAAATGGCAGATGAAATTTAATGTGGACAAGTGCAAGGTGTTGCATATAGGGAAAAATAACCCTTGCTGTAATTACACGATGTTAGGTTCCATATTAGGAGCTACCACCCAGGAAAAAGATCTAGGCATCATAAGTGGATAATACTTTAAAATCGTCGGCTCAGTGTGCTGCAGCAGTCAAAAAAGCAAATAGAATGTTAGGAATTATTACGAAGGGAATGGTTAATAGAACGGAAAATGTCATAATGCCTCTGTATCGCTCAATGGTGAGACCGCACCTTGAATACTGTGTACAATTCTGGTCGCCGTATCTCAAAAAAGATATAGTTGCGATGGAGAAGGTACAGAGAAGGGCAACCAAAATGATAAAGGGGATGGAACAGCTCCCCTATGAGGAAAGGCTGAAGAGGTTAGGGCTGTTCAGCTTGGAGAAGAGACGGCTGAGGGGGGATATGATAGAGGTCTTTAAGATCATGAGAGGTCTTGAACGAGTAGATGTGACTCGGTTATTTACACTTTCGAATAATAGAAGGACTAGGGGGCATTCCATGAAGTTAGCAAGTAACACATTTAAGACTAATCGGAGAAAATTCTTTTTCACTCAATGCATAATAAAGCTCTGGAATTTGTTGCCAGAGATGGTGGTTAGTGCAGTTAGTGTAGCTGGGTTAAAAAAAGGTTTGGATAAGTTCTTGGAGGAGAAGTCCATTAATGGCTATTAACCAATTATACTTAGGGAATAGCCACTGCTATTAATTGCATCAGTAGCATGGGTTCTTTAATGTTTGGGTAATTGCCAGGTTCTTGTGGCCTGGTTTTGGCCTCTGTTGGAAACAGGATGCTGGGCTTGATGGACCCTTGGTCTGACCCAGCATGGCAATTTCTTATGTTCTTATGATTGTTGTCCTGGTGACATTGATGGGGCATTTGCCTCCAGTACTAGTTTCTAGTCCAGATCTACACTTAGTAATGAGCTGGGTATAACAGAGCTAATTGGATTCAGGGTTTGCAGATGGAAGCCTCGTTGTCGTATAGTGTATGCCAACACTGACCTTAGCAGGAAAGGGGTAGATAGGTAACCCTGATGAATAAGTCAGAGGCATCCTGGGTGGTTGAACAGCTGCTCTTAATATGCTGTGTTCTTTTCCCGAGTGTGAAGAACTTGCTCGTGATAGTGGTCTAATGGAACGGGATTCTGATCCTTCCCTGCTTCTATGCCTGGATTTCTGGTCCATGCAAGACTACTTGGCGCCATGTATCTTTTTTGTAAGGGTGCTCTGTGCTGTGGCCTTCCGTGTTGAAGGCTTAAGATTACTTCGATGAAACACTGTGTGCTAGCGATGCGCCACAAATTCTTCATGCACCAATGATGCGCTGTGCACTGTGTCATGTATGTGCCCTGCCTCAATGGCACGCTGTGCTTTTTCTTTGGCGCTTGCTTCTTATGAGCTCCAGGGCTGTTTGCTCCAGTTGTGCAGTAGTAGGGTTTGTATGCTTCACATGGCATTTTTTAGTATGGAGTCAGGATGCACAACCAGAGAAATTTGGTGCTTGTAACCATTGGTGCTTTGGGCACCGCCCAATGAAGAGGTACATTTGTTGGTGTTTGGCCTGTCGGCTTATTTTTTTCGGCCCTCTGGCAATGGGCTCTTGGGGACATGTGCCACAGTCCATTCAGTTTGCTTGGTCATGATCCAGGCCCAGACAGAGGTAACATGCCTGTCTGTAATGGACACTGCGACCCGCAAGAACAGTACTTAAAACCTGCAGTAGGGTGCAGAGAAACTGTAGCCCTGAAAAGTGCTGCCTTTTTTTTTTTGAAAATGAGAGTATAGTATGAAGCAGAGAATCTCCTGCATCTGTGCAAAGCACTGATAAAAAAAGACTGAAGAGAATTCTCAAATGATCATTCATGCGGGAATACCTGCACATGCTCAGTACGCTAAAAATTGACGAGACAACTCCGCAACAGGCCACCTGACATCACCCATGGAGCATGGCTAATTCAGCCTGCTTATCGACAGAAAACTACTTCTTCACAACTTGAACATCACATGCTTAAATTAAAAATTTCTTACCAATCACTGAAGGACATGATGTTATAAAGGGGAGGCCTCTCCAAGTCATTAAAGGCTGACTGTGCACTTAAGGTGCCAGCTCCCATGTTATCAAATATGATCCAATCTCCAACATTCAGCTCAGGAAGAAGACAATGCTCCACAATTTGATCAAGCTCATCATAGGATGGACCCCAGAGGCTACTGGCAAACAGAGGCTCGTCTTCCTTAAATTTCTAAAGAATTAAGAAACAATCAGGTCATTTATGCTTTATTTTAATGCACCTTTTTCTAGATCCTAAATTGCTTTAGAGTGCAAGAGAGACCCATGAGGTACTCAGAACATTAAATAGCAGTATTTTGAAGTGTGTTCCCTATTCTAGATGTTACTGGTGGTTTGTTTATAAATGGGCCGAGACACATTTTGGATACAAGGCAAATCATAATAGCATGACTTATTAAAATGCTCACCTTGTGAACTGCTGGTATGGTGTTCAAATTTTCAGACAATTTGCTTGCAAAGGAACCATATACTCCATCATTCATGTAATACATAAAGGCTGGCTCATTTTTGGTCTGCTCTTCTAAAAAAGGAGAAAATTGCATTTTAGCTGAAGTCAATGTTTCTCAGTACTTAGCTTTTATTCAAGGTTGTCAATATAAAAACATATATGCAGTCAATTTGTTCAGAAACATGTTAAATTTTGTGCAAGGCCAGACTGAAACCATCAAGGACTACAAATAATACATTCTGACCTGGAAGACAACAGATCTATGCCTGGCAATCAGATGCCATGTCTGTTACCCCACCCTTCTTCTGAACCTCCATTTAAGTTATTTAAAAGGCTCTGCATCAATGTTCCTTTTAATATTTTAAGGGCTGTGTGTACAAGGAAGTTCTTGTGTGCAATGTAGTATACAAATTTGTTCTTGACAATCTTTTAACCGCCATTCTATTTTCTTTTCCTGTGTTTTCCTATGTGCACTTGTTTCATAACCTGTGTACGTGTGCACAGCGTTCAGGATTATTATTCTGCACTTACTAATAGTTCTTTGTTTTCATATGCACTCATTTATAACCTAAAACTCCTGACTTGCAATGGATGCCCAAGAATTTTCTGAAAAAAATGCTGTGTCAAAAGTATAAGACCCACAAGTAATAATCTTGACCTATAGTGAATAATTTTCTGGCTAGAGAATTTTCATGGAACAAAGTAGACCATCAAAATCATTAGCAAAACACACTAAAAGGATGGTAACTTATTACCATATTTATTATGAAAGCATATTAATACATCTTAAATTAACTTTTACTAAATAGCCCCAACAACTCATAAAACACTATTCTACATATATCCCAACTAGGACCCTAGTTTCAAATACTCCGATTTCAGGGGATATCCACCCATAAAAACACCATACCCAAATTTTTAATACTTCAAATCAATACAAAAAAGTAATATTTCACAAAACTGAACTCTCAACATCCTGGCGTAATACACCTAACAAAAAAATGTTCATATCTTAAATCATATATAAAGATATTCTAAAAAATTAGTCTAAAAATTACTAATATTTACTGTCAAAAACACAATGCTCCCAATATCACCACCACCGGTTTCAAACAGCACCATGAAACATCGAATTTCACATCCACTACCGCCTACAAACAGAAATAGTATATACAAAAAACACATACTATTCCAACCTGACTTTTGCATCATTTCTATCGTATACTTACCCAATACAACTGCTCTAAAGGTTTTACTATATCATGCAACTTTTAACAAGCATCTTCGCTTAAATTTTGACTCATCCTGTATATAAAGACCATTAATTTAAGGCTTCCAATACAGAGAGCCATCAAGAAATCACTGCCAATAACACAAATGATTTCTTTGCTTTTTTAATTTGCGAGCATGCTGCAAAAATGCCACGTATGCGCTCTACTATTTGCAACCCTTTTAAACTCAGAAGACCATATACCTATTATGTATTCTGCTACTATTGGACAAAACCCAACGCATGCAAAACCACACTATCAAATCACCTTAAGGCTTCTGCTATTCATAGAATGGACAAACCAATTATACCCAACACTTCTAAAGATTTACATAAAAACGGTATCATTTGCTCATACTGGAGCCGATCCCTCACCTGGTGCTTCTAATTATAATTCAGATTTGAATTTTGGCTCAAATAAAGAACTGGTTCATTTTTTACGATCTTACAATCGAGAAGGCAAAAGAATGTGGCAACATCGCCCTCAAGGATTCACTCGACAGAGTATCACAACAATCAGCAGCAGTGCATACTTACATCTGTTGTCAGTTTGCCTTCAAGAGATTTAACTAATGAAGATTTGAAGGTGTTGAATTATGGGTTATCATTTATCCCTACTCCAACATATGATCCATTTAAAACCAGGGTTGAATTGTTTTAATTTTTTAGATGTTTGAAACTGGCAATACTTTTTAATGGTCAATGTGATATATATCAAAGAACTAAATTTGTTAGACATTCAAAGTGGTTGCCACCTAATCTACAAGATCTATTTATTATGGTGTTTAAAAATTTAGTATTAAGCATTTGGCAATATTGGAAGAATCCAAATCAAGATATAAATCTCACATGGCTCCAATGGGATTCATTGCTTAAATTAAAAAAAAAAAAAAAAGATACATGAGATCACATGATGCAATGAAAGGGATCAGACGCGTCTTTCCCTTCCCGGGTCCCTAGTCACTTCCAGCTTAACTCCATCTCCGGTAATTGAGGCGCTGCCTCTCCATTTTTCACCTTGAGCTGGTGTTGGATGACTTTTGGAAGGCGTTGGTGCAGTGTGATGGCCTCCCGACTGCTAAAAACTAAGGAAAAGGACAAGGAGAAGGGCCGCCACCCAAGTTGACGAAGCCAACCGGGCCGCAGAGCATCCACCTATAGCCGTTCTTGTGGATATTAAATTAGCGATGCAGGAAGTTCTTCGGCCCGAGTTACAAATAATATCTAAACAGCTTTCTGAGCTCTCTGCTTGTTACAGTTTTGGCTGCAGTGCAACCGCCTCACCACCAGGGGTCCCTCTAGTGCTGGCTCTCCTGACAGGCCCAGGCCATCTCCCTTGTCCACTCTATGTTCTGGTTTGGGCCTTATAACCCTGCCTGACAGTTCCCTCGGTGCTTCGGCATCGAGCTCACCTGGGCTCCCTGCTCTAGCCTTGCGCGGCCTTTGGGCCTTTCCTTGCCTTGCCCTGCGCGGCCTTCGGGCCTTTCCTTGCCCTGCGCGGTCTTCGGGCCTTCTTCCTCGCTTTTCTTACCTGGCCTACGGGCCTTCTGACCTGCCTGCTCTGCTTACGGTGTGTGGCCTACGGGCCTTCTGTGTATGTGTGGCCTACGGGCCTTCTGACCTGCCTGCTCTGCTTACGGTGTGTGGCCTACGGGCCTTCTGTGTGTGTGTGTGTGGCCTACGGGCCTTCTGACCTGCCTTACCCTGACTACGGTGTGTGGCCTACGGGCCTTCCGTGTGTATGTGTGGCCTACGGGCCTTCTGACCTGCCTGCTCTGCTTTCGGTGTGTGGCCTACGGGCCCTTCTGTGTGTGTGTGTGTGGCCTACGGGCCTTCTGACCTGCCTTGCCCTGCTTACGGTGTGTGGCCTACGGGTCTTCTGTGTGTGTGTGGCCTACGGGCCTTCTCTGCCTTGCCTTGCTTACTGTGTGTGGCCTACGGGCCTTCTGTGTGTGTGTGGCCTACGGGCCTTCTGTGTGTGTGTGGCCTACGGGCCTTCTGTGTGTGTGTGGCCTACGGGCCTTCTGACCTGCCTTGCCCTGACCCAGCCTGAACCCAGACACTGCTACTTGCCGCCTGCCCTGACCCAGCCTAGACCCAGACACTGCTACTTGCCGCCTGCCCTGACCCAGCCTGAACCCAGACACTGCTACTTGCCGCCTGCCCTGACCCAGCCTGAACCCAGACACTGCTACTTGCTGCCTGCCCTGACCCAGCCTGGAACCAGACACTGTTTCTAGCTTCCTGTCTCTCTCCACCTGGAGCCACCCTGCTGGGTGGTGTTCACGACTCCTGACCGGAGCCCAAGCGTAACAGTATGCCGAAGCCACCAAATTTCCAGGTGAAGAGATAGGTCTTGGTACTACCGGTGAGCCAATTTTTTCTTTTTCCTTCTACTCACATTATGCCTCAGCCTCCAAGTTTTTATGTCTGTGCTTGTTGCCAGACTTTGAATTATCCCAGTTACAAGAACTGTCTTGCCTGTCAACTCTCAGACCAAGAACACTGGGTATGCAGTGGTTGTCATAAGAGGAACGTCTCAGTCTATCAGGAATGTTTAAATTGTTTAAATCCTAAACCAGGGTGGTGGAAATGCTCCTGTCTTCCGTGTCTGTTACCACCAGGCAAACCCTGCCCCCGTTGTTCTGCTTTAGGATCAGCTGTTCCATTAGAAAAAACAATCAGCTCTCCTAACCGGTATTCTGCTTCTGGCTCCACTAAAACAGACATTTTAGCTGGCAGTTTGTGGATAGAAAAACCCAGGACTTACCTGGCCAAGAAGGCTTCTGTGACACCAGTGCAAGAGCCTCAGGAACAGGTTTCTCTCAAACGGAGAGAGTTGATTAACTCTAGCAGGGCTCTGCTTCCCACAGCTGCTGTTGAGACACTAACGAGCACATTCCCTAGACGTCCTAGAACTGCCTGTGCCTTCTCTAAACTGCTCCTCCAGAAACAAAATAAGGAGCCTCAGAGTTTGGCTCGAGGTATCAAGCCCACAGCAGTGCAACCTGTGTCTTCTATGTGCACTGCTTCTAACCTTGCTGCTCTGCCATCTGAGCCTGTTTCATCACCCCAAGAGGGGGCCAAGCCTGCTGCGTCGCCCCAAGAGGGGGCCGAGCCTGCTGCATCGCCCCAAGAGGGGGCCGAGCCTGCTGCATCACCCCAAGAGGGGGCCAAGCCTGCTGCATCGCCCCGAGGAGGATGCCAAGCCTGCTGCGTCGCCCCAAGAGGGGGCCGAGCCTGCTGCGTCGCCCCAAGAGGGGGCCGAGCCTGCTGCGTCGCCCCAAGAGGGGGCCGAGCCTGCTGCGTCGCCCCAAGAGGGGGCCGAGCCTGCTGCGTCGCCCCAAGAGGGGGCCGAGCCTGCTGCGTCGCCCCAAGAGGGGGCCGAGCCTGCTGCATCGCCCCAAGAGGGGGCCGAGCCTGCTGCATCGCCCCAAGAGGGGGCCGAGCCTGCTGCATCGCCCCAAGAGGGGGCCGAGCCTGCTGCATCGCCCCAAGAGGGGGCCGAGCCTGCTGCATCACCCCAAGAGGGGGCCAAGCTCGAGGTATCAAGCCCACAGCAGTGCAACCTGTGTCTTCTATGTGCACTGCTTCTAACCTTGCTGCTCTGCCATCTGAGCCTGTTTCATCACCCCAAGAGGGGGCCAAGCCTGCTGCGTCGCCCCAAGAGGAGGCCGAGCCTGCTGCATCGCCCCAAGAGGGGGCCGAGCCTGCTGCATCGCCCCAAGAGGATGCCGAGCCTGCTGCATCGCCCCGAGGAGGATGCCAAGCCTGCTGCATCGCCCCGAGGAGGATCCAAGCCTGCTGCATCGCCCCAAGAGGGGGCCGAGCCTGCTGCATCGCCCCAAGAGGGGTCCGAGCCTGCTGCATCGCCCCAAGAGGGGGCCGAGCCTGCTACGTCGCCCCAAGAGGGGGCCGAGCCTGCTGCGTCGCCCCAAGAGGGGGCCGAGCCTGCTGCGTCGCCCCAAGAGGGGGCCGAGCCTGCTGCGTCGCCCCCAAGAGGGGGCCGAGCCTGCTGCGTCGCCCCAAGAGGGGGCCGAGCCTGCTGCGTCGCCCCAAGAGAGGGCCGAGCCTGCTGCGTCGCCCCAAGAGGGGTCCGAGCCTGCTGCATCGCCCCAAGAGGGGTCCGAGCCTGCTGCATCGCCCCAAGAGGGGGCCGAGCCTGCTGCATCGCCCCGAGAGGGGTCCAAGCCTGCTTCATCGCCCCGAGAGGGGTCCAAGCCTGCTTCATCGCCCCGAGAGGGGTCCGAACCTGCTACAACGCCCGGAGAGGGGTCCGAACCTGCTTCATCGCCCCGAGAGGGGTCCGAACCTGCTACAAAGCCCGGAGAGGTGTTCGAGCCTGCTTCATCGCCCCGAGAGGGGTCCGAGCCTGCTTCATCGCCCCGAGAAGGGTCCGAGCCTGCTTCATCGCCCCGAGAGGGGTCCGAACCTGCTACAACGCCTGGAGAGGTGTTCCAGCCTGCTGTTTCATCCCGAGAGGGGCCCGAGCCTGCTGCACTACCCCGAGACGAGCCTGCTAAACCGGTCCCTGCTGCCACCCCCGGAGGGGCTCAAACCGGTACCACTAACAGACTTTCTGACTCAGCCATCTGAGCCTGTTGAATTGCTCCAGCTGTTGCTGCCCTCGGAGGGGTCTGATTTCATTTTTGAGTACCCCCTGCTAGATGGGACCCAGGAGGAGGGGGAGGCCTTGCGGAGGGGGTACTGTTACAGTTTTGGCTGCAGTGCAACCGCCTCACCACCAGGGGTCCCTCTAGTGCTGGCTCTCCTGACAGGCCTAGGCCATCTCCCTTGTCCACTCTATGTTCTGGGTTGGGCCTTATAACCCTGCCTGACAGTTCCCTCGGTGCTTCGGCATCGAGCTCACCTGGGCTCCCTGCTCTAGCCTTGCGCGGCCTTCGGGCCTTTCCTTGCCCTGCGCGGCCTTCGGGCCTTTCCTTGCCCTGCGCGGCCTTCGGGCCTTCTTCCTCGCTTTTCTTACCTGGCCTACGGGCCTTCTGACCTGCCTGCTCTGCTTACGGTGTGTGGCCTACGGGCCTTCTGTGTATGTGTGGCCTACGGGCCTACTGACCTGCCTGCTCTGCTTTCGGTGTGTGGCCTACGGGCCTTCTGTGTGTGTGTGTGTGGCCTACGGGCCTTCTGACCTGCCTTGCCCTGCTTACGGTGTGTGGCCTACGGGTCTTCTGTGTGTGTGTGGCCTACGGGCCTTCTCTGCCTTGCCTTGCTTACTGTGTGTGGCCTACGGGCCTTCTGTGTGTGTGTGGCCTACGGGCCTTCTGACCTGCCTTGCCCTGACCCAGCCTGAACCCAGACACTGCTACTTGCCGCCTGCCCTGACCCAGCCTAGACCAAGACACTGCTACTTGCCGCCTGCCCTGACCCAGCCTGAACCCAGACACTGCTACTTGCTGCCTGCCCTGACCCAGCCTGGAACCAGACACTGTTTCTAGCTTCCTGTCTCTCTCCACCTGGAGCCACCCTGCTGGGTGGTGTTCACGACTCCTGACCGGAGCCCCAGCGTAACACTGCTAACCTTGTCTACCTTTGAAAAGCGGTTTGCTGAAGTCGAACAGCATGTATCTGACCTCCAAGATGGCCACCAAACCATACTTATGGATTTCGCTTCCCTCAAAACCACTGTGGTTAAGCAGGCAAAACGGCTTGAGGATCTCGAAAATAGATCTCGCCGTTCTAACCTCAGGTTTGTGGGACTGACTGAGGATATAGGGGAGCGGGATCTCGCTGGCTTTTTAGAGTCCTGGCTGAAAAGAGCCTGGGGTTGGCGCCAAGTATGGGACTGCTGCATATAGAGAGGGCCCATCGTCTGGGGCAGAAGCAGGCAGCTGGCGATCGACCCCGAGCTGTGATTGCAAAGGTGCTCAATTTTACTCACAAGGCAGTGATCATGTCAGCGTTGCGCTCGGGGAAATCTCTGCTGCACGATAACCAAAAAGTAATGGTTTTTCAGGATTTTTCAGCTGCTGTGGCGCAACAGCAGAAAGTTATGGCGCCTTATTGTGCAAAATTATATGCGTTGGGGGAAGAAGGCGGTCCTGCTCTATCCGGCGTGTCTCCGAGTGAATACCTCGGCGGGGCCGCGTTGGTTAACGGATTCGGTGGCCGCTCAGGAATACCTTGCAAGTAGGGAGGCATTGCGGGCCTCCGACACAGCCCCAGCCTGAATGGCGCCTGATCTTCGCAACTTGGAACAAAGTGTTTTTTCTTGGTTTTTCCTTCGCCTGGATTTGCTCTGCAAAGGGCGCAATTATTGGTATATATATTCAACTGTTTCCTGTTATTCTTGGTTATTACGAGGCGAGTGCTGTTGAGAGATATTATGCCTGTTTACCATGCTGCCTCTTGACTAGGCATTCGGTTATATATGGTGGCCTTCTCATTTTTTCTTGTTGAGATTTTTCAATTATTGGACAGTTTTTTCCAATGGGATTGTGCTGCTTTTTTCATCAGCAGACCACAATATATCCTTGAGTTGGTCTAATGAACATGGCTTCTGGCTTTTTCACTTAACTACCTGTGTCATATTATCATCAATATGGAAAGGCTGTTTTGCCACCAACTTGTCTGAACTTCATTTTCTCTGTTTCATGTGGAGGGGGTGTGGCTGGCTGTGGAGTGGCGGGGAGTTTGGACTGCTCTGTGGTGATCTCCTTGAGTCCCATTGGACTCTATTAGGATTTGATACTAGTAATGGTATCTAGGGATGGTAAGGGAGGGAGGAAGGAGGGGTATGGGGAAGGGGGGTTGGGGTTATTCTCCTATGGCTTATTTGCTCGCGACTGTTATAATACAGATTTCATTTACTATGTTCTCTCATCCCTTTGGGACGTTATTCTGGAGTGGGAACCTTAGCTGGGAGGGTCCCCACTTCGCATAGAAACTATTTTGGTACTTCTCTCAATATTGGACTGGGTAGTTAATGGCTAATCGCGGAGTACGACTGGTTTCCTGAAATGTGTGCGGTATTAATTCACCCATTAAAAGGAAAACATTTTGACATTATTAAAAAAAACACACTCCGCCGATATAGTCTATTTATAAGAAACACATCTGAACGACCTTGAACATTCAAAGCTGGCTCAAGCCTGGGTAGGGGCGGTACATTTTGCTTCTGCCACCAATAAATCAGTTGGTGTTGCTATCTTGATTCATAAGGGTCTCCCACTCAAGATCAAAATGGAAATCTTAGATCCTTTGGGAAGATGTGTCATATTGATTGCAGAACTTTATCATAGCCCCGTGGTACTTTGTAACATTTATGCCCCTAATAACCCAAAGTTGGATTTCTTCCAAAATTTGTTAAGACATTTAGCTCCATATTTGGACCAAGCTATTGTCTTGGGCGGGGATTTCAATTGTGTTCGGGATCCCCTATTGGACAGAGTTGGCATGTTACTTAGAGAGGGGCAACCAGGGAAGGGAATTAAATTTTTAGATAAGTCCTTGCAACTCATTGATCCCTGGCATGTATTAAATCCTATGGCAGAAGATTTTACACGTGTCCTGAGCTCATGCATCACAATCCCGGATCGACTATATTTTAACCAGCACTAATATTTTTACTAGGATTAGTGCGGCGGGCATAGAAGAGATACTTATCTCGGACCATGCTCCTATACGGGTGGAAATGACATGGAATCCGGATCCCACATACAGAGGTGGATGGCAGTACCCCTATTTGAATGGTGACACCCATTTTCAAGATTATTTACCGTCTAAGTGGGAAGAATATGTACAGAATAACCAAGAGCACTTGGAAAACCTTTATTGTTGTGGTACGCAGGGAAAGCGGTCATTTGGGGAGAAATTATTTCATATAGCGCACATCAGCGGAAAGCCCTGGATCAGCAGTTATTAACCCTCACCTTGCAGTTGAAAAGGGCTGGGGGTACTCTACAGAAAACCAATATAGCCGGCCAATCGTGACCTTTATTTTACCCTTCAGAACACTATCAATACGCTATTGCATCAAAGAGCCAAAAAAAAGTGTGTTTTATTATAAGTTTCGTTTATTTCAATTTGGGAATAAACTGGGTAGACTGATGGCCAATCTGCTTCGCTCTCATAGTGGGGGGGGGGGGGGGGGGGGGGGGGGGGGGAGTAGTTCACGATACGCCCACTCTCTTGTCCATGTTTCATGATTATTATGTCAGACTGTACTCGGCAGGTTCTATATCCATGCAGGCCTGTGAGAGGTTTTGCCAAGATCTCAATTTGCCCCAATTAACACCAGAGCAAGTAGCATGTTTAGATGCTCCGATTACTGAGGATGAAGTCCATTTCGCCATCAGGCAGGCTAAATATTGTAAAGCCTCAGGGCCAGATGGCTATAATGCAGAATTTTATAAGGGCTTGATGGATGTCTTAACTGTACTGCTCACTAGAGCCTTTAATTCCTTAATTGAAGTGGGTTCCTTTCCTGCTTACATGAACGTTGCGCATATTACTTTAATACCTAAACCTGGGAAAGACCCCATGTTGCCGGAGTCTTATCTGCCGATCTCTCTGTTAAATGTGGATCATAAACTACTGATGAAAATCTTGGCGGAACACTTAGCGGGACTGATGCCCTCCCTAATTAAACCCAGTCAGGTGGGCTTTGTGCGAAAGTGTTATGCGCTAATGAATATTAGGAAGGTGCTACAGGTAATGGCTTTATGCCAACAGGTGGGGTAACCCTATTTAGCCATTAGTTTCGATGCAGAAAAGGCTTTTGATCGCGTAGAGTGGGATTACTTATTTTAGGTTTTGCAGGCTCTAGGGATCAATGGAGTTTTCTATAAGTCCATTCAGTTACTCTATCGGGAACCTATGGCCATATTGCTTGCCAATGCCTCACAAGCATGAAGTTAGCATGTGGCACATTTAAAACTAATCGGAGAAAGTTATTTTTTACTCAATGCACAATTAAACTCTGGAATTTGTTGCCAGAAGATGTGGTTAGTGCAGTTAGTATAGCTGTGTTTAAAAAAGGATTGGATGTGTTCTTGGAGGAGAAGTCCATTACCTGCTATTAAGTTGACTTAGATAATAACCACTGCTATTACTAGCAACAGTAACATGGAATAGACTTAGTTTTTGGGTACTTGCCAGGTTCTTATGGCCTGGATTGGCCACTGTTGGAAACAGGATGCTGGGCTTGATGGACCCTTGGTCTGACCCAGTATGGCATGTTCTTATATGTTCTTAAGCGGCACGGCACAGTTTCCCATATATCGGGGTACATTTCAGGGGTGTCCACTTTCCCCATTGCTTTTCCTTCTTCAGTTGGAGAGCCTCCTCCTTGCAATCCAAGAACATCAGGGGGGAGAAAGGTGTGCAGTTTTGCACGGAAACCTTTAAGTATGCTGCTTTTGAGGATGACATTTTAACCTTTGTAACCAACCCCCGCCACTCAAATGCTCTGTTAAATCTATTCCATAAATTTGGTGATTTCTTGGGGCTCAAATTGAATATTGGGAAATCTGAGGCTTTGGCCTTTCTTGATTCCTTACGTGACCATTGGAAGGATTCGTTCCCTTTGACCTGGGCGGGTAACAAGCTCAAATACTTGGGGATTTTTATACCCTCCCGTTTACACAAACTTTATGATGTTAATGTGCTTCCCCTCCTCAAGTCTTCGGTGACTCGCCTTGAAACTTGGCGATCTCTTCCACTGTTGCTAATTGGCCGCGTAAATTTATACAAAACGATCCTCCTCCCCCGGTGGTTGTATCTTTTCCAAAGTTTACCCCTGGTGGTCAAGAGGAGAGACTTGAGGATGTTGGACAAGGCGCTCAGGGTTTTTTTCTTGCGCGGTAAGAAATCCCGGGTTTTGCTTCACCATCTCCAGGCACGGTCGGGACAGGAAGGTTTAAATGTCCCGGATTTAAAATTGTATAACCTGGCTGGGGAACCTTCGTTTTGTCTGGGATTGGTTACTGTGTGACTCATTCTATATTAACATGTCTGAGTGAACTCTATTGGGACAATTAGATCTTCGATGGGTGTTACAGACTGAAGGCTCTAGACTGCTGTTACCCCCGCTGCTGACTAAATTGATATTCCCGATTCGCTGGGCTTGGATGCATGTTCTTGAGATGCTCCAGCTCCCGCGACAATGTGCTTATTTTCTCCCTATACGGGGGGAAATTTAGATTTTACCTATGGGTCTGACTCGGCTGGGTTTAAAAATTGGTCTTCCCAAGGGATTATATACTTAAGGGCACGTTCTCGATGCCGAGCACCAGATGCTCCCCTTTATTTCCCTATCGTCACAGTATAATTATCTAAAAATCAATTATTCTATATCCAACTGCAACACTATATAAATTCCTTACCGGACAAATTAAGCTCTCCCACAATTTTTTGAAGTTGGAAGTGTTCTTTAGGTTAGCGCGGGAGAAAAGCCCTTCCCTGTCCTATTACTATAAGACATTGACTAACACCAGGGAGAATGAGGTCTTTGCCTTACTGGCCTCCCGTTGGAACCAGGAAGTTGATAATTTCATTACCCAGGAGCAGATGAAGGTGAGCTTCCATTCTATCTCGGGAATATCGGTTAATGTCTATCGTGAAATGCAGTTTAAATTGTTATGGCGGGTCTACATACCGCCCACTGTAGCGGTTCATTACCAGCTGGTGGCGTCTGCTGTTTGTGGGAAGTGCGGGAAAGTGGTGGGGACCTTATTTCATATGTTTTGGAATTGCCCTCTAGTCAAGCAATATTGGGTGCGTGTTCTTCAGTCTGTCCCATATTCTTGATATTCCCGTTACCTACCCCGCAAATGGTACTTTTGGTCTTGTTTTGACTACATTGGTTCGGAGATGGGGACCACGAGTGTTTCTCCGGAAAGCCTTATGTGTGGGGGAAAAAAGTTATTCTCTTGCAATGGCAGCATTCGGCGCCACCTTCCTATTGGGCATGGAGAAATCAACTTCATGGCATGCTCATTGTGGACAAGGCATCGGCCAGGACTTCTTGTCAGAGATTTTTCCAAATTTGGGAACCTTATATCCCAACATTACCACTCAAGGCCCAGAGCTTGATCCTTAATTAGTTGTCAGTGGCTTGTGGATATAAATATTTGTAACTTTTTAAAATCATGTTTTACAGGTATAGGTAGTAAGCTAAGGGAGACTTGGGATGTGGGGGGAGAGGGGTAGCAGGCTTGGAGGGGGATATAATATGCATGGGGGGAGGGGGGATGAGAGAAGGTAATATTGTTGGACAACCTCTGGGCGGAGGAGAGAATACCTGATAGTATATGAAATATGAGTATATTTATTGGTCATCTGATGTCGTAACTACAGTGATTGTCACTGATTTCTGATATGCAGCGCTCTAAGACATCTTTGTTATATTGTTCCCCTTGTTTCATGCTCAATAAAAACTGTTTTGACATACAAAAAAAAAAAAGATACATCCATAATCATTAAGGCAGCTGATAAAGGATGTGGGATAGTAATCCAAAATAGAAGCAATTATGTAACAGAAGCTCAACGACAATTAGATTACACTAGCTTCTATCAAATTCTCATGATGCGACTGAAGGTTTGAAAAGAGAAGTTTGGGATGTAGTACAAAATGCACTACGGCTGAAAATGACTGACAAATTGGCCAATTTGTATGAGTTATTTCCAGTAATTCCGGTACTATATTTAGTACCAAAAATTCAAAAATCTTTTTACTCTTTACCTGGTTGGCCAATAGTGTCAAGTGTTGGGTCTTTGAACCAATTTCTAAATATGTAGACAGCTGGTTGCAGCCAGAGGTCTTGGAAATTAAATTTTATATTAAAGACACATATGATTGAATACATCATTTATCTCACAATATGCACAATTAGAGTGGTGGCTGGTCACCTCAGATCTCTTGTCTTCATACCAATATCCCCCAGGATGCTGCTTGTGATTTAGTGAAAGTTTGAAGCATACACATATCCATAAATAAAAGGGAATTCCTGATCAGTTGACAACCATTATTACTCAAGTTATTTTAAATTTGATTCATTGTACCATCAAGTTAAATGAGTTCCAATGGGGTCATCTATGGCCCCATCAATTGCATGTCTATATATGGATCAATTTGAATGTCAATACATATATATCCATCGGAGTTTTGGAGGTATAGTGTCCTATGGAAACAATATATTAATATTCTGTTTTCTCAGTGTCATTAGCCCAGTTACAAATATCTACACATTGGGTTAATATTTAGACTAATCTTTAATTCTTATTTCAATATTGCCTTTTTAGACCTGTGGATTTACAAGGAATGGGATAATTTGTAAACATCAATATTTAGAAAACCCACAGATAAGAATACTGTCCTGCATCACAATAGTTGTCATCCAAAGGGTTTAAAAGACATTTCAACTTAATTTTTAAGGTTATGGTGGGTTTGCTCCTCAAATGATGAATTTAGAAGTCAGGCTATAGAAAGGAAGCAGAAATTCCTGGATCAAGGCTATTCCTGCATGTGCATTAAGAAAGCATTTAAACGTTCACTGTGTGAATCGTGAAAATTTATCTTCTAAATCTCAAATTTCTAGATTCATCTGTGCGATTCAGTTTTTGAGTAAAATTAAAATTATACGTTGACATTGGGCTATATTAGGACATGAACCTATTTTTAAAGATTTTCCAGTGTTTGCCTTGCAAAAAAAATCATTTGCTTCAGGATCAACTTGTTACCTCTGATTTACCAACATTAGAGGTAAGTTTACCACAAGAAATAGGACAAGTGCAATTTGGTGAATGTTTGCCTGGTAGTTCTTTTGACAACCCAATTTTTGTTAAAATTAAACAGCGTATATCAAACTTTCAGCTAGATTTGACTGTCAATCATCACAGGTTATATATGCAATTATATGCCCATGTGAACGAGTGTAAATTGGGCAAACCAAACAGAAGATTAAAACCCACATTTTAGAAAACATATCCTGCCTTTGTACTGAGAATGAAGGGGCTCCTTTGGTAAAACACTGGCAGACGATGGGACATATTGAGAATTTAAAGATTTTTATTACACAGATTAATCTTGAGAAGTGAAGATGTATCTAAACTAATACATACAAATCAAAGATTTATAAATGAATGGAATACTTTGGAACTGGTGGGTTTAAATGTAGGTATTGGAGTAGCTTTTTGTGAAGGAACCTCTGGAGAGTCAGACTTTATGAATTCCTGCAATACCCTTCCTTATAAGTGAGTCAGGTATAATTGGTTTTGTCCATTCTATGAATAGCAGAAGCCTTAGGGTGATTTAATGTGGGATTTTGCATTTGTGTGTGTGTTGAATCGTATGTCCATTAATAGCAGAATATGTAATAAGTGTGTTTTGTTCTCTGGGTTTAAAAGGATTGCAAATAGTCAAGAGCGCACAGGCAGCATTTTTGCATGACTCTCGCCTTGCTATAAATTAAAAAAAAAGAAGAGAAGAAATCATGTGTAAGTATGTTTATTGGTGGTTATTTCTTGATGGCTCTGTATTGGAAACTTTAAATTAATAGTCGATTTATATACAAGTTGAGTCAAAGTTTAAGCAAAGACACTTGTTAAAGTTTCAGGATTATGTAGTAAAACCTTCAGGCAGTTGTATTGGGTAAGTATATACAATAGAAGTGATGCAAAAGCCAGGGTGGAATAGAGATTTAGTGAGACCCCAATGGGGAAAATAGAGAAAACAGTGACTTTTTCAGTCAAAATTAGTGAGAAAATCTCACAGGGCTCCTGTCACCGCAATGCTGAGGGCAGCGCGGAAAAACGAAGACTGGAGTGAGACCCCTGTGGCAGAGAATATCATAGCATGCTGGGCATGCTCAGTAGCCTCAGGCTGCCAGTCAAAAGTTTCTAGAAACTTTGACAGAATTTTTCCCGCGCTAGGGCTCCATCAGTGACATCACCCATATGTGAGGACTAGCATCCTGCTTGTCCTGGGATAAATACTAATTCTGTCGATGTTTGTAGGTGGTATTGGATGTGAAATTTGATGTAACCTGGTGCTGTTTTAAACTGGTGGCAGTGATATTGGGGGCAGTGCATTTTTTGACAGTAAATTTTAGGAATTTTTTAGAATAATTTTTTAGAATATCTATATATGATTAGTTCAGATATGAAAATTGTTTTGTTCGTGTTTTAGCTGTATTACACCAGGAAGAAACACGTTGTCTAAAGAGTTAATTTTTGTGAAATATTGATAAAAAACTTTCTATTGATATGAAGTATTAAAAGTGTGGGTATGCTGTTATGGGTGGATATCCTCCCAAAGAAGACTGAGTCATTGAAAATAGGGTCTTAGGATTTATGTGGGATAGTATTTTACAGGCTGTTGGGGCTATTTTGAATAATAGTTAATTTAAGACATATTAATATGCTTTCATAAAAAACATTGTAAATTCACGTTGCCATCCTTTTAGTGTTTTTTGCTAAAGAGAAAATAGGAACCATAAACAGTATTTCTACTACATACAGCTATCAGATATTGCTTTAATGTTAGAATACTAAAGTCAGAGCCAGGAGGGGGGGGGGGGGGTGGGGGGGGGGGAAAGGAGGCGGGGGGAAGAGATAGCTGCCCTAGATGTCAAGCTCAAGAAGGCATAATCAGCAAGACTGCTTTTACCTATGGATATAAGCACACAAGGCTCTGCCCTGATGACTACTGACCAGTGCCCAAAATCTCAGGCAGCAGAGATCAGCCTTCTGCTTCCTTACTGAAGCCTCTCCCCAGGCAGCATGTAAGGAATGGGATGGAGGTAGATATGAGCATGGAGCAGACTGAGCACAGTGCAAAGCAAAGAACCCTCCCCCTCACTAATCCAGCTCCACCTCTCGTTCCTCCCTCTCCTACAATCTGCAGGGAGCAAAGTGTGTGTGGCGTGAGGGAATTGGAGAGGATAGCAGAACAAAAGAATTCAGTAAACTGCATATTTCTAATTTGAAATCCCTTATTCTGTATTTGGTGAGGGTCTGTGTTCTGTGTGTGATGGAGGTAAAGTATTCTATTAGCATATAGGCTCTATAGTAGTCAAGCTTGTTCTGTTTTCTCACTAGAAAATGCGTTGTTTTAGGCCCAGGTGGAATATTTGCAGTGTTGCCTTTTCATGCAGGATTGTTGCTGTTCTAGGAGTTAAAGCTGTGTTGATATGGCAAGGTTGCCATATAGGTTCTAGACAACTTTGTCGGGTATGTGTTACTTCACAAAATGCCTAATTAAAGGACTTTATGTCACTAACTGAAGTGGCAACAATTTGAATGTTTTTCCTATGGTGAAGTAAAGGGGAAAAAATTCCAGTTCAGCCTGGACAGCCATTTCAGATATTATCTTCAACCAATTTAGTATGAATATATTAATTGATAAATTTAGGTATTTCTTTCGGATTCTGTTTTGCAGGCTAGTCCCAAAAATCACAGAACATATTCAGACACTATTTCTGAAACATTTTGCAAAACAGTTTAATATTTAAAAGTATGATATCCATTTTTGTGATTTTTTTCTAGGATTGTTCTGGGAAGAGTTGTGGTAAGGACATGATAGTTGGGTTTAATTATTAAAAAAAAAAAAACTTAACTTGGGGGAGCCTATATGCCTGAAAATTGAAGGTGCATAAGGCTAAAGGACCTAAAGATGTGGTTCCCAAATCTCTTCCGGGGGACCCCCAGCCACTTATGTGTTCAGGGATACTGAAATGAATAAACCTGTGTAGGAGAAAGATGGGGGTTGCCGCATGGTTCACTGGCCTTGTGTTAATTCTTCAGATATTGCTGCTGCCACTGCAGAAAGATGTACAGCATTGCAGCCCAAGGAGAATAGGAGGGAGGAGGGAGGAGACACAGGAAGAGGGACAGGAAAGGGTGGGGTTTGCTGCTTGGCAGGGATAAACAAGGGAGCAAAGGGGGACTTTTGCAGTGCAGTAGATTGGGGAAGGGGGGTGAAAGACAAGTAGTTGTGGGAGGGGAAGATGACTAATGACAATTAGTAGGGGGAGATACAGGCAAGGAGTGGGGAAGAAATAGGATTCCGGGCGTGGAGTGGGGGAGAGTGGATACACAGGAAAGGAGGGGGAAGGCATCGCAGGGGCATGGTGTCAGGGAAGAAAGAGGGATGCTGGGTAGAAGGGAAGAGATAGAGAGGTGCATTGCTGAAGTTGCCACCACTATAAGGATAGCTGTGCTTTTGCTGCTAAAGGAAAAAGTACTGTCATAGAAGTCACTGGTAAGGAAAAACCAAGGAGGGAGCGGATTAATTCTGTGTGTCTGTCCCAGGTGCAGAAAAGCTGGTCCTGGCTCTGACCAAAGCTATACAATTATATTGATGAAAATATCAACAGAAAAAGAATAATTTTCACGATTACCTCCAGAGGGAAGGCATTTATGTTCAACAACTTTCTTTGCAATGATGTTAACTGCTAGAGTAAATGCAGAAGAAACGAAGTAACTTCCAGGCTCTGCAATCACTTTAATGCCAGATTCTTCAGGGAAATAGACCTCCAACAGAGGACTGATGGCAGCATTAACCTATGAAAAGAAAAAATGTTGGACTGCCATGTTCTATAATGATTTATGAATCTGCAAATTTAAAAAATATAAATCTGACACAGACATTTTCCCTTTCTGGAGGAGGAAAAGGGGAGATATTTGGGGGTCAGGACTGAATAACCTGTGTATGAATTCAGTTGTGTCACTGGCATAAACATCCATATTCTTGCAAAAAGTGAGAAGGCCTTATAAAGTCCACACAGCAAACAGTCCTGTGTTTACCAAATTATCTATAAAAAAAACAGTACCTCTTCATCATTACAGGGTCCATTAGCTCAGTGCTAATCCAGAGGAAAAAAAAGGTGTTCCCTAATGAGCTAACACTACTCTTTTAGCAAGGCTCCAACTTGGCAATGCTCATCTCACTTAGCAAGTTCAAATCAGAGACCAGCAAATCATTAAATGTCATTAGATTTGAAAGCAGTTTAGTAATTTGTGACATTCATTGTTTCAATCTAATTCCCAATGGACACTTGTTGATATCACTACAAAAACTTCCATCAGGTTCTTGCACCAATCTGCACTACTGGAAAAATTAAGTTGAAATATTTTCATTTATTCTAGTAAAAGATTTGCTCCCTCCTATTTCTCCTATCATCCAGTATCTTCCCTCCCCTTCCATACAAAGGTAATTGAGAGGAGTACACTAAAGCAGTTACAAGATTATATAGAACATTTTGGATCAGTATCAATTTGATTAGAGCACCAGACTGAAGTAATGGAGGGTTCAAATCCTGCTGACAACTGACCTTGGGCAACTCACTTCACCCTTTTGACTAAAATACAAACTTGGGGCCCGATGTAAAAAAAAAAAAAAAGTTTGGGGTGGAACAGGTAAACAGGTAAAGCAAGTTTGCTTATCATATGGTGTTTTCCATAGATAGGATGATTTAGTCATTACATGTGGGTAACGTCATCCAGTAGCACTGAACAGACCTCAGCTAGTAGAGCTCTCTACTGAGCATGTGCAGGAATTCTTGCTCAAGCATTGCATCATGAGCCCCCTCAGCTGATTTGAGAGCTAATTCTACCTAGGCAGTCGACTCTCCAAATGGGGCACAGGTATTTAGTATGGCTAATTCACCCTAAGGAAAAAGCAAGTTTGCTTACTGTAAATGGTGTTTTCCGTAGATAGCAGGGAAGTTATCCATGCATACTGGGTGACGTCATCCGTGATGTCATGAAGGCGGGGCTACTCTCTTAGCTGGAAGAGCTTTGAAGTGCGCATGACCTCAGGTTTCCGCGCTCCTCTTCAGTTGGTTTTCCAAGCTAAGTGCTGGTGTAGGCGTTGTGAGGATGGAAGGCTGTCCAGGGAGGTGGGTGGGAATGCATGGCTAAATTCCCTGCTATCTACGGAAAACATCGTTTACAGTAAGCAAACTTGCTTTATTCCGTCGATAAGCAGGGCATTTAGCCATGCATACTGGGAGTCCCAAGCATAGGTTGCAAAATGATATTGCCAGGTAAGAAACATTGGCTTGATTTTATTTATTTGCAACCTATGGAAGGTGGACAGCCATCAATACTTTGAAAAAGAATTGCAGATCCCAAGGAGGAATCCGAAGCAGACTGATCGAGGCAGTAGTGTGATGTAAATGTATGAATAGATGACCAGGTCGCTGCTCTGCAAATGTCCTGGATTGGCACTCCTTGAATGTGCGCAATGGAAGCTGCAGTCACTAATTTGATGAGCTTTCACTGGACCCCTTCAAAGGTATCCCTTTGTAGATAACAGTATTGGATACAGGCGGTAAGCCAGTTTGAAAGTGTTCTCTTTGACACTGACTGACCCGGATTGTTTGGATTGAAGGAGACAAATAATTGAGAGGAACGTCTGAGTGAGTCAGTCTTGTTCTTGTAATAGGCTAAAGCTCTTTTACAATCCAAGGTATGAAGAGACTTTTGTCAATCATTAGAATGTGGTTTTGGGCAATACCGGAAGGGAGATTGTTTCGTTTAAGTGAAAGGTAGATACTATCTTTGATAGAAATGAAGAGTGGGGTCGTAAGACCACCTTATGATGAAATTGAAGATATGGAAAATGGACTACTAGTGCCTGAAGTTCACTTATTCTTCTCGCAGAAATGATGGCCACTAGGAAAAGCACTTTCCAAGTTAAGAATTTTAGCGTAGAGGATGACACAGGCTCAAAGGGTGGAGTCATCAACGATTCGAGGACTATATTAATATCCCATGGAATTTGTTGTGTTTGTGGCATTGTGGACCCTTGGTCGCTGTGGAGATGACTCCGCCCATGGGGAGGGGCCCCATGGGCAACCACAGCGATAGGCTAAACTCAGATAGCAGACACGGAATGAATGGAAGGCTTTATTGTACTGCTGTAGATAGATGGTATGAAGCAGGAAGGTAAGGCACTGAGGTCCACAAGGTGCCAATACATTCAGTCTCAGATGTAGAATCTCACCCAGTTGTTTAAGAGAGGTGGGGACCCACGGTGCGGGCAACGCTGAGCCTGGTTGGTGGAGTTGAAGCACCGGCTCGTAGAGGTACTCAAAGTAGTGTAGGTGTCTTCCTGGTAGTGAGATGGTGGAACCGAAGGTCCGTGGTAAAGATACATAGACTGGTAGGCCCTTGAGGAGCGAGTACCTGATAGTCCGGAGATCCTGAAAAGAATAAGAGACCCCTGAGGAGCGGTTGTCTCAGTTAGTAGAGGCCCCGAAGGGTGATGGAAGCAAGAGTCTGGAGCTTCTAAAGGGCGAGGCCCTTGGAGTGTAAAGCAGTCAGAGTAGCTTAAACCGAAGTCCTTGCTAACTCAAAGGTGGTAGCGAAGTGGAGGCTTTAAATACCCGGAGGTATTGACCTTATGCGGTGGGGACGCACCCGAGGTTCCCGCCATGACATGTATTTGAGCCTAGGAGATGTGCACCTGTCCTAGGAGGCCACGGGAGTGAGCATGGCGGATTGGAACGCCCATGCTACTCTGGAGACGCCGAGGCCCTCTGCACCGGAAGCAGTCATCTTGCCCAAGGAGGAGGAAAAGGGAAGGAAAGAGGTAAGGCAGAGCGGTCGCAGCCGTCTGCGACCGATGGACGCAACAGAATTATTGTTTTTTTTTTTTTAAAGGGCGGGTGCAGACGAAGTAAGCCCTTCATAAATTTGGAAATCAACAGATGGGCTGAGATGGAGCAGCCCTTATCTGTGACATTGTAAGCTTCAATAGCACTAAGGTGAACTCTGATAGAAGTTACTGCCAGGCCTGAACGGGATAAATTGTGGAGATAAGTTAATAGCGTTCAGGAGGACAAGAAAGGGGGTCAAGCCTCTGATGGGCGCACCATTTCGAGTATCTATTCCATTTGAAGGCGTAATTTTTTCTGGTGGAAGGTTTTCGTGATGCTATGAGGACTTCCAAAATGTCTGGAGAGAGTTTCAGGGAACTCAGTAACCGCCATTCAATCTCCACGCTGTCAAATGAAGGGAGGACTGCATGAGGTGAATCAGATTCCCTGCGTCCTGTGAAAGGAGAAATGGGTCCCAGGGCAGAGATATTGGATGAGTGATTGAGAGACGAAGTAGATAAGGATACCACGGTTGTTTCGGCCATGCCGGTACTATCAGGATTAGGTCTGCTTTGTCCGCAATACATTTCAGGACTGTGCATGAGATCAGTGGTATGGGAGGAAATGCGTATAGAAGGCCTTTCTTCCAATGAATCAGGAAAGCATCATGTGACGTCCTGTGTGAACTGGGAAGAGAACAAAACTTTTCTACCATTCGATTCTCTTCCGATGCAAAGAGGTCTATCTCTGGAGTACCCCAGTTTGCGAAAATCTTGTCTGCTTCTGTTTGCTTGACTGACCATTCGTGCGGATGGAAAACTCAGCTGACTTTGTCCGCTCTAGTGTTCGCAAGACCTGGAAGGTAGGATGCCTGTAAGAAGATCTTGTGCTCTGCCCATTCCCAGATTTGAACCGCTTCTTTGCAAAGAGTCAAAGATACGGATCCCCCTTGTTTGTTGATATAAAACATCGCCACCTGATTGTCGGTATGGATCATCACTGATTTCTCTTGTTACCATGACTGGAATGCAATCAGAAAGTTCCTGATTGCTCTAAGTTCCAGCAGATTTATTTGGAGACATTGTTCTGCTTCTGACCAAAGACCTTGAGTCTTTAGATGCAAGAGATGGGCACCCAAACCCTTCATAGAAGCATCTGTTGTGAGGTTTATCTGATGAGGGGGGATTGTTGAAAAGGGCTTCCTTCGTTTAAAATGGACGGAGCCACCATCTTATGTCCTTTTTCATGGAGTGCATAACACGTACCTTGTGAGACGTCTGCTGCGTCAGCTGGTTCCATTGAGATTTTAGACCCCACTGAAGACGTCGTAAGTGTAGACGAGTATTTTGGACTACATGAATTGCTACCGCTATATGCCCCAAGAGTACCATTAAGTGTCGTGTTTGAACTACTTTCCGATGTAGAAGAGTCCGAGAAAGGGATTGTAAGGTCTTGATTCTGTCCAGAGATAGAAAAGCTCTATATATCGGAGTTCGAATTAATGCTCCTATGAACTGAATGTTTGAGGGGGATGGAGTTGGGACATTTCGTAATTCACTATCCAACCCAAGCTTTCTAGACAGAGGATTGTGCATTCCACCTGTTTTAGGAGTTGCACATTGGGAGATACAAGAAGCCAATCGTCCAAGTAAGGGAATATGTTTATCCCTTGTTTGCGTAAGTGTGACAACAACAGCAAGACATTTTGTGAAGACTCGCGGGGCAGAGGAGACCAAAAGGGAATACCTTGTATTGGCAGTGATGATTCGCAACCTGAACGGTAACGCCAATATTCTTTGTGAATTGGAATGTGAGTGTACGCATCCTTTAGATCTAGTGAGCACATCCAGTCGTTTGCTGCAGAAAAGGGAGTACGGTTTTGAAAGAAGTTATTTTGAATTTTTGTCTTGCAAGGTGTTTGTTTAGAGCTCGAAGATCTAAGATAGGGCGTAGGCCTCCCGATTTTTTGGGAATGAGGAAGTATTGGGAGTAGAAGTTGTTTTCCCTTTGAGAGGAAGGCCGGTTGGACTGCCTTCTGTTGAAGGAGGATTGAAATTTCTGTCATGAGAGATGGGATTTGAATTTGAGGAGTCTTGGAAGTAATGAGATGTGGAAGAGTTGGGAAGGAGTTGAAATGTAGTCGGTATCCTTGAAATATGCTCAATACCCATTGGTCTGTGGTGATTTTGGACCACTGGGAATGAAATAAGGATAGTCTCCCCCCACGTGAACTGTTGTTGTGGCAAGATGATTTAAAAAGATTGTTTAGGAGTTTGTTGAGAGGGTTGCGGTTTTTGTCGTCTTGGGGTTCTTTGCCGTGGTCTTTGTCCTTGTAATTGGGGTTGTTGTCTCTGAGGTTGGAAAGGCTGTTGCCTATAACTAGGTTGGGTAGGGTTGATAGTAGCGGTATGGTCTGCGATAATAGTAACCTCTTTTGTATTGACTGAAGTAACATTTAGATGTTGAAGGCGTATCTACAGGTGCCGCTAAAGACTGGACCGCTATATTTTGTTCCTTAATGAGAGAAACAGTCTCTGAGTTTTTCACCAAAGAGATTGTCTGGTCTGCATGGTAAATTAGTCGGTCATGCACATCTACCCTGATACTGCTGGCCCTAAGCCATGCTAGACGTCTAGCGGAAATGGAAGTAGCTGATGATCTTGCGGAGGTATCAAAAGCTTCATATGCTGTCTGCAACAAGTGATGCAAGCCTTCCTGTAAGTCTAGGAAAGGCAGAGGCAGTGTAGCATCCGCGTGCGAGGTGGTTAGCAAGGACTGCAACTGTTGAGTACAATTGAATAAATATTGTATGATGTAAAACTGATGATGGTTAATTCAAGAATTAAGCATAGAATTTTGGTAAATCTTTTTTGCAAAATCATCCAGGAGTTTATTGTCCTTTCCTGGAGGCGTATTAGAATATAGCCTGTTTTTCTTGGCTCTCTTCATTGCCGATTCTGCACATTTGAATAATAGGAGGCTTTTTGCATTCTATATTTTAAATCTATTTTCTTAGAAATGGATGGGAGGTGGTGTGGAGTATCCCAAGCCTTGTCTATAAGACCCTTCAATATTTGGTGAAGAGGTACAGCAGTTGGTTCAGTTGGGACATCTAGTATTTGGAGAATCCCCAGAACTTCAGAGCTTGGGTCTGGAAGTTCCTGAGTCTCTATATTTAGGGCTAAACCCAATTTTTCCAGGAATTTAGCATAAGTTAAATCTTCCGGTGGAGAAGTGGGTTGAGGAAGATCTTGTGGAGGGTCCGATGGAATACCCGTTGAACTTCCAGGAGAAAGATCTGGTGAGATCGTGTGAACAGAAGAGATAGGGGAGTGTGATTGTTGTGGATATGGCAGGTTATGAGGTGGATCAGGAGAAGCCTGCGGTGATGTAGGATCTTGGGAATCTGGTGGTAAAACGTTAGGGCCAGATGGTAAACCCCGAAAGAACTTGTACAGCGGCGTAGTGATCTGAGACATTGTCTCCTCAGCTGATTGGTGATGTGGTTGGTCAGGTATTCTGGTAGATCTCGGACTGTTTAGATGACGTCTTAGGGACAGATAAATGAGAAGACTTTGGTCTCTTTTTGGAGTGTTTAGGAAGAGCAACTAGATCTGGGGATGATTCCCAGCCCCCTGCTGGTTCGTCAATAACATCAGAAAATACTGACGAAGAAGAGTGGTGACCTCCTGGCAGAGATGTAGAATGATGAAGAGCAGATCTAGAGGAAGATGATGCTCCAGATGGGGTTGTAATATGTTTTGTCTTTGAGATAGATTTACATGGTTTATTTTGAATTTTAGGTGCTGTGACTGACTTCTCCGGTTGTGGGGGACAAGGTTTCTTAATTTGATGAGTGAATTGCGTCGTAGACTGTTGAGATGCATCATAGAAATCGATGTCTTTAATGGAGTCGACGCATGCATCGATTGAATCGTGCGAGGCATAGTAGCAGGAAGCATCGCAGGTTTTAATGACGCATGCGTCGTAGTTGGTGCAGCACTCGACGCATGACGCAGCACACGGTCCTCCAAGGCCGAATGCGCACATCGAGGAGCCTCGGACTGGGGCTTTTGCTTACCCGGAGACGACTTGGTCGAATGGTCATCAGCTGGAATGGGGGGCATATGAGTGCTCATCTTCTCCATTTTTTTTCTTTTGTCTTCTGGCCCTCAGGGACATTTTACCACAGTCCCTGCATGCGGCCTGATCATGGTCGGGACCGAGGCATAAATAGCAATAATTATGCCTGTCGGTCACTGACATGATTTTGCCGCAGGAGCAGTACTTAAATCCCGGGCTCCTTGGCATCATCTTTCTGTCAAATTTTTCGAAGATTTAAATTTTCCTGTCAGGGCGAGATTAGCCACACGTCCGTGTAGTAACCGCGGAAAACTAAAACTGAAGAGGAGCTCAAGGAGCGTGGGAACCCGAGGTCATGCGCACTTCAAAGCTCTTCGAATTAAGAGTAGCTCCGCCTTTGTGACATCATGGATGACGTCACTCAGTATGCATGGCTAAGTGCCCTGCTTATCGATGGAAACATTTTTACAGTAGGCAAATGTTTTCCATCGATAAGAAGGGCTGAATTAGCCATGACATGTGGGGAGTCTCCAAGCTGAGGGTTGCAGTGGAGCATTTACTGAGTAAGCAACCTGGACTCCAGAATGGAGAGTAGACTACTGTGAGAACAGGTTACACAGAACTGCTTGTCCAAATTTACTATCATATCTTGAGTGATTGTCCAGACATTGAGATGTAAAGGTGTGGACAGATAATTGTTATGTCTCTAATGTCTGAGTAGGGCCTCAACCTGAGCACCAATAATCATCAGATTGTATGGTTCAATTTTGTGAATAGGATACAGAGAAGTCACACGAAGACCCGCGTTTTGAACTTCAAAAATACAGACTTTGTGAACATGGAGACATACCGGGAGGAAGAAATGGAAGACTGGGAGAAAATGGGTGAGGTGGAACTATGGGCCAAGTTAAACGAAGCTATTGCAAAGGCAACAAATCTATATGTTTGAAAAATAAACAAGAGTAAGAGGAAAAAAAACAATCTGGTTCTCTAAGAAGGTAGCTGAAAAAAAAAATGTAAAAAGAACAGTGTTCAAGAAGTATATAGGATCCCAAAAAAAGGAACACAGGAAAGAATATATGTTAATACTGAGGGAGATGAAGAAAAATAAGGAAAGCAAAAGGTCAAACAGAAGAAAGGATGGCCAACGAGGTAAAATGGACACAACTTTTCAGATATATCAGAGAAAGAAGGGAAGCCAGAAGTGGTATAGTGAAATTGAAAGGTGACAAGGAAGACCTATGGTGAAAGGCTGAAGGATCTGAATATGTACGCCCTAGAAGAGGAGAGGAGGTACAGGCGAGATATGATACAGACCTTCAGTTACTTGAAAGATCTTATGATGCATGAACTTCAAACCTTTTCTATTGGAAAGAAAACAGAACTAGGGGTCATAAAATGAAACTCGGGGGGGGGGGACCAATTTCAGGAAATATTTCTTCACAGAAAGGGTGATGGATGCCTAGAATGCCCTTCCAGAGGAGGTGAAGATGAAAACAGTCAAAGAATTCAAAGGGGCATAGGATAAACACTGTGGATCTCTAAAGGCTAGAGAACGGAAATGAGAAAAGCATGCAGGGGGTAACTTGTTTGTGCGGCAGTTACTACCCTTAACAGAAGACATGGAGATTACTACCCTTAACCAATATGCCTGATGCTTTTAATGCAACTGCAACACTGCTTACCACTTCGGCAGGGGAAAAGAGGAAATGGATTCAGACAACCACCAAGAGGGCTCCAACTTCTACAGTCTGGGGTTCTGATAAACAGACCTAAGGAAAAAAGCACAGGACTGCTTCTACGGCCAAGTCTGTAAGCAAAGCACGTCAAGAAACACTGATTTTTCAATAAAGCTCATTACCCAGTAAGAAGTGTTGCTACCTGAAATTTTTATGGGTATCATAAGGCTTGGGGGATAGCAGTTACAAAAGAGAAATATGGGAGTACACTGAACAGAGTGGCAGTTACTACCTTAAGCTTGCTAGGCAGTCTGGATGGACCATTTACTCCTTTTCTGCCATCATTTATGTTTCTAGGAGCATACTGCAGCTTTGCAGATAACTTCAATAAGTATTTCTCACAGATGGGCAAAAGAAGAGGCCATAACTCTCACCTGATGAGCTTTGACAGAACCTAATTAGTAAACCCGCTGAAGAGTGCTGCCAAATGCATTCTGCCTCCAATTTTGATGCATGCATTTTACCATAACTGCTCCAGATCTGTCTCATATAAAACAGAGCTGTGAAATTTGGCAATACAACAGAGGGTTTTTTTTGTGGTAGGCCACACTTTTCGCAATCTACTGTACCGTAGGGTCTTCTCACTTTTATGTCATGTAGAAATGGAAAGATAGTAGGTAATACGATGGACTGATATGGAAAGCAGAGACCACTTTCGGGAGAAGATTTGGGTGAGTTCAGAGTACCACTACTGGGGAAGAACTGATTGTATGGTGGATAATGAATGAGAGCTTGGCGTCTGCTGACTTCATGCAGAGGTCACTTCTACAAGGAAAATTACTTTCCACATCAACAACTTGAGAAGCCATCTTTAGAGGTTCAAAAGAGCTTCATCAATTGAGAAAGGATCACATTCAAGCCCTATTGAACCGGAGGTTTTTGCACCTGAGGTCTCGCATACCACCACCTTTCATAAATCCAGATACCAGTGGATAAGTAGAGATGGGTTTGTCTACTGAAACATAGTAAACTGCTATGGCGCTGAAATGTTCTCTTACAGAGAATGTAGTGAGGCCCCAGTCAGAAGGAAGAGCAAGTACATTATCAAATGAATGGACTCACAAGAAAAATGATCCAAGGTGTTCTGATGACACCATTTGAAATATCTTTCCCATTTAAAAAGATAGTTTTCCTAGTTGAAGGTTTCCTAGCCAAAACCACTAGATCTTCAATGTCTCTAGGAAAGAGACGTTTAACTGTGTTCAACATTCAAGCTTTCAGGTTGAGGGAAGTTTTGGATGGTACAACATTCCTTCCTCTTGTGTCAGCAAGGCGGGTCTGACTCCAGAAGTATTGGAAGACTGCTGGAGAGGTGTATGAGATAAACTACTTTTGGCTGGGCCACACAAACTATGAGGATCAAGCAAGTAGTTTGGCAGTATCTTTTATACTGTCCTGGCGATCTGTATTAATGAAAAAGCATACATATGAAGCTTGTTCCCAATTGATTACAAGAGGGTCCTGAGCCAACCTGATACTGCTGGTTAAAAAGGAGCAAAATTGATCCAGTTTCTGTTCTGCTCAGATGTGAATAGATTGACTTATAGTGTTTGCTGTCAAATAGTTTTGTCGCCTGCTGATTGCTGAGGAGATCACTCATCTGGGTGAAGTACTCTGCTGAGGTAATCTGCTAGTGTGTTGGAGATCCAGGGAAGATAGGTGGTCTGTAGAACAGCTCGATTCCTGTTTGTCTACTGCCAAATCTTTAACTTCCTAGAAAAAGGTCCATGACCCTGTGCCCTGGGTTCAAAAGGATCTTGGGTGTGTCTCCCATCACTTTATGGAAGCATTCTACATTAGGGTTACTTGATGGTGGATTGCACGAAGTGAAGCACCGTCCTGAAGCATGTGGAGGTTCACCCACCAGCGCAATTCCTGTTTCATGTCTCCTAAAACCTATACTATCATTGACAGCAATTGAGTTAACTAGTCCCATTAACTGCACAGACCCCACTGTAGACAACAGATGTGAAGGTGTCAGTGGGACTACATGAATGACTGCTGCCACATGAATCTTTCTGTTGAGCGCTGAAAGGTGAGCTTGAAAATGAGTGATCTCATGATGTTCGATATGATGGTAAAAATGCTCTTGTGTAGGGAATTTATCTGCACTATAATGAATTTTATCCGAGTTGGTACTAGATTTGACTTCTTAAAATTCACCAGAAACCCCAAATCCTGAAGACCCATCTTGTGCAGGAAGAGCAAAATTACTCCTGAGAGGCCTATCTATTAACTAGCTGTCCAAGTATGGGAAAACCTAAATCCCCTGACACAGGTGCCCCTCTACCACTGTGAGGCATTTGGTGAAAACGTTCAAAGCTGCCTTCAGACCAAACAGCAATACTTTGTAGCAAAGGTAGCACCAGTGGATGGATGCATACACATCTTTCAGAGCGAAAGCACACATCCACCATTCTCCCTTCTGGATATAGAGAATCAAGCAAAGGGTGTTCATTTTGAATCTTAGTGGAGACTTTTCAGGAGTCTCAAATCCAAAATGGGTCTCAATCTGCCTGATTTCTTGAGGATGAGGAAATATCAGGAGACGTCTTGTCCATGTTGGGATGGTGGAACTGGCACTATTGCCCATAATGAAAGAGCAGCTGCACTTCCAGACAGAGCTGCTCCAGGCAAGATGGATCTGGATTGAGAGAACAGCAGTGAGGAAGTGTTGGAAGCTAGGAGAAATGTTAAGTTGTGAGGGGTCTTGTAATTGGAGGGGCAGTGGTAAGTCCTCTTCTGCACCTGCTCTAAGGCAACCAGCACAAAACTTTAGGTAAAGCAGCATGAAGAATCTGCTCAGATGTTTGATGTGTCTATTGTGCCATTATTAGGGGAGCCTGATATTTTGATGGAGTTTAATATTGGAAGCTACCATGGAATGCTTCTTTGCGTGCTTAGAGGGGCCTCCCTTGAGCTGCGTGGATGCCAGCGAGGAGCTGGAATGTTTCTTCAATGCATGCATTGGGTGCATCAGGATGGTTTCATGTGTTCTTGCATTATGCATCAATGGATTGTGTGCTGCATTGTGAGCATGGTGCGTTGATGCATGGGCTCCCATGCACTGATGCATCATGCTTTGAATGCACTAATGGCTGCTACACCAATTATGTCAATGCACCGTATGTCAACAGTGCCGATACATTCTGCTTCAAGAGCTTTTGCTCCTTCGACACAGGAGCCATTTTAGAAAAAATATCTGGAGACACAGCATATGCATCCGTGCTTGTGCTTGGACAAAAAATGACAGGCTCACGCAGCAAAGCCTGCACAGGACAAAAACCTCCTGTACATGCTCAGTAGAGCGAGGAGAAATGAGCCCATTCGGTGCCGCTGGATTGTATCACCCACATATCATGGCTAATTCAGTCTGCCTATCAACAGAAAATAGATAATACGACAGCATGATTAATATGGAAAGCTGAGACTACTTTTGGGTGTGGAGAACCACCCTCGTGTGGAAGAATTGCATATAAGAAGGATAATGAACCAAAGCTTGAAGCTCAAATACTTCTGTCTAATGTTACTGCAACAAGGAATATTACTTCCCACATGAGCAACTTGAGAGAAGCAGACTCCAATGGTTCAAATAGCAGCTTCATCAACTGTGCCAGAACTACATTTAGGTACCATGGACCAGGTGGTTTTACAACTGGAGATCAGTATGCCATAAGCCTTCCATGAACATTGAAAATAATGTACGAGTATAGCTTGGCTTATCCTGACCTGAGCATGGCACACACATGAACTCACTGATCTGCTATACCCTGAAACAGAAAGTCAGTAAATCTTTTGAGTTGACATGTGAACAGATTCAAGGAACTTTGACATCATGCAGAGAATTGTTTCCATTTAAATCTGTAGGTTCTCCTGCCTGCGTTTCTCATAGCCTTCATAGAGTGCCTTCATAGAGTCTACAGTTTGTAAAATTGCGTATACTTGTACTTATAACACGGTCACAGTTTGCTTAAATAACCAGCTTTTTTCAATGTCTGTACCCCCCATAGTACTGCTCTTATGCGCTCCCTTTATTCCCTCAGAATTGTACAGTTTTGTAAAATTATTATTGTACATATTTCATGGTCTTACTTTGTTCACATAAGGTTATGCACCGCCTGTATCTCTCAATGGTACTGTTCCTATCTGTTCTTCACTAACTTACTTATTTCACTTCTGCCGCTTCCATCTCATCGCTTCTAGCCTGCTCCTCTTTCTCCTTCCCTGTTCATTGTACTTTCTAACCTTTTTCAGTTATTTGTAAACCAGCGTGATGTTCCCACGAATGTCTGTATAAAAGAGTTTATAAATAAAGTGGTGGTTTCCTGGCAGACACTATTATATCTCCAACCTCCTTGGTTAAGGGCTTAGCATCCAAGCCATCAAGTTGAGGGAGGGAACAGCTGGATAAATAGCCATCCTTCCTGAGTTAACAAGGATGGATCCGAACAGAGAGATCAGGGGACTGCTAGATAGCTGTCTGGGCCATGCTGAAGCTATGAGGATCAGATGGATCCAACCTTTCAGTACTTTTTGCATCGTTTTTGTTAATCAGTGGAATTTATGGAAAAGTTATCAGATTTGTACTCTAATCACACAGAAAAGCATCCTGAGCTTGCTAGAAAGGAGCACAACTTTAAATTTTCTGTTTTGCTCTGAAGCAAATAAGTTTGTTGGAATTCCCCACAGACTGAATAGTCTGTTGGCTTCTGATTCCTGCAGAGACCATTCGTGTGGTCGAAAAACTGCTTAGATCTAACTTGTTGGAGATCCTTTGAAGATAGGTTGCTTGCAGGATAGACTGTTTGCATGCCCATTCCCATATCTATCATTTGACACAGAATCCATGACCCTGTGCTCCCTTGCTTGGTCACATAGAACATGGCAACTTAGCTGTCGATTTGAATGAGAATGTTCTTCTCCTGGAGGAAGCAAGTGAATGTTAAGAGCATATCTGATCACTCTTAATTCTAGGAGACTGAATTTGGAATTGTATTTTTATGAATGATCATGTTCCTTGAGTTTAAAAAGGCCCCATGTGGGGCCTCCAACCTTTTATGGAGGCATCTGTCCTTAACATAACTTAGTGAGGTATTAGACAGATGACATCCCCCCTGAAGGATGGATGTAGGGATGTAGCCACCAGCATAGAGCCTGTTTTGTTTCTTGTGAAGTGTTCACTTTGGCTGAATAAGTTGGTCCACTGGAATGGAAACCCCACTGCAGGAGCTGCATGTGAAGGCAGGTTAATGGAACTATATGAATGGTAGCTGCCACGTGGCCCAGAACTAGAACATCTCTTCTTATTGACTGATCCATATTCAATTTAAGAGTATTTGCCTGGATAGGAGGAAATCTCTCTCCTTTTGAGAATCTATTCATGCTCCAATGAATTTGATTTTTTGGGAGGGAATTTGTTAATTTCTTGAAATTCATTAGGAATCCTAGCAACTATCAGCTGTATTGATTTTTGCAGGGTGGTTAGCACACCTTCCCTTGGAGCTCACTTTCACAAGCCAGTTGTCCAGGTGAGGGAAGACCGATACCCTGTTAACTACAGTCAGGCACTTCGTGAATACCCTCTGTGCTGCTGAGAAACAGAAGGGGAGGACACTATATTGGTAGGGGGAAGAGATTAATGTGAGAGATTAATGTGAATATGAGCATAAGCATCCTTTAGATCTTAAGCACACATCTATGTCCCACTCTGAATGGTAGGCTTGTGTGAAGGGAATTCATTTTGAATTTCTTCTGAAGTATATGCTTGTTCAGGCTTCTTAAATCCAGGATAGGCCTCAGTTCCCCAGATTTCGAGAATAAGGAAACAGGTGTAGAATAGATTCTATCGCCCACTGTTCAAGGAGCCACTCCACCTCCAAGCAGAGTTGTGTCAAGTGAAATAGATCCGGACTGAAGACTGAGCAATGAGGAAGTGTGGGAAGCCGGTAGAAACGCAAGTGGTATCCAGTCTCCAGCAATCCTTGGTAATCATGTGCCACTCCTTCAGGTAGTGCTGAATTCTCCATCCTAATGGAGAGAATAGTTGCTGGGTCTGAAAAGGTGGTCAAAAATGTGCTCTGGGCTTTAGCTGCAAGTATTGTATTTTTTGGTTGACGACACTCATGTTGTCAAGCACGATTTGGAAGTGATTGCTGTTGCAGAATCCTTTATCTTTGGAATTGCCAGAAGGGGTATTTTCTCCAACGGCTTCCAGTCCAGTCTAGAATTAAATCATAGATCTTGATGCTAATACACAAATTACTTGATTCCACACCCTGTATCTTATTACTCTTGAATTTACACTCCATCATGCCTCAAGATCAGAAAATAAAAGGCTTCTTTAAGTCCCTTATCTTGTTCATCTGACTGAAACAAGAGGCCTTGTTCTTGCAGTTGCAGGCCTATCCTATGCAACTCTATGCCTGAATAATTGCATACAATGTCTGTGCCTAATTTATTTAAAATTAGGCACAGCTCTTAAGATACGGCTTTTCAGACAAGCATTTGATAGAACAGCTCATAACTTTGGTTTGGTTTAAATACCAAAAGGTATTTGCGTAAGGGATTAAGAACAGATTCCTTTTTATAGTGTTATTAGTATTTAAGTTTTTGTTTTTAAACACTACCCTCTCTGTGATTTGAAATCTCATACACAGCCCTTATTTTAAAAGGTTTGGGGACCCCTGGTGTAAGTATTGAACCATTTTATGCAGCTATTTGGGCTCAGTGATGTCATCTTCAGGGTTATAAGATTTATGCAGATGTGCAATTTTATCCCGAGAGATTCTGAAGGTGATTTCCCTCTGGCAAAATGTAATGTTATTTGATTAAGAAATGCTTGACAATAATTTGGCCATTAATTGTGATAAAAGCCATTATGTGGGTGGGTCTGAAGAGGAGGGAAACTTGCCATCTTTTAAGATGGCTGATTTTGCTACTGTTTGTGATGCTTAGAACAAAGTTTTTAGATTCAGAACTGTCATTTTTAGATCAAAGAGTAGCGATGACTTTTTAAAACTACAACTGGTGATGCCTCTGAGAAAGCTTTTAGATTGGTAAGACTTTTGCTTGATAGTAAATCAAATTTGCAGATGATACAAAATTGTTCAGAGTAGTTAAATCACAAGCAGATTGTGATAAATTGCAGGAAGACCTTGTGAGACTGGAAAATTGGGCATCAAAATGGCAGATGAAATTTAATGTGGATAAGTGCATGGTGATGCATATAGGGAAAAATAACCCATGCTATAGTTACACAATGTTAGGTTCCATATTAGGTGCTACAACCCAAGAAAGATCTAGGCGTCATAGTGGATAACACATTGAAATCGTCGGTTCAGTGTGCTGTGGCAGTCAAAAGAGCAAACAATGTTGGGGATTATTAGAAAGGGAATGGTGAATAAAATGGAAAATGTCATAATGCCTCTGTATCGCTCCATGGTGAGACCACACCTCGAATACTGTGTACAATTCTGGTCGCCGCATCTCAAAAAAAGATATAATAGCGATGGAGAAGGTACAGAGAAGGGC
Source organism: Rhinatrema bivittatum (assembly GCF_901001135.1). Lineage (NCBI taxonomy): Eukaryota > Metazoa > Chordata > Amphibia > Gymnophiona > Rhinatrematidae > Rhinatrema > Rhinatrema bivittatum. Next base: position 725,199,888 of record NC_042616.1, read on the forward strand.
TACCAAAATGATAAGGGGAATGGAACAGCTCCCCTATGAGGAAAGACTAAAGAGGTTAGGACTTTTCAGCTTGGAGAAGAGACGGCTGAGGAGGGATATGATAGAGGTGTTTAAAATCATGAGAGGTCTAGAACGGGTAGATGTGAATCAGTTATTTACTCTTTCGGATAATAGAAAGACTAGGGGGCACTCCATGAAGTTAGCATGGGGCACATTTAAAACTAACCTGAGAAAGTTCTTTTTTACTCAACGCACAATTAAACTCTGGAATTTGTTGCCAGAGGATGTGGTTAGTGCAGTTAGTATAGCTGTGTTTAAAAAAGGATTGGATAAGTTCTTGGAGGAGAAGTCCATTACCTGCTATTAATTAAGTTGACTTAGAAAATAGCCACTATTACTAGCAACGGTAACAGGGAATAGACTTAGTTTTTGGGTACTTGCCAGGTTCTTATGGCCTGGATTGGCCACTATTGGAAACAGGATGCTGGGCTTGATGGACCCTTGGTCTGACCCAGTATGGCATGTTCTTATGTTAGCATGCTACCATGATTATGCCATCAAGGACAAAATAGCAGCTATAGCTAAAAAACAAGCAACCTGGAACTAGCAAGGTATGGACATAATGGTTTATTCAGACTTGTCACAGACCACAATTCGTAAGCGATAGGACATGCGACGCATAACAAACTCTTTGCAAGGACAATATCAGGTATCGCTGGCTATTTCCCTTTGGATTGGTGTTCTCATTAAAAGGGGAATCTCACAGAGTTAAAACCATGGCAGAAGCGGCGGTGGTACTGCGAGAAACAGGCTATGCAGGATTCGAGGAAAACCAGTTTCAAAAAGGGAAGAAGCTCCCCGCTGGCAACAAGTGAACAAGGAAGGCAGTCAACTTAAGACGGAATTCGGAGACTACAACATCACGTCGGGAAGAAACTTGAGTATTATATGGAACAGTAGCAATTTTCTTTTTCGTGGTTCGGACAAAAAAAAGATGCCTGATTATGAAACTGCACATTTTCTTTATATAAAAGGAGATTAGCCATTTTATTTTTTATCTTGTGTTATGTTGCTATCTATTTTAGTAGAGACGCAGCTGAGAGTTGTTAGGGGGGAGCTCTAAGGAGTTCGGATGACTGTATCCTCCACAGAAATGGCAGAAGAGTCACAATATGAGGGCTATTCTGCCAGGGGGAGGGGAACCGGTATGGTTTATAGAAAATCAAAAAGTGATACATAGGTTCATGGGAAGTTACACAAAGGGGTCTAAACAAGGGAACACTGAAAGATGGGTTACACCTTTATCTTAAGTGTGGGAGTTGTGCACAGCATAAGTGGAAAACATATGCAGATGGGACGAGATGGGTGAAAGCTTTCGACATTCACATAACTTATAAGAATGGCTTCCCTTAATATATCATCCCCTAATGTCAAGGGATTTAATACACACCACAAGCGCCATCTATTTTTCACAGATTTAAAAATCAATCAGATTTCCATTGCAATGGTGCAAGACACACACCTTAATAGTAGGCATGAACACATGAAAGACTTTTTTAATTTAGATTTTTATATTCCACTTTTCGCACTTTCTTTCAGCACTTCAAAGCGGATTACATTCAGGCACTGTAGGTATTTCCCTATCCCCAGAGGGCTTACAATCTAAGTTTGTACCTTACACCCATCACAATATTGGGCAGCTTGTACCAAGGAAACCAAGTATACAGGGGTAGGGATACTGTTTAGAAAAGACCTTATATTTGAAATGGAGACCTGCATAAAGGACCCAGGGGGGGAAGGTATCTACTATTGGTAATCTCAATAGGGGGAGAGAAATATACATTTGTTAACCTGTATACACCAAATACTAATCAAGTGACGCTCATTCGGAAGATAGTGAATATTATTGAGGAGAAGGCAGAGGGATATTTAATAGTGGGAGGAGATTTCAATATAACAGCTAACCCTAAATTAGATTATTCCACTGGACAGGCACCCTCATCAGGAAAAGATCGTAAGATACTGAAATTCTTTATTTCCAGACATGGGTTAGCTGATCTATGGAGAAACCGAAACCCTAAATAAAAAAAGTTATACCTTTTTCTCCTGTGCCCATCACACATATTACAGAATTGACTTCTTTCTGGTGGATATGGGGTATATAAAATACTACAAAAGCAACCATAGAACCCATTAACATGGTCAAATCATGCTCCCATAGGTATGATCTTAAATATATTGCATTACGATAAGGGCCAGCAATATTGGAGGCTAAATGAAAACCTAATTGAAGATGAGGAATTCAGTAAAAAGCTCCGACAAGATATCCGGGAGTTCATAACTATAAATGATACAGGAGAAGTAACCCCTATGGTATTATGGGACTGTATGAAGGCCATTATTCGCGGCAAGCTAATAGCAAAAGCGGCATACATAAAAAAAAAAAAAAAACAGAGGGAAGGGGATAGAAAAAATTTTTGCAAATCAAGCAACTAGAGGAACTACACCAGAGAACACCATCAACAAAAAAGTTTTAACCCAAATTGACCAATGTAAACAGAAATTGGCAGACATGGATGCTGCCTCCATTGCAAATCATTTGGAGCTCCTAAAACAAGTTCACTACGAAGGGGCAATAAGGCTAGAAAACTACTGGCACACAAATTGAAGGTTAAACAGACCCAGAATAATATTGTAAAAATCAAAGATGAATCAGGACGCATGTTGACGTCCAAAGACATCAGATAGCGCTTTTTACGCTTCTATACTGATCTATATCGTCCCGATACTAATATTGACCAGGGGACTATAGATCAGTACTTAAAAGATGTCTCATTACCCCTGCTATCTACGTCTCAACGAGATTTCTTAGACAAAGAAATTAATGGCACAGAAGTACTATGGGCAATAAAAAGCTTAAAAACAGAGAAGTCACCAGGACTGGATGGCTTCACTGCCAGTTTCTATAAAATATATGCAGACCAATTAATCCCTCTTCTGGTTAAATTGTTTAATTCTCTGTGGGGCAATGATACACTCTCTCCAGCTGCGAACATGGCAGGAATTCCTCTCTTAGCAAAACCTGGAAGGGACCTGACATTGTGCGGCTCATACCGCCCAATCTCTCTTATAAATTTAGACATGAAATTGATGGCTAAAATACTTGCTAACAGATTGAATAGCATGTTGCCTGACGTTATTCACCCGGATCGGTCAGGATTTATCCCAGGACGCATGGCGTTCGACAATGTACACAAAACATCAGACTATTTGGTGAGCCCGTACTTACAATATTCTTTTTCTGCTTCTCTCGGTGGATGCTGAAAAGGCCTTTGATTATGGTCATTGGCCTTTCCTGTTTCAAACTGAGAGAAATGCAATTTGGTGATAATTTTCTATGCTGGTTACAAAAACTATATCAGACCCCTGTGGCCTGCTTGAAGGTTAATGGTGGATATTCCCAAACCTTTCCAGTAGGTAAAGACACCAGACAGGGCTGCCCGCTATTACCATTGCTTTTTGCTCTGTTTCTGGAATCATTTACTAACAGAATTAGAGGAAATGCTAGAATCTTTGGAATGAAGATGGGAGACTTCTTGTAAGCTCTCCCTATTCACAGATGATATTTTATTCACAATCACAGACTCCATTATCTCCATTCCAGAAATCAGGGCAGAGATCTCAGCTTTCAGCAAAGTTTTGGGATTAAAATAAATTGGGAAGAGTCAGAACTATTAAATTTATCAGCATCCGAGGAGACTGTTTAACAACTATGTGCAGCTCATCCTTTTAAATGGGCTGCCAGTAAGATCAAATATCTAGGGATTTATATAGGTAACCAAAGTGATATGTTGCAGTTAAATTATCCCCCACTGCTAGCAAAGATCTATAAAGACCTGGAGGAATGGGACCGTTATCTCTCTTGGGTGGGTCGCATAGCAGTCATAAAAATGAATATCCTACCAAGGATTCTCTATCTTTTTCAAACTATTCCAGTTGCAATCCCATCAAAAATTCTCGAAAAATGGCAGAAGCCTTTAGTACAATTCATCTGGTAAGGGAAACACCCCTGGGTAGCAAAAAAGATTCTATTTTTATCAAAATCACAAGGAGGAATGGTAGTTCCAAACTTGTATTGGTACCATGCAGTGGCTCACTTAAAAGTGGTTATTGATTGGCACTGTCTTCGGAAAAAGAAACTTTGTGTGGTATTGGAACATGTCTATAAATGCACTGATATGGCAGCCAAAGCACACTTGGCGAACCATTACACATATCCCCGACCCTGTTCACCACTCATTACACATATGGCAACGTCGGAAGAGACATCTAGTGGGCCAGAGGGATTACTATATTAGCACATTTCTATTTCATAATACCCTTTTTAAACCATGTGAAAGCAGGTTAGCCTTCCAGAGCTGGAGGGATAACAGGATAGTGAGGATTGGAGCATGTTTGGGAACTCAGGGGAATGATCCCATTTTCAGCCCTAAGACAGAAAGATATCTGACAGGAGAAGAAGTATTTGCCTATTTGCAACTACGCCATTTTCTTTTGAGACACTGCGTGCATGCAGACTTAACAAAAGGGATATCTTCCTTTGAGAGCTTTGCAGACAGGCTGATAAACCCACTAAACTCATCTCTAAAATTTATATGATTTTAAATAAAGATCCCAAACAAAAACACGCATACATCAAAGCATGAACATGATCTGTAGGAGGAACTATCCGATGAAAATTGGAGAAACATCTTCACCACTATGGGAAAAGGGTGAATCTCTGCAGGTCTCAGAGAATGGGTACAAAGTACTGTACCGTTGGTACCTCACCCCGATGAAATTGCACCGAATGTTCCCCAGGATTCCAGACAAATGTTGGAAGAATTGTGAAGGAATAGGTACCTTCTTCCATTTATGCTGGGAGTGCCCAAAAATACATTCAGTTTGGGTGCAGATGTCGGAATGGATCAATGCCCTACTTCATGTCAGGGTGGATCTCACCTCTGCACAGGCACAATTGAACATGGAGGTCCCCTTGGAAGATAAACCAGTTAAAAAATACAATCTCGAGTACATAACATGTATAATTTGGGAAAGTTAACAGCAAATAAGCATAAAACCATGATATATTTTACCAAGATATGGTCCCACTATGTTCAATGGAAGTATACAGTAACATAGGAAGAAAGATCGCCCGTTTTAATAGCTTAGATCCTTCTGGGATGAGTGTGATCCTAACTACAAGTGTATAACAAGTGGTTTATCATCTCCCTGTGAACCTGAGTAGGGAGGGAGGGAAGAGGGGGGTGGGGGTGGAGGAGAGGTTTGAAGGGAAGGAGTCTGAAGAAAAATGGAGATCAGAGTCACATACGGATAATGTGATGTTATTGATGTTTATTACTATAGGAGCAGATGGTATAGATTACTTTTGCTTACATATATATATATGGGAAAGTGATCTAAATATGATTACATCTTCAAGGAACATATATATGTGTTACAACAATCTACCTCACACATCATTGTTTTCTGGGAGCAGGGGAAAGACCAAACAAAGGGCAGAACCTTGTATTGGTAGTGTATGGAGTTCACCTGGAAGCAGAGGAACTGCCAGCAGGAGGGATGTTTCAGGGTGAGAGTGTAAGCATCCTTGAGATCTAGAGAATAGGGATGTGCAGCAGGGACAGATTCGTCCCATTCGGTATTCGTATTCGTCAGGACCCAAATCCGTTGCATCTGTTCTCGGGGGACCCCGAACCGTTCATTAGTTACATATTTATTCCTTTCCCAAAAAAAACCCCATCCCAACCCTTTAAATTTAACTATAAACTCCCACACTCCTGACCTCCCCAAGACTTGCCAAAAGTCCCTGGTGGTTCAGCGGGGGTCCTGGAGCGATCTCCTGCACTCGGGCCGTCGGCTGTCTGTATTCAAAATGGCGCCGATAGCCTTTGCCCTTACTTATGTCACAGGGGCTACCGGTGCCATTGGTCGGCCCCTGTCTCAAGGTAGAAGCAATGGACGGCCGGCACCATCTTGTGCTCCTACCATGAGACAGGGACCGACCAATGGCACCGGTAGCCCCTGTGACATAGTAAGGGCAAAGGCTATCGGCGCCATTTTGAATACCAGCAGCCGACGGCCCGATTGCAGGAGATCGCTCCAGGACCCCCGCTGGACCACCAGGTAGCCCCTGTGACATTGTAAGGGCAAAGGCTATTGGCGCCATTTTGAATACTGGCAGCAGACAGCCCGAGTGCAGGAGATCGCTCCAGGACCCCCGCTGGACCACCAGGGACTTTTGGCAAGTCTTGGGGGGGGGGGGGGGTGTTTATTAGTTAGTGATACGTTGTATTCGTGGGGGTTCGTCATACGTTTCCTGACCCCTACGAATACAATATGGCATGTACGTTGCGGATTGCCAATACGTTGCAAACGAATGCACACCCCTACTAGAGAATACATTGTTCTGTTTGAATGGGAGAACTAATTTTAGGGATGTCATCTTGAATTTCTCCTTTCACAGGAACTTGTTTAGGGGTCGAAGGTCTAGAATTCGATAGAGACCACCTGAGCATTTCAGGATGAGAAAGTATTGAGAGTAAAAACCCAAGTTGATCTTGTTCTTTGGGATTATTTGGATGGCTTGATGCTGTAGCAGTGTCTGAAGTTCTTGCTCTAGTAGGTGAACAGTGGAGATATCCGTCACTCTGTTAGAGAGGTGAGGAAGATAGGGTGTGGAGAGAAAATTGAGATGGTATCCCTTTCACAATTTGGAGCACCCATTGTTCTGAGGTTATCTGCCATTCTGGGAAGTAATGTAGAATTCATCCCCCAATTGGTAATTCCAGCTGTGGCTGAAATATCTTCAAAAAGACTGAAGGTTTTTGGAGAGGGGTCTGAACTGATTTCTGTTTCCTCTCTCTCTGGCGGGGGTCTAGCCTGAGTTGTTTGAGGCTCTGAACAAGGTAGCTATTAAGGTTGGAATTGTTGTGCTCTATATGGATTTTAAGTTTTATATGGCCTTCTCTGAAAATATGTAGGTTTTCTTTGGAAGCAGCGCCTAAAAGAGGATTGGGGATATATGGATCCTGAGAGAGATTGGATTGCTACGTTTTTTTCTTTTAATTGAGCTACCGTATCCTTAAATTTGTCTCTGAACAAACTGTCTCCCATGCAAGGGAGGTTAGCCAGTTTTTCATGAACATCTTTCTCTAATAGAACTGGAATGCAGCCATGCGACGAGCAGCAATGGTTATGGCAGATGTCCTGGCTGATGTTTCAAAAGATTCATATACTGCCCTTACAAGATGTCTGAGACTCTCTTCCATGTCATAGTAAAGTTGAGGTGTGATGGGCTGATCTGTGTTTGAGCGGAGACATGGTTTAGCAATTAAAGGGATTCATAAAGATATTGAACAATGTATGCAGGAACAGACCATTGCACTCTGAAAAGATTTTCTGGCATATTCATCTAGAATCCTATAATCCCTTATAGGAGCAGCTAAGGAATGTACATTTTTTTTTTAGCTCACTTCATAGCTGATTCCACAATGACTGATCTGGAAGCTGAACTACTCCATAAATGTTAGATTTTTGTAGTCTGAATTTCAGTTCTAGTTTTCTGGACACTGGAGCCATTGCCTGAAGGTACTCCCAGGTTTTTGATAAAATGGAGTCCAATTTGTGAGATGGTAAAGCTGATGGTTCAGCAGGGACATCGAAAATTTTTAGACTACCAAAGACCTCCTTCTCTGGGGTCTGGTAATTTTCTGATTTTTTCTCCTAGGAGGGTACCAAGTTTCTCAAATCAAGAATATGTAAGGTCTTCGGGTGGAGATGTATGGTCAGGTAGTTCCTCTGGCAGATCAGAGGGAACACTAGTCGAGCTGTCAGGTGAGCAGTCGCTGGGTGAATCCTGCAGTGTCGAATGAGGCGAATGGCTTTTTTCTATAATCTGCTCTGGATTGGGAAAGCGCGGTGAGTCAGGACCCAGAAAGTGTGGTGGAGACACTTGTGAGTGCAAAGACAAAAAAAGATTTGTTACAATCATAGAGATATGATTTATGGCCTCCTGGGAGCAGAATGCATTTGTATCCCCCTGGTCCTTCTGAGGTTGAGCTTTTTGTGGTGAAGCTTTAGAAGGTAACTTCCGGCAGTGTATGCCTGCAACAAGAATGCCCGAAAAAGGTGGGGCGCCCAAGAGACATGCTGTTGGGGGAGGTATGGTTCTTCGTGTTAGCTCCTCCTATAAATGTGCTGATCTGTGATGGGAATAAGAAGAAAGCTCCAAGTATTCAGATTGACCAGTTTGTGAAGAGGCTGAACTTATTGAGTGGTTTTTGAGGGGAGACCCATGAAGAATGTGATAGTATATGCAAGATGGGGTCTTTTTGTAATATGAGCCCCCGATGGAGATTTATTTTTATGTTTGGACGACGCACAATTCATGTGCTGTTCCCTGCGTCAGAGAATTTAAATGATAGCGCAAGTGCATCATGGTTTTTGCTTCGAGTATGCAATGTGTTGTGACGGGAGTGCATCGTTGCGTCGTGTTTGGACGCGACGCATTTTGTACCGAGATGGAGTGCTTCGGCTTATGTGCACCCGATGGAGATGTGTTTCTCTTTTTTTGACGCAGTATCTGGCTTAGTCGGTTGTACCAGTTGTTGCATAATGCGTTGGGTCTCTTGCAGCGCATACAGCGCCTTGAGTCAGGACCACGCTCCTTCCGGTTCGTTTTTACCTTTTTTGCATCTGATGTGGATCGATGCTTCTTTGGTCTTGGTTCAGCCGAAGACGACCATGTGGGTAGATTGTGAGTCTTCATCTTGGACCCTGGGGGAGGCTTGAATCAAATGTCCCAGGGAGGAAGCATATGAGCCCTAATCTGGACAGTGGTCCTGTCAAAGGTTATTTTAGCAACCCTTTGTCTTTGGGCTCTCGGGGACATGCGTGCGCAATCCCAATATGACGCTTGGTCATGGTCAGTGCCCAAACAAATATAACAACAATTTTTTTATTTATTTATTTAACAGTTTTATATACCGACCTTCATAGTAAATAACCATATCGGATCGGTTTACAATTAACAAGAATATAACTGGGGTAACAATTCAAGTATACGAAAGGTAAACAATAGGTAGGAATGAGTCAAAGTTACAATCAACAGGGTAAGAGAACTTGGAAGCTTGCAACAAGCTGGAAAGAAGATAAGGCAGGAAATAATATAAAGTGATACCATAGAGCATACGGGTTAAAGCTTAATGGTGCTTTAACCTGGAAGAGTCAGAGTCCATTCGTGAGTATAATTGCCATAACGGGTAAGTGTGAAGGACAACTAGTGATTGTCTGGTGGGTCAGCGAAGGCTTGGTGAAAGAGCCAGGTTTTAAGTCTTTTTCTAAAAGTTAACAGGCAGGGCTCCACTCTAAGATTTGATGGGATGCTATTCCAGATAGATGGGCCAGCTATCGAAAAAGCTCTGTCTTTGGTCATCGAGAGGCATGAGGCTTTAGTAGGGGGAAATTTCAGAGTGCCTTTGAGAATATCTCTGGTTGGTCTGTTAGAGGAGTGGAGTTTGAATGGGATTTCCAGGGATTTGAATTGGGTTTGAATGGGATTTCCAGGGATTTCCCACTCTGTCACCTCCTCACTAACCTCAAGCTTACCCATTTCCTATACGCGGATGACATTCAAATTATAATCCCTATAACAGACACCTTACACAAGACCATGGCCTACTGGAATAAATGCCTCTCAACCATCAACGAGCTTCTAACCAGCCTCAACCTGGTTCTAAACACCAATAAAACGGAGATCCTTATAATAGCACCGGAAAAATCTACCCTGACTACCTCCAGCAACTCTCCAAACACCTCAGGATACTCCACCTCACCGCAAGTCAGAGATCTGGGTGTAATTCTAGACGACAGATTCAGCCTCAATAAATTCATTAACAACACCACCAAAGAATGCTTCTTTAAATTACAAGTTTTAAAGAAAATAAAGCCACTTCTACGCTACAGAGATTTCCGCACAGTGCTCCAGGCCATCATTCTCCCGAAACTGGATTATTGCAATTCACTTCTGCTGGGACTCCCCGCATGCTCTACCAAACCTCTCCAGATGGTCCTAAATGCCACAGCAAGAATTCTCACCAACGCTAAAAAAAAAGACCACATCACCCCAATCCTCCAGCACCTCCACTGGCTCCCCATTAAATACAGGATACAGTTCAAAAGCAGCATGATGATTCATAAGGCCCTACATAACATATCCCCACTCAACTTAACCTTCAAGCTACAAATCCATACTTCGGATAAGCCGACTAGAAGAGCATACCAAAACAGATTGATTACCCAGCCTGCAAAATCCTCCCTGAGAAAACGCGCTCTATCAACTGCGGGCCCATCTCTCTGGAATTCTCTACCACCAGACCTCCGCCTTGAGCCGTGCCATATTACCTTTAAGGCAAAACTCAAGACTTGGCTCTTCCTGCAAGCATTCCCTGAGAGCTAAGAACTAGAAGATTTAACAACCCTGTCCTTTGGTTTTAATGTACGGTTTTTCTGCCTTATTTAATCAAGACTATCTATTGCCTATTTATTTACTTAAAGTGAGCTTAGTTTTGTTTTTTCCTATTTATTTAGATCAACTGTTCTTACTTGTTCCAAGATTTGTTCCATGTAAACTGCCCCCCGGCAGTAGTTCTTCTGTTAATTGTGAACCGGAGTGATATGTATTGTATACAGGAACTCCCGGTATATAAAAACTATAAATAAATAAATAAATAAGATGATGATGGATAGTTTTATGAATTACGGTGATTGATTTGTATAGAATTCTGAAATTAACTGGTAACCAGTGTAGGTTCCTGAGGATGGGTGAGATGTGTTCACTGCGGCTGGTACTGGTCAGCAATCTCGCAGCCGCATTTTGAATCATCTGCAGTGGTTTGGTAGTGGATTTGGGGAGGCCTAGGAAAAGGGCGCTGCAGTAGTCTATTTTGGCGAACAGTAGCGCTTGGAGGACTGTCCTGAAGTCGTGGAAGAATAAGAGTGGTTTAAGTCGTTTTAGAACCTGTAATCTGAAGAAACAAGTCTTTGGAGGTTGTGTTGACCATTTTCTTAAGGTTTAGTTGATTGTCTAGTATTACCCCAAGGTCTCTAACCTGCTTGCAGGTAATGTGAGCGATGTGTGGTGAAGGTGGAGAGATGTTGATTTCATTTGAGGAGATGTGGAGCAGCTCTGTCTTAGAGGTGTTGAGAACCAGGTTTAAACTGTTGAGTAGGTTAGTGATGGATAGAAGGCAGTTATTCCAATGGGTGAACGCTTTTGAGATTGATTCTGTTATCGGGATTAGAATCTGCACGTCGTCTGCGTACAGATAATGTATTAGGTTGAGGTCTGTTAACAGTTGGCAGAGGGAGAGGAGGTAAATGTTAAAGAGGGTTGGAGATAAGGAGGAACCCTGAGGTACACCAAGAGTTGATTTAGTTAGGGGTGACTCTTTGTTGTTGATTATAACTTTGAAAGTCCTATTGCTGAGGAAGGACTTGAACCAGTTGTGGGCAGATCCGGAGATGCAGATATCTGCTAGGCGATCCAGCAGGCTGGTATGGTTGACGGTGTCAAATGCCGCTGAGATGTCTAACAGGACTAACAAAAAGGAGTGTCCTTTGTCTAACCCCATGATAATATGGTCAGTAAGTGAAATGAGAAGGGTTTCCGTGTTGCGTGATTTACGGAAACCATATTGCGAAGGGTATAGGATCTTATGGTTTTCAAGATATTCAGAGAGTTGGGTGTTTACCAGTTTCTCCGTTAGTTTGGCAACGAATGGGAGGTTAGAGATGGGTCTGAAATTAGCTAGTACATTAGGGTCTAAGTTGTGTTTCTTGAGGAGGGGCTTGAGTGAGGCGGTTTTTAGACTGTCTGGGTAGCTTCCTTGCGTTAGAAGACTGTTTATGATACCGGTCAGAGGTCCTGAGATCGCATTTGGGATGAGAAGCAGGAGTCTCGATGGGATGTTATCAGCCGGATGGCTTGATGGTTTCTGCCTTTTTAGAAGGGATTCAATCTCTTTAGTGGAGATTGACTCGAAACTGTCAAATTTGGGTCTAGTAAGAGACTGGGGATTCTCGCATGCCTTGGGAGGTGTAGTATTTTGAGGCAGGAGGGCGAGGGTGTTTAAGATCTTCTGTTGAAAGAATGTAGCGAGCTCATTAGCCTTGGAGAGAGCTTGTTCATCTGGAATAGGTGGGGGGGGGGGGGGGGGTAGATTTGGTGATTTGTGTCACGTAGGCGAATAGGGCCTGGGCATCATATTGGAAATGGTGTATTTTGTTTGCATAGTATTCCTTTTTTTTCTGTAGAATGGCGGTCCTGTAGTGATGTAAGAATCCCTTGTATGTAGAAAGGGTAGAAGTGTTAGGGGTTTTGCGCCATCTATTTTCTTTATGGCGTAAGGTCTGTTTCATTTAAGTTCAGCGCTGAACCAGGGTTGATTTCCCTTTTTTGTTGGGTTGATTGATTTGGAGACTATAGGGCACCATTTGTTTGCGACAGCTTCTGTAATCTTTTGCCAGGAGGATAGGGCTGAGTCGGGGTTAGCTAGGTCTAAGTTAGAGAGTTCTTTGGAGAGCTGATCGCTGAGTGTATCAGATGGACACGCTTTCCTGAATTGAATGGTAGAAAGGTGTGGGGCGGTGTGTGTCTGTGTGTGGAGAAGGAAGATTCTATCAGGAAATGATCTGACCAAGGGATTGGGGTACAGGAAGGTTCTACTGTGCAAGTGATATTGGAGTTGATGAATATTTGATCCAGAGTGTGTCCAGCTTTATGTGTGGGGCTGTTGATGGTCTGAGTAAATCCCATAGCGCCGAGGGTGGTGAGGAGGGCTTCGCAGTTCACCGAAAGAGGTGTTGCGTTTGTATGGAGGTTGAAATCCCCCATGATCATTGTTGGCAGGTCTGAGTTAATATGTTTCACGATGGATTCTATAAGGGGTGACGGGTCCGTTTCTAGAACTCCTGGGGGAGCGTAGACTAAGAGTATTTGTAGATGTTTTGACTTGACTAGACCCATTTCCAATTTGGACTCTGTCTTGATTGAAAGTGCGGTCAGTCTGAGTTCTTTCTTGGAGGCTAGAAGAAGTCCACCTCCTCTTTTTTTATGTCTATGGAAGGTGAAAATGTCATATGTCTGGATGGGTAGTTGGTTAGTTAGGGCTATGTCTGAGTTTTTTAACCAGGTTTCTGTGATGGCACAGATGTCTGGGTTGGAGTCCAAAAGGTAATCATTGAGAATATGTGTCTTCTTAGTTAGGGATTGCGCATTGAAGAGGGTGACTGAGAGGAGCGTGAGGCCTAGAAGTTGGTTCAATGGAGATGTCATGATAGGGATAATTCTTTTTTGTATGACGTTAGTGGTATTAGTTGAGGGTATTCTCCTTTGGTTGTGGATGATTGGGATGTTGTAAGTGTGCATGATGAGTGGAATTCTGGAGGAGGTTTAGTCTGAGAAGAATGGTTGAAAGAAGGTGTCTGTCTGATTGAAGAGAGGTTTGGAAGATTGTTGAAAGTGTTTGTAAGTTTGTTGGTTCGGCTGGAGGAGTGCTCTGTCCTCAGTAGGTGTGAATGGAGTTGTCTGACCGGTTGCTGGCGGTGATTCTGTCCTTGGAGGTCATAGCGTGACTGTTTAGAAGGCTTTGCTTAGGTTGTATATGCGAGGTGCTGTAATGTCATTTCCGGTAAGAGCGTGGCAGAAGGCGTTGGAACTTACTGCAGATGTTTCGCGTCCGCTTGGCGAGTACCACTAAAGAACGACCAAGAAAAAGAAAACAATTCTTCTGGGCTGTCTGAAGGGGCTGCTCGAAGGGGCGCTCAAAGGGGCAGGCCCTTTTGTCGCGCTCCTTCGGCGCGTGACGCTCGGCGCGTGACGCCTAGTTCGCTTTGGACTTTATGGAAAGACGGACGTCTTGGTCTCTCTTCTCTGACGTCATCGGCCGTGCGACTCAACTCGGGCGACTCGTGGCGGCAAGGGGAGGCCGGCTGGAGGTAAGTAAATTCGTATTTTGGATCCTGGGTGAAGCCTCGTGGCCGGTGTGGGGCCGTCGGAGGTAGGGCGAGAAGTTAAGGCCTTACCCCGATGGGTCTTGCACCAGCTGCGCGGCCCTTCTCCCAGCGCCTACTGGATCGTGGTGAGGGATCCGTTCCGTTCGTCCGCGGTGATTGGCAGGCAGAAAGGAGCGATTAGGGCTGGAGCGGAGGTTTAAATCCCCCGCCTTGGTCGCTCTTCTCTGACGTCATCGGCCGTGCGACTCAACTCGGGCGACTCGTGGCGGCAAGGGGAGGCCGGCTGGAGGTAAGTAAATTCGTATTTTGGATCCTGGGTGAAGCCTCGTGGCCGGTGTGGGGCCGTCTGAGGTAGGGTGAGAAGTTAAGGCCAATTATGATTGTCAGTGATGGATGTATGTCCACACCGACAATACTTGAAGCCGGCTTTTTTCACGGCCATTTAAGCAGTGAAAAGTACTGTTTTGTTTTTTTTTTGTTTTGTTTTTTGTTATTCATTTTTTATTGAGTATAACATTTATAACAAATGATATAGTCAGGAATTCCAAGGAAAAAAAACCAAATACAACATTTCCATATACTTTTTTAAACACATATTCTAGGTTATCTAGTCCACATCTCGGAGAAGTGTGATACAGGTACCATGAGCTGGGTAATATTTAATTTTGTAACCTACCCCATAAACCTTATTTAGTTACAGTTTTATCCCTAACAAAACGCTCTAAGTGCATAGAATCAATAAAAATAAATTTGTTATTCTGGTACATTACTTGGCACTTACAGGGGAATTTTAGGTAAAAACTTGCCCCCATATCTACAACAGATTGTTTAAGAGACAGAAACTGTTTACGTCGTGCCTGTGTGGCTCGCGAAACGTCAGGAAAGACTTGTATCTTCTGACCACAAAAGTTTACATCTTTGAACTGAAAATACTTTGAGAAGAACAAGTCTTTCTCTTGTCTCAAGGAAAAAGATATTAACAAAGTTGCCCTAGAATTTATATTGTCCAGGGAATCCTCAAGAAAAGTGGAAATCCCTGGACTTTCAATTGTATCCAATCCACCCTCTTGAACCTTTAATGTTTTCCCTCTTGGAATATAGTACAACTTAGATAGTTTAGGGATATGTAGTTCATCAAGAGACAAAATTTCTACTGCATATTTTTTATATAATTCAAAAGCGGAAATTAATCTTGATTCGGGAAAATTTAACAGTCTAAGATTATTTGAACGTAAATCATTTTCAAGCATTTCAATTTTATTATGCAGTATGAGATTGT
This sequence comes from Rhinatrema bivittatum, assembly GCF_901001135.1. Classification (NCBI taxonomy): domain Eukaryota; kingdom Metazoa; phylum Chordata; class Amphibia; order Gymnophiona; family Rhinatrematidae; genus Rhinatrema; species Rhinatrema bivittatum. The sequence goes on from NC_042616.1 coordinate 725,215,243, forward strand.
CTTTTATAGATGAAGCACTGATAGCTTGAGAGGGAAGGTCGGTGTGAGCTGGGAGGCACCCGTTTGAGCTGCCACGAGGCAGTAGAGAGACTATAATACCTGCTCCATGACGCGGTGAGACTGAGCCCGGACCGAGTGGGCGGACCCAACTGGTGACATCATCAAACGGCGCCACCGGGAGACTATAATATCGAGGGCCCTGCGAGCAGCCGACTGAGGAGTGAGAGGGAAGGTCGGTGTGAGCTGGGAGGCACCCGTTTGAGCTGCCACGAGGCAGTAGAGAGACTATAATACCTGCTCCACGACGCGGTGAGACTGAGCCCGGACCGAGTGGGCGGACCCGACTGGTGACATCATCAAAGGGTGCCACCGGGAGACTATAATATCGAGGGCCCTGCGAGCAGCCGACTGAGGAGTGAGAGGGAAGGTCGGTGTGAGCTGGGAGGCACCCGTTTGAGCTGCCACGAGGCAGTAGAGAGACTATAATACCTGCTCCACGACGCGGTGAGACTGAGCCCGGACCGAGTGGGCGGACCCGACTGGTGACATCATCAAAGGGCGCCACCGGGAGACTATAATATCGAGGGCCCTGCGAGCAGCCGACTGAGGAGTGAGAGGGAAGGTCGGTGTGAGCTGGGAGGCACCCGTTTGAGCTGCCACGAGGCAGTAGAGAGACTATAATATCTGCTCCACGACGCGGTGAGGCTGAGCCCGGACCGAGTGGGCGGACCCGACTGGTGACATCATCAAAGGGCGCCACCGGGAGACTATAATATCGAGGGCCCTGCGGCGCGCAGCCGCCGGCGCGCCAAAGGGGCGCACCCCTGGTAAAAAATTTTTGATATCATTATTTTACTTCTTATAATGGGCAGGAAACGCAAATCGAAGAATTTTGCTTCCTCACCTATAACATCTGTGCCGAGAAAAATTGGACCCATGGACTCCCACATAGTAAGTATGGGTGAGTCCATTGGAGAGGACGTTTTCGAAGGAAACTCTCTTTTGGGAGTTTCCTTAAGTCCTAGGTCCTCGCAACCTCCCATACAGCCTAGAAGAGAAGAAGCACAGGGTAGCATTATAGGTATAGCACCACTGGGTGATGCAACCTCCAATAGAGTGGAGGAAGCTGACCCAGGGGGTATTATACAATTTCCAAATCTCAATATGGTGGATCCAGGAGTAATTGTCAATACAAGAGTAGAATGTCCAGGAATAATTTTTGAACCAGGTAATGAGGTATTATACAATGAAGTTGAGCCAGAGAATGTTTCATTATTAGATCTATGGAAGCTTACGAAGAAAATTGATAAAAAGTTGTCTAGTTCTATCACTAAGATACATACTTTTTCCGTGGAAACTAGGGGAAAGTGTGTGGAATTAGAAGATAGAACCAGTAATATTGAAAAGGGACTGGGCAATCTGAAAGTACTGTTTTTTGATCATTAGTCGATGTAGGAAGTCTCTGAGGAGAGAAGAAAAAAAAAAAAGTGTCCATGCCCAAGCACGGAAGAAAAATAAACTGAGGAGCCACAAGCTGCATGCGGGAAGTGCCACACACGCATGGCTCAAAGGACTTTGAACCTTTAAGAAAATGTTCAATCAAATGCGCCGTCAGATAATGTCACCCAAATAGCAGAGCTAATTCAGCCTGCTTATCGATGGAAAATGCCAAGGACCTACTGGTCTGAGATTACACTGGGTCACTGGTTTGCGAGGAACCAGTGACCCACAAACGGGAAGGGGAAGGAGAGGAGAGGAGGTCTCCCGACTCTAGTACCGGGCCAGTGGCTACACTCAAAACCTGGAGCTGACAGGCACTGGCTGGGATGACTATGAAGGGCCTGTTGCTGACTGGACTGAGAAGGCAAAGGATAGTGCCATTCCTCGACCCATCTTCTCCAGAGGTGCCCGGTATCCTTTTGGCTGCACCTCAACATTAGAAATAGAAACCTTTATCAAGAAAGCCAAACCTTCCACTCACCCATCTGACACCATACCCACAAAACATCTCCTCACAATACCCAATATTATTGCCAAACCATTAACAAATATCATTAACCTCTCCATTAACTTGGGACAGGTACCTCTCCCCTTGAAACAGGCTATTGTCAAACCCATCCTAAAGAAACCCAAACTTGACCCCATTGATCTAGCCAACTATCGCCCTATTTCCAATCTTCCATTTATTGCTAAACTCCTTGAAAAAACTGTTAACAAGCAACTCACAGAATACTTTGAAGACAATCACATCCTTGCCCCCGCACAATACAGCTTTCGGAAATCTCATAGTACTGAGACTCTTCTACTCTCCCTAACAGACCACATTATTAAAGGATTTGAGAAAGGACAATCATACATACTTGTCTTCCTTGACATCTCCTCCGCATTTGACACCATCAGCCATCCCATTCTCCTACAGCGGTTGACTGAAATAGGCATTACAGGTGTTGCCCTCAACTGGTTCAATTCTTATCTCAGCAACAGAGAGTACAAAATTCAGCTAGGCAATCATGTTTCCAAGGCTATCCCCCTTAATCAAGGTGTCCCTCAAGGTTCATCCCTCTCTTCAACCCTCTTCAATATTTACATCCTACCCCTCTGTCACTTCCTATCCAGCCTAAATCTCCCACACTACATATATGCTGACGATGTTCAGCTCCTCATACCCATCACTGACTCTATTTCTAAAACCATGGATTTCTGGAACGATACTCTCCAATCCATAAACAATCTCCTTTCTTCCATCCACCTAGCTCTCAACACTACTAAAACTGAAATCATGCTCATCTCACCCCTTAACCACTCGATCCTTCCCCCTCTTTCACAGTTCCAATTTGCTCAACAAGTCTGTGATCTGGGTATCATTCTCGATGGGCACTTCACACTGAAGAAATTTATCAACAACATACTAAAAGATGGCTTCTTTAAACTTCATACACTAAAAAAACTAAAACCCTTACTATACCCCCCCCGATTTCCAAACAGTGCTCCAAACCACCATCTTCGCCAAAACAGACTACTGCAACTCCCTTCTCCTTGGCCTTCCCAACAACGCCATTCACCCCATTCAAATCTTACAAAACACAACAGCCCGAATCTTGACCAACTTACGCAGACACGACCATATTACACCTGTTCTAAAAGATCTACATTGGCTCCCAATAGCTTCCCGTATACAATATAAGACTCTCTCTCTCATCCACAAGGCTCTTTACAATCCTGAAATGAACTGGTTTAATGAATCCTTCCGCTTACACCAGTCTAATAAGCCTACTAGACACGCACATCTCGCAACTATGCCCATCCCTTCCCCTAAACTCTACAAACTAACATTTACCAGAGCCCGTGCAATATCGATAGCCGGGCCGACCCTTTGGAACACAATGCCAGTTGAACTACGGCAAGAGGAATGCATCAAATCGTTCAAGCGGAAGCTCAAGACCTGGCTCTTCACCAAGGCATACACCTAATTTCTCCCTCCTCTCTACTGCCCACCCTTCCTCTCCTCTGCCCCCTCTTCTGGTCCTCCTCCCCCTCACTTCGCCCTTCTCCTACCTTTTTCTCACCCCTTCCCTCTGCTCATTACTCCCCCCTCTCCTCCTAGCACTCCTAAATTGTTTCTCTCTTAGTGTCTTCCTTTTGTACATATGTATATAATTACAAACCTAGTTGAGTATTTAATGCAATTTTCCCCTTGTTCACACCCTCATTTATTCATTTGTTACCTTGTTTTATTTGTTCAATGTAAAGTGCCATGCTTGGCGTTTGTTTGTGTTACACTGTAAACCGATGTGATATCCTGGATGAATGTCGGTATATAAAAATTTTAAATAAATAAATAAATAAAATATGGGCACATCTGTGATAACCCCAGACATGTGATGCCCCTAAGCAGAAGGCACATCATAGGTGATTGTCATGATCCTCACGCACTGAAGACATCACTGGAACCCCATGGACATGGCATTGCGAAACAAAAGGACAAGATCAAAATCGATGGTGGCAGCCACCAAGCACACCACCGCCCCAGGGATTTGTAAGCAAAAAGAAAACGGCAGAAATGTTAAATCTACCTACAGACAATACAGAGAGGAACCCCCAAGAGCCTGCTTCAAGAAGGTGTGAATCCCATTGGTGAAAAATCCTAAAAATTGAGAAAATGAGAAAAAATAAAAGTGAGAGAAATTCACAGATTGCAGAAAAAGTAAGACTGAAGGGACCATGCATGGACATGTAGTATAATACATGCTCAGCCATGCTCAGAGAGGCTCAGTCTAAGTTCTAGAAACTGACATTAGCTTTCTGTCCTGGGCTCCATCAGTTGTCATCCATGAGAGGACTGCCATCCTGCTTGTCCTCAGGAAAAATGTTTTCTCCATTGTGGTTTGCAATTCTTGCAGTATATTATGAACCAGAATTATTGCTGCCTCCGCCAGGGTTTCCAGATTTTGAAGGCCAAAGACATTTGCTTGAGTGCTTTTTCCAGCTTGTCCAGAAATCTAACGTAGCAAAGGTCCTCTGGTGGCTTCCCTCCCTACACAATCATCTCGACCCACCCCTTCCCTCCCTATCACTACCTTCCTCCCCTCCTCCCACCCATCCCTCTCTCTCCCCACCCCCCCACCATCCCTACTATCCTTACCATAAATTATCCTCGTCAACAAGCCATTTATGTACATATGTTATATACTATAGTCTAATGTTCCATGTATTCCTGTTAGTTCTGTTATAACTTGTTATATTTATTACCATGTTATAATGTAAAATAGGGCTGTTACCACCCTATTCCTTTTAGTTATCTGGAAACCGATGTGATATCTCGATCGAATGTCGGTATATAAAATAAATAAATAAATAAATAAATAAAAAGTGTTTTGGAAGGTCCGAGGCTGGATCGGAACAGATCCCCATTGACCCTTCTTTAAAGCCTAGGAATGTGGAAACACTGATAAAGGACCCAAATGATGGTAACTGAAGAGGGTCCCACAGTCACCTTGGAGGGGTATAGTCCTGGTGGACTTCTTGCTGACTGGACTCCGCTGCAAATGACTGCTGTGGACTAGAACCACCTCACAGGGTTCTGGAGTATTCACCCAAAACGGGGAAACATTGACTACTCCCCAAAGTAAATCTGACATCCTAGAAAGGAGAGGTTGGAAGGTTCACACATCTTTAGCCACTACATAGGTAAAGAAGTCCTTCATCAATTCTGCTATTTGGTCAAGGGGCTGATATGCCTTTTGTCCTGGTGTGGACGGTGAAATATCCTCTTCTGATACCTGAATGAAATATTGCACATCTGGCCTTTCTAAAATCTGAACTGGAGGCCAATTAGATTTGAGAGGTGTAGTCTCCAGGTATAACCCTTGTTCCAATGATCTTGTTGGTGTAAGGGCTCCAGTATTGGAAGTAGGTGTACCATATCTCATTCTGCTTCAGCAGGCCAGCATATAGCTGCACTGGAAGCATTGCAGCACCATGCATAAATGATGGAGCAAATAGAAACATAGAAATGATTGCAGAAGAAGATCAAACGGTCCATCCAGTCTGCCCAACAATCTTTCACTTTTTTTTTTTAATTTTTTTTCTCCCATACTTGTCTTTTTTCTCTTGTCCCTTGTAAGTGACTTTTTGTTCTATTTCCCTTCCACCCCCACCATCGATGTAATTAGCAGTGCTGGAGCTGCATCTAATGAAGTATCTAGCTAATTGTTTAGGGGTAGTAACTGCCATCATAGCAAGCTACTCCCACGCATGTTTATCCAGCCTGTGCAACTCAGTCCTTATTGGTTGTTGTCTGAATATAAATCATCTTTACATCATGCCCCCTGCCGTTGAAACAGAGATCTTTTCATCAATCCCCCTGCCGTTGAAGCAGAGGACTATGCTGGATATCATTGAAAGTGAAGTATCAGGCTAATTTGGTTTGGGGTAGTAACCGCTGTTTCAAGCAAGCTACTCCCCTGCTTTTTTGTGGATGCAAATCCTTTTTTTTTCCATTTCATCTTGCCGTTGAAGCACAAAGCAATGTTGGATTGCAAAGGTGTTGAAGCCAATGCACTTCATGGTCCGGGGATCGATGCCTTAAAGATTTATGTGCAAACCGTGACAATGTACAGTGTGTCGACTGTGCTCGGTGGTTTTTGCATACCAACTGTTCCAGCAGCTTTTCAGAGTGGTGCCTCTTCGTCTTATAGTTTTTCTTGCTTGACCCCAAGGATTTGGCCTATTCTACCAATAGGGGAGCTACTTTTGAGGAGCTCTTGCTCAACTCAGTTCCCAGGGAGGCAGCAGATAAGGCTGTGCTTTGACTTACACATTTGCTCCATTTTCCAGGCTCTTGATCTTTGTGTACACAGGGACATCTGTTCACAATTTTAACAGGAGGCCTGGTCATCTGGTCCCAGGCAGCGATGGTAGAGGTTATGTCCACCAGTAATGGACATTCTAACGCAAAATACAGTCCTTGAGCCCACTCATCGGTTTATCATCGACATGGTAAAGTAAAATTGTTGAGATTACTTACCTGATAATCTCCTTTTCCTTAGTGTATGCAGATGGACTCAAAACAAGTGGGTATATAGTGTGCTCGTGCTAGCAGTTGGAGACAGATCTGACGTCAGCACGGGTACATATACCCCCACAGGAAATGCAGCAATTCAGTAATCTTCCTTGCAAAAGCTGTAGCTGACCAATCGATTAAATGAACAGGATTACCCTGACTGATTGATAGTAGATGGAGACTGCCAGTGTTCTCAACCAGAAGGTGTCGACACCCGGCAGGGTGGATGCCCTATGATAAGAAAAATATGGCTTACCGTGAGTCGGTGAATCCCCATGTATACCAGCAGCCGGGCGGGATGCTGAGTCCATCTGCATACACTAAGGAAAAGGAGATTATCAGGTAAGTAATCTCAACATTTCGTAGCGTGTAGCAGATGGACTCAAAACAAGTGGGATGTACAAAAGCTACTCCCGGACTGGGCGGGAGGCTGCCCGAGGTGCGTTCAGGATTGCCCTAGCAAATGCTGTGTCCTCCCTGGCCTGGACGTCCAAACGACAGAACCTGGAGAAGGTATGGAGGGAGGACCACGTCGCCGCTTTACATATCTCTGCAGGCGACAGCATCCTAGTTTCTGCCCAAGAGGCTGCTTGCGCTCTGGTACAGTGAGCCTTGACCTGTAGAGGCGGTGGTTTCCCTGCTTCTATGTAGGCTGCCTTGATAACTTCTTTGATCCAGCGGGCGATGGTTGCCCATGAGGCCGCTTCCCCTTGCTTCTTCCCGCTGTGAAGGACGAACAGGTGGTCCGTCTTTCATACTGCTTCTGACATTTCCGGGTATCTGGACAGTAGCCTGCCGATGTCGAGATGGCGTAGTATTCGACCGTCTTCCGACTTCTTCAAACCTTGTGGTAGGCAAGGATATGGTTTGGTTGAGGTAGAAGTGTGAGACCACTTTGGGTAAGAAGGAAGGAACCGTGCGAAGATGGATAGCCTCTGGAGTGATTCTGAGAAACGGATCACGGCAGGACAGCGCTTGTAGCTCTGAGATGCGGCGTGCTGAGCATACAGCCAGCAGGAACACCATCTTCAAGGTTAACAAACGGAGGGACAGGCCTCGAAGGGGACTGAAGGCGTGTCCCGCTAGAAATTCCAAAACCAGATTGAGGTTCCACAGGGGTACTGGCCACTTCAGTGGCGGACGAATGTGTTTGACTCCTTTCAGGAAACGTGAAACGTCTGGGTGTGTGGCGATACTGTTGCCGTCACTCCGGGGACCATAGCAGGATAGCGCTGCTACTTGGACCTTGATGGAATTGAGGGACAGACCCTTCTGAAGTCCATCTTGTAGGAAATCCAAAATGATATGAATCTTTGCGGCATGTGGATTAGTGCTGTGAGTTTCGCACCAGGCTTCAAATACTCTCCAGATCCTTATATATGTTAGTGATGTGGAGAACCTGTGTGCTCGGAGGAGTGTATCTATTACCGGCCCCGAGTATCCTCTTTTCTTCAGTCGAGCCCTCTCAATGGCCAGACCGTAAGAGAGAATTGAGCTGGATCCTCGTGGAGGATGGGACCTTGCCGCAGCAGGTCCCTGCGTAGAGGCAGGGGAAATGGAGTCCCTGCCAGTAATCTTCTCATGTCTGCGTACCAGGGTCTTCTTGGCCAGTCCGGGGCCACCAGAAGAACCAGGCCTCTGTGCCGCTGAATCTTGTGTATGATGGCGCCCAGCATGGGCCATGGAGGAAAGGCATATAGCAGGATCCCCTGCGGCCATGGCTATACCAGGGCATCGATCCCCTGGGATAGCGGATCCCGCCTGCGGCTGAAATATCTGGGTACTTGAGCGTTGGACCTGTCTGCTAGTATGTCCATGCCCGGCGTCCCCCACCGATCCACAATCATCTGGAAAGCTGTGGGCGACAGCTGCCATTCCCCTGGATTTAGGCTTTCTCTGCTGAGGAAGTCTGCCGTGGTGTTGTCCTTCCCGGCGATGTGAACGGCGGAGATGTCCTGGAGATTTGCTTCCGCCCAAGTCATCAGGGTGGCTATTTCCAGGGATACCTGTTGGCTTCTGGTTCCGCCCTGTCGGTTGATGTATGCCACCGTGGTGGCGCTGTCTGACATCACTCTGACCGCTCTGTTGCAAAGTCTGTGGGCAAATCGCAGGCACGCTAGCTCGACTGCCCATGCCTCTAGTCGGTTGATGTTCCACCCCGACTCTTCCCTGTTCCACCGCCCTTGGGCGGTGAGTTCTTCGCAGTGTGATCCCCATCCGTTCAGGCTGGCATCTGTAGTGAGCAGGATCCAGGTTGGGGAGAACATTCTTGACCCCCGGCTCATGTGGCCGGGCTGCAACCACCACCGTATCTGAATCCGCACTCTGGCTGGTAGAGGTAGGTGTGTGGTGTAGTTCTGTGATCATGGGCTCCACCGAGATAGGAGGGCGCATTGTAACGGTCTCATATGGGCCCGTGCCCATGGTATCACCTCCAGAGTGGATGCCATAAGGCCGAGGACCTGTAAGTAATCCCAAGCTGTGGGCCGGGTGGCGCTCAGCAGGGCTTGCAGACGATCCCGGAGCTTTGATCTTCTCTTGGAGGTCAAACTGACCTTGTCTTCCTGGGTGTCGAATCGGACTCCTAGGTAGTCCAGCGACTGAGAAGGCTGTAGGGAACTCTTGTTCAGGTTTACTACCCATCCTAGGCTTTCCAGAAGAAATATAACTCTGTTGGTTGCCTGGTGGCTCTCCTCCGGGGACTTTGCCCTGATCAGCCAATCGTCCAGGTAGGGATGGACGAGAATTCCTTCCTTCCTGAGGGACGCCGCCACTACTACTATGACCTTGGTAAAGGTTCGCGGTGCGGTGGCTAACCCGAAGGGTAAAGCTCGGAACTGGAAGTGTTGATTCAGGACTTGGAAGCGTAAATAGCGCTGGTGATCCCGATGAATTGGGATATGCAAGTAGGCTTCCGACAGATCTAGGGAAGTGAGAAACTCCCCTGGCTGTACCAAATTTTTGACAGACCGTAGAGTTTCCATGCGAAAGCTGGGGACCCGTAGGTGTCGGTTGACCGACTTGAGGTCCAGGATGGGCCTGAAAGTGCCCTCCTTCTTGGGCACTATGAAATAAATGGAATAATGCCCAGAATGTATCTCCCCTGTAGGCACTGGGATTATGGCCTTTAGGGACAGGAGCCTTTGCAAGGTGACTTCTAGTGCCGCCCTCTTGAGGGGTGAACAAGGAGATTCCACAAACCTGTCCGGTGGGAGCCGCAGAAAGTCCAGGTAGTACCCTTCTCGGATGATGGCGAGGACCCACTGGTCCGAGGTAATCTTGACCCACCTGTGGTAGAAGAGGGTTAGCCTGCCCCCTATGGCTGCTACCCCCGGATGGGTTGGCTGATTGTCATTGTGGGGTGCGGCCGGGACCCGAACCCACGCTGGTTCCCCTCCTGTTGTGCTTAGTCCGAAAGGACTGATTCCTGGCCTGTGGACGAGGTGCTTGGTAGTGAGTCCTGTATGGGTTGAAGCGCTGCGAGTTTCTACCTCTGGATGGTCTAGGACACGGGCGCTGGCTCCTCCTTGGCTTGTCTTCTGGTAGACGGGGTAATGAAGAAGCGCCCCATTTATTGGCCAGTTTCTCGAGGTCGCTGCCGAACAGGAGGGATCCCTTAAAGGGCATTTTCGTGAGGCGTGTCTTGGAAGAGGAGTCGGCCGACCAATTACGTAGCCAGAGCTGCCTCCTGGCTGCCACTGCGGACGATACTCCCTTGGCTGCCGTACGGACTAGATCGGAGGCTGCGTCAGTGAGAAACGAGAGAGCTGATTCCATCTCTTCTCCCGGGGTGTTGTTCCTGGCCTGTGATAAACAGGAACGCGTCAACACGGTGCAGCAGGTCGCAATTCGTAGGGACATGGCTGCTACCTCAAAGGCTTGTTTCAAAATGGCGTCCATGCGCCGGTCATGTGTATCCTTGAGGGCCGTCCCCCCTTCCACCAGAATGGTGGTGCGCTTCACAATTGCGCTTACTATGGCGTCTACCTGAGGGCACGCCAGCAGTTCCTTAGCTGCCGGGTCTAAGGGGTACATTTATTTATTTATTTTTAATTTTTTTACACCGATTTTCCTGCATAAAATGCATATCAAACCGGTTTACAATGAAACAGAATAAGCAGGAAGTAAAATTCCTTAGTCTAATACATTTAAACGTCAATAATGAAATAATTTTAAACAAAGCAAAAAGCTAAATAACATTAATAAAAGTTAAATTATTTACATAAACATAAATATAATTATATATATATACATGCCAGCCAAGGCCCGACCCCCTTTGAATGAGGCCTCCGGCGCATTCCATTCCAGATCGATTAGCTGCTGTGCTGCTTGTAGGAGGGGAAAATGGTGAGTCATTTGACGCAGGCCCTCTAACAAGGGGTTCATTCTCTGTTCCCCCGGGGTGTCATGGCCCGGAAGGGCCAATTCCGACAGGCATTGAGAACTCAGGCCTGGAAGATCCTCTTTCAGAAAGAAGCGCTTCATGGTTCGGTATGGTTCGATCCCTGAGGAAAATTCTCCCTCCTCGGGGTGCTCTTAGTCTTCCTCAGGGCAATCTGAATCCCCATAAGTGGGGGTTCTGGGTGGCGAACGGCCGTGCCTAGGCCTCGAGGGTCCAAGGGCCGGGTCATCCGGTACATATGGACCCGGTTGGGGCGCAGCCTGCATTGTGTCAAAGGCATGAATCCCCTTAAATAATTCCACCCAGGAAAGCGAGGCCGAATCTGGCCATAGGGGCACCAGGTCTCTCGGGTTCCCTGGCAGCTCCCCGCTGCCTGCTAGGTCTGGGGTGTTCCCTGAGGAACTGGCAAGTACGCTGGGTTGCGACCGGTGCTGGCCTGGAGCTCCCAAGGCCTCTTCACATTGGGCACATAGGGAGTCTGCTTCCTCGCTCTGTGTGGCTCTGAGGTTGCATGCAGAGCAGAGGCTTATGCCTGAAACTGGAGGTGCCGGCTCCTCTGACGCATGGGCTCTCTTACGCTCCATCTCGTCTATTAACCCAGCTAGAGTCTGCGCTTTGTAATATGCGCGAAAGATGTGTGCCGAACAGTGGGCGCCTAGCAACGGGCGCCTATGTGCTTAGCGGCGGGCGCCTAACAGTATGCGCTTAGCAACTAGCGACTAACAGTATGCGCTTAGCTTAGAAACATGCACCTATCAACATGTGTGTATTGCAAACCAAACCAGGCGACTGGCGACCTCTGTGGCGGGCTGCCACGTAGGCAGACTCTGCTACTCCTCGGATCCTCGGAGACCAACAAGTAAAGATATACGCCTTACCTTGTCTTCGGCGCTTCCCTGCTGCAACCCGGGCGGTCTTCGGCTGCGGGGGGAGAGGGTGATTACCGTCACCGCCACGCTCGAGGAGGTGCACCCGCTGCCTCTAGGCCGCGCCCGAACTCGTCTCATTCGGGGGCCATGTCCACGCCGGGACCGAGGCTGCCTCTAGGCCGCGCCTGAGCCCTTCTCACTCGGGGGCTAGGTCCCTGCCGCGAACCAGCCACTGGACCGAGGCACTCACCTCCGAGGGACCACGGAAATCACATCGGGAAACTCAACTGGGGGAGTGACCGAATGGTATCACCGCAGGAGTGCGGGGCTAGTCTTCAGGTAGGTTTCTGTTAAGAATTTAGAATTTGGAAAAAGAAACGCTCAGCGAGCGTGTGGTAGCTCCAAACTGCTTTGGAGACTGAAATTACTGAATTGCTGCACTTCCTGCGGGGGTATATGTACCCGTGCTGACGTCAGATCCGTCTCCAACTGCTAGCACGAGCACACTATACCCACTTGTTTTGAGTCCATCTGCTACACGCTAGGAAAATTTTAAATTTTTCTTTAACTTTTTTGGTAGTTCTAAAAAGTGCTGTTTGGGGGTTGCTGAGGCAGCAAGGCAATTTCAAATTTTTAAAGATATTCACAGAAAAAAAAAAAAGGTTCACATCTGTGATGATGCTCAGAAAGGGGTTCACGAGGCAATGTACGAGTAGACGTTCTTACAGATGCTTAGCAGAGCAAAAGCTCTACTAGCTAAGAGTCCCCTCGATACTGCCACCCACATAGAACGGTTAATTCAGCCCTGTTTATTTACAGAAAACATTTAACCCTTTCAAACAGTACTGGTACTAAGGGACATTCCATGATGCCAAGTAGCAGCACATTTAAAACAAACAGGAGAAGTAGTTTTTCACAGCACACAATTAAACTATCTGATGCCTGAGGATGTGATGGAAACAGTTAGCATAGCTGAGTTTAAACAGGTTAAAGACAAGCTCCTAGAGAAAAGTCCACAAACCATTAGCAGCCATGGAGTCTTGGGAAAGTCACTGCTTATTCCTAGCAATGATCAAGAATGATTAGATCTATTCTTTGGGATCCTCCTAGTACTTGTGACTTGGCATTGGCTACTGTCAGAAAACTGGGCATGGACCTTTGGTCTGACCCAGTATGGCATTTTTTATATAATGTCTGCAGGTTTTGTATTATCTTGACTGGATTAATGCAATTCTGTTTATATTGGTTTAACCGCTTCCACATTGAAAGCTTTACAAGTGGTGCAGAATATAGTCACCTATGTTTTAAGTGAAGCTCAGTGCAGGGATCTCATTTCACCAACTTCATATGCCCTTCATTACCTTCCAATAAAATGGCATATGGAATTCAAATTCTGGGCTCAGATTCATAAAACTTTGAATAGTGATACACCAACATGCATTAGTTAAAGATCTTCTACCTCAGATGTTGAATCAGCTGGGAGTTATTTGTTGGATGCTCCTTAAGTATGATTATGGTAATCACTCGAATACTTTCAGTGGCTGAGCCAATGCTCTGGAATTCGATTTTGGAAGAATTAAAGTGATTTGTATCCATATTTTTCAGATGTAAAAGCTGTTTATGTAGGAGAGGTGATCTGACTGAACAAATGGCTGAATTATGAGCTTGCTTATGTTTAAATAGTTTTGGATCTTTTAGATATTAATACTACCATCCTTATTTCTGGGGGATTGTTTCTGTTAACCTCTGATTAAAACTTAATGTATGTAATCTTGTATCAGGCCTATAACTAGATATAAATTTTTAAAAGTTAGTATGTACAGACATTTTTCTTCATTTCATTTTGTCTCCTTGGTAGGGGGTTCAGTTTTAATTTCATTTTTTCCTTTAGCACACACTATATCAAAAGTGTGCATTAAAAGCCTCCAGCCAATTAAACTGCATGCAAAGAAATAGCGCTCTCCCCTTTGGAGTTATCAAATATAACCCCAGGGCATAAAACCCCAGGGCCCTGCAAGCCAATAAGTAGAAGAACTTGCCTTAAAGCAAAAAGTTCCAAGATATGCTAGTTCTCCTCCCTGACAAGGATGCAAAGCTACAAGACAAAGGGAACAACTTCCAGTCAGCAATATTGCATAACAGAATTTCAGACCATCAATTCCAAATGGTTCTGTATCTTTACAACCTCATTCAGAAAATAAGATGCCTCAGAATTCCAAAACCATTTTTCCCCCCCATCTTGATGCTGAATATGCCAAGCATCTCAGTAGGACTTGCAATATTTTAAAAACAGCTTCAAGATCAGCAGCAACTTGGAAACAAAGTTAAGGAGAAGATAGATCTTTTAAAAATCAACTCTCCAAATTCAAACCAAGCAGAAACAAGACACCCTTGCTCAAAGCAGGAGGCACCGCTACAAACATTTTGCACCACTGTCACAAGGTGCTGGACATGCTGTCCATGGCGTATCCAGACAGAAGGGCCTTCTAAGCAACAAAGAAAACCCTGGCCAGTTTTAACCATTTAATAAAACTACCACTAAAATTATTCAAGAGCAATCAATCAAAAATTCTATATAGGAGTGAAGTGTAGGGTATCCTGCACCTCAAGTTCTACAATACCCTATTTCTCACAAACTCCCAACAGGTTCAGAGAAGAACATGTCCCCTTACCACTCATCATAGAAAAATATTAAAATTCAGGTGTTACCCTCGGTAACAGCAACACAAACGCCCTCCAATACCAGGAATATTGTAATCAAAACCTTCTAAAAATGTACTGAAAACCTAAAGTAAGCCTACCATTCCATAACACTAACTGCCAGACAAACTGTAACCTATCTATGAAAAAGCAACACTTACAATACCAGGTCCTAAAACACCAATACATCTATTATGAAAACAGAACAAATTAGGCTGCTATAGATCCCTATATAGAAATTGCACACTAGCAGAATATCTCACCTTCGTCACACATGCAGAACACAGATGCACACACAAATACAGACTAGAGAGACCATGAAGTATAAACAAATGTTTGTCACAAACTAGAAACCACAAGCCAGACTCTATATGCAATACAACATTGGAACAAACATCACCATGCCTCATAAAACAAATATAAATCATAAAAGTAAGGCCATACTAATATATAGTAATGACGGCATAAAAAGACCAAAAATGTCCATCTAGTCAGCCCAGCAAGCTTCCCAAGGTAGTAAGTGCCTCTCCATGCTGGTTACGCTTTATTTATTTCCATCCTCTAGTCTTTAGGGATCCACAGTGTTTCTCTCATACTCCTTTGAAATCCTTCACAGTTTTAGTCTTCACCACTTCCTCCAGAAGGGCATTCCAGGCATCCACCACCCTTTCAATGAAGAAATATTTCCTGACATTCATTCTAAGTCTTCCTCCCTTCAAAACAGCTGACAAAGAAAAATATCTAATTAAAAAAAAAATTTTTTTTGAGCTTTAAATTGTCAAAAATCAAAAGATTCTGAAAGAGCAGATATCAAATACCCAGTAATTAAAACTAAAGATAAACAAATTCCCTATTGACTATACCTGGCAACTTCAGATTTATTTAAAAACAATCATACATTAATCTTTCTAAAACAATCTAATGAGTTTTGAAAAGAAATTAAAAACCTGGCTGACAGAAATGCAGAATTTGTAAAATAGAATATGGTAATACTTCTCTTCATGCACAATTAAGTTTGTTTAATATGGGTGGAGACGTTTTTCTTGGTTGTCTTTTTGTTTTAAAAATGTGTACATCGCTTTGGGTGATTCATAAATTTCCTAAATAAATATTCCAATGCCCAAAGGGAGGGGAGGCACCAAAATCCTAGCACCAATACCACAGAACAGAATGCTGTGCTGGAGCCACTGTTGTGCTGGAGTTAAGGTGAGGAGAATGAGGCGAATACCAAACATTTGCCTAGGACATCAAATACTCTTGCACCAGCCCTGACTATGCCCTGTTTATATTGCATAATTCACATACATCTACCTGCTATAGATGAATGTATATTTTCAAGAACTACCATGGCTTGGTTACTGCCAAATATTCAATGGTACAACAGATTGTTGCAGACCAAATCAGCACAAGAAAACTAAAACCCATGAATACACGTACCCCAAAATAGAGTTTTAACTAATCACGAAGTCATACCTCTTCCAGCTGAAATTCAGTTCCTGAGAAGCCTCCACCAATGTCCAACGTATTCATCTTAAAACCATATTCTTCCTAGAAGCAGGTAAAATTTAAAAGGGTTAAACAATTGCATGACTATTTCTGTAGCTTGCAAGTTAACTGTCAGTTTAAAAAAAAACAGGAAAAAATATATATATAACTAGCAATATAATGGTCTGTTCTTAAAACGTGTATCTAGTATATTAAAATGATTTCTTAACTCTCTTCTAGCAGAAAGAATTGTTTGCTAAATAGCAGGAGTTACACTGGTTTCTATACCCAGGGAAAGTTATAGTTAATAGCTACTATAACCAAAAACAAAATTGATAGCTTAAATGCTTCAAGAACAGCTTTAAGAGGCCGCTAAGTAATAAAACAGAGTAAAAAAAAAATGTGCACTGACCTTTAGTGCATTTTTTTACTCGTGCTAAAAGTTAAAACCCAATACAGTAAAGTAATGGTATGCTAATGCATTGAGAGTTTTTAAAAAAGCATACTACCCCACAAACGTGTGCATAAAAAAAATTAGCATAACACTATGAACATAAGCCAGATTTTCTGCACAGAAAACATTTTATACCCCCAAAACTTAGATGAACATACCCCCAATGCTGGCAACACTGCTCCACAAAGCAGAGGACGGCAGGTCCAATGTATTGGCAGAGATATGCTGAAGGGTCTCATGGTAATCCTTTAACTGAGCCAGAGCATCCCTCACTTTGTCCCCAAAGAGGTTCTTGCCAGTACACGGCAGGTCCAAGAGCTTCTCCTGAACCTCCAGCCGGGTAGAGGCTTGGAGCCAAGCCATATTCGGGCACCACTGCCCACTGCTGCCACCCTGGCCGCTGTTTCAAACACATTTAGGTGGACTGCACCTCGTGTTTGCCACATTCCAGGCTTTGCTGGACGACTGCTAACAATGCCTCCTGCTGCTGTTGGGGCAGGCGCTCAGACAATTCCTGGACCTGCTTCCAGAGGTGCCTGGAATACTGCATCATGTACAGCTGGTAGGAAGCAATATGGGTGATCAACATAGCACCCTGAAACACCTCCATATCCAGAGCATCGAGCACCCTGTGCTCCTGACTCGGGGGGGGGGGGGGGGGGGGGGGGGCCCCAGAAGCGTGGGTGCAGGAACACTTTGCCTTTTTAGGGCAGACTCCATCGGGGGGGGGGGGGGGGGGTTTGGAATTGGCGCCTCTCAAACCCCAAGGCCTGCTGGACTAGATAAACCCACTGGCAAATCAATAATACATCACAAAAATCCAAAACACAAAAAACATATAGTGATACAATATATTATAATCTTTATTAATATTACAGAGAAAATATTTCCCAAACACTTTTATCTAAAAATTTTTCAACACACAAACCCAAGGAACACCTACCTAAAAATCCCTACCAATACATTCATACCATTCACACTTCCCTTCACATGCATATCCACTAAAAACCTTGTTACCCCAACCTCTTATCTTGTATATTAAATTCTTTCAAATATTCTTTTATTTCAAAAACTAATTTTTCACAAGCAGAAAAGTGTCTCATTAACTGACAATCATTTTGATTCAACAATTATATTTCTCATATTTTCTTCATCTTCCCGATCTTTCTATATCCTCTTCAGCCTCTCAACATGTTTCACCTTTTTACAGGCTTCTTCAGGAGAGCATTGAGGATTTTTTCTGATCATAAACCTCCAACATACTCGTTTTTAATAGTATTCCCCTGCAGGTTTCATCACAGACTCTCACTCTTCAGTGTTTCTCAAAGGAGTTCCCACAAGAAGACCGTTCTCACGGTATCCCGCACTTCATTCCCTTATTTCCTCTTATAAATCCCTTACAACCAATCCGAGTGACTCTTACTCTTCAATATTCCTCAAAGAGGTTCCAACAGGAAAAATGATCTTACGATCTTACGATCTTCCGTATTACATTCTCTTCTTACTTTTTAATGTTCCTCAAGGGAGTTCTCACAGGAAGGGATATCCCTTTTGATTAGTTTGATGGTGGATGGTGTCTGAACACCGCATTTTCTCTCAAAATTGTAAAGTAAAAAGAGTATGTAACACGGAAGACCGTAAGATCGTTTTTCCTGTGCCTGGAACTGAGAGTTCCTGTAGGGGGCGAAAGGGTTGAGAGCCCCTACCCCTAGTTCTTCTGGGGGAGGGGCACTGGGATCTTTTACCCCTGTCCTCCGGTAGCCGAGGCACTGGAAATTCGCCCTACTTGCTGGCTAACTTCTCCAATTCACTTCTGAATAAGAGATCCTTTAAAAGGCATCCTTGTGAGATTTGCTTTAGAGGTCATGTCAGCAGACCAATTCTGCAACCATAACTGTCTTCTGGCCACCACTACAGAGGCTACTCCTCTGGCTGAGGTACACACCAGATCTGAGCTTGCGTCCATCAGGAAGGCTGCTTCAGGTTCAATTGTTTCACCAGTATGTTCCTGCGTTGTTTGCCTCTCTCGAGAAGAGCAAATAGGAACATGCCACCAGTCCGCAGCAGGAAGCAATCTGCAGTGTCACTGCTGTTGCAAAGGCCTGCTTAACGATGGATTCTAATCGTCTTTCCTGAGTATCCTTCAATGCAGCCCCTCCCTCAATGGGAATGGTTGTTCGCTTTGAGACGGCACAGACCATGGTGTCCCACTTTCGGAAAACGCAGGCGTTCCTTGGTCGCTGGTTCCAGAGGGTACGAGGCTTCCAAGGCCCGACCCTCCTTTAAAGCTGACCTCCGGGGCATCCCACTCCAGGTCAATCAGTTCCTGGATTGCTTTACGAAGGGACACCAAGATGGGGTGGTTCTTTGGTTCCGCCATAGGGTCCGTGCCTGGGATCCCCAGAGTCTTCAGAGTCTAGGAAACAAGGGCAGGTAATTCATCCCTGATGAAGAAGCGAAACATGATTCTGTATAGTTCCAGGCCGGAGGGATTTCTCCTTCTTCCAGAGAGCCACCATCATCTGAGGTATCCGGGTCCCCGTCTGAGAAATTCTTGGTTAGGCGAGGCATGTCGCGAGGCATCCAAACAGGGCCAGGAGGATCCTGTGTTTCCGGCAGGGGTTGAACCAGAGTCCCAGCCGGGGCTGATTGTGCCTGAACAAAGGCTTACAGCCCCTGGAAAAATTCTAGCCAGGAGAAGGTCCCTGGATCCATATTAACCACAGGGGGAGTTGGAGTAGGGGCCTCTGATGTGCCCTCATGTGGAGATACCATTTAAGAGTCGCATAGATCCGGGGTGCTATTGTATGTAGTAGTTCCAGACCCATTCTCCAACAGTGAGGGGCCAAGCTTTGGTCCCCCCTGGGCTTCTTCACAACGAAGACACAGGCAGGACCCCAGTTCAGGCTGTGCGTTTCTGTTGTGGCTGGCTATGCAAATAGAGTGCCTTCTGGGCTTCTTGGACGCCAGTGCCATTGTCTAAGGGCACAGGTAGCGTGCTTCAATATGCACACAGTTATGCGTGAGCACAATGCGCGCATGCAGTTTTAAGCGCGGCTGTGCGTACAGTTAGACGCGCGCACAACCGCACGTATAAGTTGAAGGCGCACAAGTTGGGCGCGTTGACAGACCAGCCTGCCCCACGCGTACTGCCGGACGAGAAGGGAAGATGCCCCCCCCAAGTGGGTCTCCACGTGTTCGGACCCCTGCACCAGATCGGGGCGACCTAGCCCAACCAAGGCTGCTCAAACCCAATTGGTGCTCCCTTTTACCTCGCCGGGTGAAATTCAGAATCAGGGCGGCACTCCGAGCCCAAGACCTTAGTTTAAAGTTTTCCTCTTACCTGGTCTCGGCGCTTACCGATCGCGTGCCGGGACGGTCTCCAGCTGCCCGGGGGGGGGCTTTACCTTCACCGCTGTGCTCGGATGTGCACCCGCTACCTTTCAGCTGCTCTTGGGGCTAAGTCCACGCCAGGGTTACCGGCTACCAGACCGGCTCTCACCTCTGAGAGATATTGAAATCATCTCAGGAATTCTCAACTGAGGGAGGGACCCTTAGGTATCACCGCAAGAGAGCGGGGCTCGTCTTCTTGAGATAAATTTTGTCTTCTTGCTGTAATTTCCTAACACTGTCCGCATCTGCTAGGAGACGGCGAGACAGTGAAGAGTTGAGGTCACTGCAAGGGTATATCTAGGGTGATGTCAGGTTTAAAATCTGACTCCATCTCCCATCTGCTAGCAGAAGAGCATATAACCCACTGGGGTCCTGAGACCATCTGGCTACAAGCCAGGAAATAAGTTTTCTGTGCTGGGCTCCATCTGAAGTCATCCATGTGTGAGGACTACCATCCTGCTTGTCCTAGAATTCATACTTTGATACTTGGAAAGTACTGTAGCACAGGTTTGGATTAAGTACAAGAGCAGTAGCAGCAAGCTACCATTTAAGAGTTCAGAACCAGGGAAGATTCTTCATGTGCTGGCTTTTACCATTGTTACCCAATGTTTATTAATTTAGTACTGATACTTATGAGTTAATATATGGCACCATTTATCCCCTATATAAGAAAATTATTCCTTACCTGCTAATTTTCGTTCCTGTAGTACCTTGGATCAGTCCAGACGGTGGGTTATGTCCCCCGTCCAGCAGATGGAGTCAGAACAAAACTAGAGAGGAGGCACTATATAAGCCCCCTTCCCTTGCCTCACTCTTCAGTAAACTAGACTAGCAAAGCCAATAAGAGAGGAGACAGAGGGATCAAGTAACGAAACACCCAAACAAGGCAAAAAAGTGAAAATTGTCTGAACATTACCCCAGTGGGAACTTGCCAACAGAACCGTAAACCATAACCATCCCTGGAGCCCCAGGGTACAGAGAGAAATAGCAGACAGACCTTCGAGCGGAGGCAAACAATCCCAACTGAGAAACCCCCCAAACACAGGGAGGGCGTCTGGACTGATCCATGGTACTACAGGAACGAAAATTAGCAGGTAAGGAATAATTTTCTTTTCCCCTGTACGTACCAGGATCAGTCCAGACGGTGGGATGTACCAAAGCTTCCCTTACAATGGGTGGGCCACAGACAGCCCTGCTCGAAGAACTCTATCCCCAAAAGAATCCGATCCTGGCGCGCGAAGGTGTGGAGAGACGTCCACGTGGCCACCCTGCAGATCTCCTGGGGGGACACTGAAGAACTTTCCGTCCAGGAAGTCACCTGGGACCGAAGTGAATGTGCTCGAACAGACAGCAGTGGATTCTTCCCAGCTCCAAGATACATGGCTGTGATCGCCCCCTTGAGCCAACGGGCAATGGTTGTCTTGGAGGCCACACGACCCTTCCGAGGGCCCGACCAGAGTATGAATAGGTGATCCGAGAGACGAAACTCGTTGGTGACCGCTAGGTATCGTAGAAGACACCTCCTGACATCAAGCTTGTGGAGCTCCCTGGGTTCCGTCGAAGCGAAGGAAGGCAAATCGACAGACTGGTTGATATGGAATGCCGAGACGACCTTTGGTAAGAACGACGGGACCGTGTGCAAAGACACTCCTTCCTCGGTAAAGCGAAGATATGACAACGCCTGAAGCTCCGAGATACGATGCGCCGAGCTGATCGCCTCCAGAAAAACTGTCTTGAGGGTGAGGTCCTTGATGGTGGCCGACCGAAAAGGCTCAAAAGGCAGACCGCCCAGTATACGGAGTACCAAGTTGAGATTCCAAGACGGACAAGGCGGCCTCAATGGCGGCTTCAGGTGTCTAGCCCTCTGCAGAAAACGTACAATATCCGGGTGAGCCGACAGCCTCGAGTCCTGCCCATTGTGCAGGAAAGCCCCCAACGCTGTAACTTGAACCTTAAGTGAATTATAGGCCAGCCCCAAATCCAGACCGGCCTGCAAGAACGAAAGAACCTGTGTCACCGAGGCGTGGACCGGACGAATAGTACGCGCCTGGCACCATACCTCGAAAACTTTCCAGACCCGCACGTAAGTAACAGAGGTGGATGTCTTGCGTGCCAGCAGAAGAGTGGAAATCACCCCCTCCGAGTATCCACGGCGTCTCAACTTGCGCCTCTCAAAAGCCAAGCCGCAAGACAGAAGCAATCTGCCTGCTCGAAAAATATAGGTCCCTGTCGCAGAAGGTGGTAGAGATGATTGAGCCGCAGGGGTCCCTCCACCGCCAGATGAAGGAGATCCGCAAACCAGGGCCATCGGGGCCATTCCGGTGCCACTAGAATGACCGGTCCCTGATGGCTCTCAATGCGACAGAGTACCTTCCCCACCAGGGGCCACGGAGGGAAGACATACAGCAGGATCTTCCGAGGCCACGGTAGAACCAGGGCATCAACCCCTTCCGCCCCGCGTTCTCGTCGTCGGCTAAAGAATCGAGGGGCCTTTGCGTTTTCGGCCATGGCCATGAGGTGCATGTGAGGAGTCCCCCACCGGGTGGCTATTAGACTCATCGCTTCCTCCGAGAGCTCCCATTCTCCGGGATCTAAGCGCTGTCGGCTTAGGAAGTCTGCCTGTACATTGTCCACACCTGCAATGTGAGAGGCTGCCAGCCGGCTCAAGTTGACCTCCGTCCACTGCATCAGTCTGTCCGCCTCCAGCGAGACGTGACGGCTCCTTGTGCCCCCCTGACGGTTGATGTACGATACCGTGGTCACGTTGTCTGATAGGACCCTGACCGCCCGATGGCGGACCAAGGGAAGAAAACCCCGCAACGCCAGGCGTACCGCTCTCGTTTCCAGACGGTTGATGGGCCACCGGGACTGTTCCGCTGTCCAACGGCCCTGAATGGAACTCACCCCGCAGACTGCTCCCCAGCCGGCCAGGCTGGCGTCTGTGGTGACAACCACCCAGTCTGGGACTTCCAGAGAGACCCCTCGCGCCAAGTGGCGAGGGACCAGCCACCAGCGGAGACTGAGTCTTGCAGCTGTTGGTATTGGAAGAACCACCTGAAATTCCCGCGACACCGGCTTCCAACGGGATAGCAAGGCCCACTGAAGGGGACGCAGATGCGCAAACGCCCAAGAGACTAGATCTATGGTGGATGCCATGGACCTGTAGGTAGTTCCATGCTGTGGGTGCCTGGAGTGTCAGGAACCGCAGGATCTGTTCGCGCAAGGCATGTGCCCGGTCCGCACTTAGAAACACCTTTCCCACCTTGGTATCGAAGTGTGCTCCCAGAAAATTCAACGACTGGGATGGAGAGAGACTGCTCTTCGTAAAGTTGATGATCCACCCCAGGGACCGAAGTAATCGTACCACCTTGTCGACCACTTGGATCCCCTCGGTTCGAGATTTCACCCGGATGAGCCAGTCGTCCAGGTAAGGGTGCACCAGAACCCCATCTCGGCACAGGGCTGCGGCCACCACGACCATAATCTTCGTGAAGACCCGTGGAGCTGTCGCCAAGCCGAACGGGAGTGCTCAAAACTGAAAATGCTGTCCCAGAATCTTGAAACTAAGATAGCGGTGGTGTGCCTCGTGGATCGGGATATGCAGGGTTGCCTCCGTAAGATCCAAGGATGCGAGGAACTCCCCTGGATGGACCGCCGCCAGCACCGAACGCAGAGTTTCCATGTGGAAGCTTGGGACCCAGAGGTATCGGTTGACCGTCTTGAGGTCCAGGATGGGCCGAAAAATGCCTTCCTTCTTGGGCACCACAAAATAAATGGAATAATTACCCCGACCCAGCTCGGCGGCAGATACCGGGGCAATCGCCCCCAAGGAAAGAAGACGGTCGAGGGTTTGCCAGACTGCTCGTCTCTTGAGGAAGGAGCCGCACGGGGAGAAGAGAAACCTGTCCCTGGGCGGGTGGACAAAATCCAAGGCGTAGCCGTGTGTTAGGATATCCAGGACCCACTGATCCGACGTGATTCGGGCCCATTCCCTGGAGAAGAGGGCAATGCGACCCCCCACCCTGGGAATCGGATCGCGGGTCGGCCTGGCATCATTGGGGTGACTTCGAGGAAGACCTCTGGGGTTGTCCGCCCTTGCCGGGCCTGCGGCCCCGAAAGGACCGGTTCCAAGTCTGCACACGAGAGTATGAAGTCCGAGACTGTTGGTGCTGCTGTTGCTGCTGTCTGGGGGGACGGTATCGTCGCTGACTATGGGAGCGATACTGGTGGAGCTGAAGGATCTAGATGCTCGCGGCCTGTCCTCCGGGAGCTTGTAAACCACATTCTCGTTGAGGGACTTGATGATCTGGTCCAAGTCCTCCCCAAAGAGGAACTTACCTTTAAAAGGAAGCGAACCTAGGCGTGTTTTGGACGAGGCATCCGCTGACCAATATTGCAGCCACAGCAGCCGACGAGCAGAGACCGCCGCTACCATCGATCGGGCCTGGACCCGAAGGAGGTCATACAAGGCGTCCGCCCCATAGGCTATCACGACCTCTAACCGATCCGCCTGCTGGGCCTCCGCTTTCGGAAGGGCCTGGGAAGTGAGCAATTGTTGTACCCATCAGAGTCCCGCTCTTTGCGCAAGCGAACTACAGATGGCCGCTCGCAGACCCAACGCCGAAACCTCGAAGATTCTCTTGAGATAAACCTCCAACTTCCTGTCCTGGAGATCCTTCAGCGCTGTGCCGCCCGTGACCGGGATGGTAGTGCTCTTTGTCACGGCCGAAACTGCGGAATCCACAGCAAGGACCCTGAGGAGTTCCAGGAAATCTTCTGGCAGGGGATAAAGTTTGTCCATTGCTCTACTGAACTTGAGGGAGGCCTCCGGTGAATCCCATTCCCTGGAAATCAGTTGTAAGAAAGTGGGATGAGTTGGATCCCCCTTCCTGCCCTGGGAAGTGGCTACCACCGGTTCCGGGGGAGCATCGATATCCATTTCCTGGAGAATGTGGGGAATGAGGTCGTCCAGCTCATCATACTGAAAAATTCGTAGGACCCTTGGGTCATCCCCCTCCACCTGGGAAGCTAACGTGGGGTCATCCCCCGTGTCCTGGAGCGGATCTCCTGCCGGAGGGTTGCTGGGTCCACCAGCTGGGGCCAGCGGGACACGGGAGGGCCCCGAATCTCCTGCGTGGGGCAACGCCCTACCCTGAGGAGAAGACCCCTCCAGGGACGATCCCACTCGCGCCAGTTTGGGAGGAGGGAGCCCCCCAGGAACCTCCGAGGGCTGAGACCTACACTGCAAGAAAGCCCGGTGCATTAGAACCACAAACTCGGGCGAAAACTCCAGCGGTCCCTGAGGGAAACGATCCTGGTCCTCCCCCTCCCGACCGCCAGGCTCCGGGCCGGGGAATGGTGCTGAACCGGGAGGCAACACCGGCATCGGGCCTTCCACGTCTTCCTCTCCTGCGTCAGAATCAGAAAACAAAATGGCCAACGTTCCCGCACTCAGCGGGAACGGGGCCTGCCGCTTCCGAGACGTGCGGTCCTCACTGCGAGGACCTGTGGTCTCGTCCCCCTGCCGGGCGGTGCCTTCCCCGTCAGGAAGGCAGATGTCGCCAAGCCCCTCCCGCGAGAGCCGACCACCTTGCCTGCCGCAGGCAGAGCACTCTGAGGAGCGCAGCATGGCAGGTTTGGCGAGGGAGAGCTGACAGGGGAAAAAGCGCGCGAGTCGCGCTACAGCAATGCTGCGGGCACACGGACCCCCCCCCCCCCCCACCGACCCAGTGAGAGCGCCTCCCGGCGTCTGGTGGTCCCGGGAGAAGGCCCCGCTGACCGTGGGTCGGTAGCGGCGGAGGACAATGCAAGATAACGGGGGAGGGAGGGGGAGAGACTACCACCACTAGTTTGCACCCCGGGTCCGGCCCGAATTCAGAGACCACGAAGGTAAACCTGGAAAAGGATCTGACACAAAAAACTCCCCAACACTCCCCCAAAACCCGAAGGATAGCGCCCTGAGAGGTGGGGGGGGGGGGGGGAGGAAGGTACAGACCTGGAAGCAAGCACTTCACGTCCCTTCAGGCAGAGCCTGCTAAGTCCCCCCAGAAACTTATCTGTTTCAAGAAATTATTCCTGTTTCTTTTTTTTTTTTTTTTTATACTTGATCCCTCGATGAGAAATACACAAAAGAAGGCAGAAAACTAGAAGACCTAATCTCCTGCACTGGGGACTGCAGAGTCCCCTGCTCACATCTGCTGGAGTCAAAAGAATATTGGAGAGTGAGGCAAGGGAAGGGGGCTTATATAGTGCCTCCTCTCGAGTTTTGTTCTGACTCCATCTGCTGGACGGGGGACATAACCCACCGTCTGGACTGATCCTGGTACGTACAGGGGAACTTCCTTATGAAAGGAACACATAAGAAAAAGGGGTAGTTTATTTTTGTTACAACTTCTGAGCATGCTGCCACAATTGCTAATACTGGACTGTTATCAAAATGACTTGTTCAACTTGTAATTCAATTAAGATGATCTCTTTTCATTGTGATTGACAATTATATATTTGATCAAAATGATACTGATGAGTACAAGGCAGGTTCAACGATTCCAAAACTAGAGTTAAAGGGAGATAAGGTGATTTGCTCACAGCCATCAACTCAGTGATCAGAGTAACTCATTACCTATGACTTCTCATGAATCCAAGTCCAGTGATCTAACCTACTGTTTCTCAATATTTTCAAGCCCAAGGCACATCACAATAAAAAGATACAGTGCACCAACTTCCACTGTTTAGTAAATGTGGACATGAAGAGGACTGTCAAAAGAAGAGCTAGGTAAGCACTGAAAACCCATCTCTGCCAAAATTCAAAACAAAGGCGGACAAGGGACAAGACATGAATCCATCATAACAGACCAGTTCCCTCTACATACAAGCATAGGATAAGAGAGAAGTCTGTATGGTGTGGGCAACTGGTTCAGTTAGTTACCTTGGCTACCAGAGCTCCTTCACTGCTGTTGCTCTCAAAACTCAGTGAGTCACATCCAGTGCTCAGTGCACACTCTCCCTATCTCACTCAGCCTAGGATAAGAAAGTCTGGAAGGACTCAAAAGATACATGATGGTTCTGTGTGCTGTACAAAAAGGGGCCCGGATATCCATACACTGCATACTGCCCATTAATTACCACATGCCAAGTCTCATACTGTAGCTAGGGAGAAGAGACATGCATGATTGTACATGCTCTCAGAAAGGAGCTCCTACACTTAAGAGCCTTCGCTGGGACCCTTGTTGCTGTGAGGTGCTAAGCGCAGTGTCCATGTGCTGGTCTGGATCTGAGCATCAGGCAGCGGTGATTTTCCCATGACACACCTGATCAGAAGCACACCAGCTAGGAAACACTGTGCTAGTCAAACCACTGCATCTGTTTTAAACTTATCAGCAGAAAGACCACTTGGTCCATCCATTTGTCAATCTGTGGTCTTTTCCCATGCATGCATGTATTTTCTCATATTCCTTTTCAGCTTCCATTTAGCTTCCTATGACCACCCCTTGTTCTTGAGAATTTCATTTCTATGGAAAATTACTACCTTCTGGTACTTTATTAATGCCTGCAAGATTTTTTTGAAAAGCTTTCTACCTGACCACTTCCACTACAAACCCAAGTAAATTAGGGCCCTGTTTTGCTAATCTTCACAATCTCTATGTAGGCAAAATGAAACACAAAGCATGAATATGTTAAAGCATCTTAAGACTGGATGCAGAGGTAACATTCTCAAACATGGGGTATGGCCATTTCAAAAACCTGTAAAAAAAAAAAAAAAAGAAAAAGAAAAAAAGAAACCACTAAATTGTGACAAGACAAGCCTAAAAATGTTCAAAGGAGGTAAGAAAAATTGATTTGAGATTCTAGCCCAAGGTGTGTCAATGAAGATTCTTGGGGAGCTACAAACCAGACTGGTTTTCAGGATATTGTTAAATCTCAATATTCATGCAGGATTATCCTAAAAACCAGACCAATTTCCGGCCCTTAATGACTGAAGCTCAAACCCACAGCCCCATTTCTAGTCAGTGTCAATACTTTAAATAGCCAATAATTTTCAGAAAAAAGCCCCTTGTCAAATTTATGGCTCTTAATTTTTACACTGTATTATGTCCTGTTCTAAAGCATTACAATATACAAGGATGACAATGTCTAGGCTAAAAGGTATGTGAATGTGAAAATTAACACTTACAGCCATATCAAAAACACACCGAGCATCAGACAAAGCATGTATATATACTTGAGGTTCCTTGCAAGAGCTTGAAACATGAAACCTGTAGAATAAAGCAAACAGTAGATTAGAAGCTTAAATAGTAAAACTCTACAAATCAGATAGTTTTAAACTAATTCAACACTGGTTTACTTGCTCCTTTAACAAGCTATCCTGTATCCCTAACTAGTTTTAATTGGTAATATTTTTTCTGCCTTTATACTACAAAGGGAAGTCAAAGTATTTTGTATTTGCCAAATTCACTAAAATCTAGGCTGTGAAACTAGATAAATGCATATTCTCATCCAAACATAGTGGCGGGGGGGGGGGGGGGGGGGGAACCAATCCAAGAGAAAACTAGAAAGAAGGTTCGCCAAAATGAACCTCATTTATGAGCTACGAATAGGTCAAAAAATCCTGGGTACCTGTTTGGCCATGACCCAAGCTATTCCTGGCTTGCCCAGAAGAAAACGTGGAACTAAATGAAGGGGGCTAGAGGCGGGGAGGAAGGAAAAGCCAAAGGAAAAAAAATAACAAGACAAACCAAACCTTGTCCCCAAGGACAAAAAAATCCAAAACCCCAAAACAAAGCAAAAATAAATAAATCCCATAAAGAGAACTCCCTCCCCTCTGCAAAAATGACAAGACAAAACAAGAAACCCAAAAAGTTACAAGGAAAACATTTTGTACCCTACCTTGGCTCTCGAGTTGGCTGGTGCCTAACTTTACTAAATATCTTTACATCCTCACCACTAGATTATGTAAAATACTCAGCTTTGTAGCAATCTCAATGCTCTTAAAACAATTACATTATATGATCTGTAGATTTCAATCATTAGCTTTCAGAATTACAAATGTGAGATCATCAACAGCTAGAAATGGGCACCATTCTTACATCTTTATGTTACAAAGATGACCAGACCAACAAGTTTACATCAGAAGAGAGAGAATACATTGGTATTTCTAAAAAGACTCAAGATTTGTATATCACATCAAGATTTCCATATAATAAATGCAAAGTCATCGTTTTATATGGTATTTGATCAAAACCCTAAAATTGCATTCATGTACTATGTAAAGTTTACATTAAGATTTACCTCTAAACCACAACACAGTAATGCAAAGGGGGAAAAAAGTATTAAACTGCTCATAAACATTCCTTATAATGGAGGGAAATTTAGAAAAACAAGCCTGAGTAATTTTTTTTAAAGGGGTTACATGTGGGAAGAGTAGAACATACCAGTGCAATAAATAGGGCAGTCTAAGGGCATTCAAGGGCAGGGTCAAGAGGTACATGCAGAAGTTGCTATTTTATAAGAGATTTATACAAATCAAACTTACTTATAAAATGTTATATTGTCTAGCATAAATCAGATATGTATCTGCAATTTTTGGTTAAGAGATCTTGAGTGACCTGGGGAGAGTTCAGATGAAATAGGTCTAGGTGAACCGGAGACAGAGGGGGTAAAGCCAGCAGAGGAATAGGCAAACTGGTGATTTCAAGTATACACACAAGTATTTTCAACTGTATATGCATACTAATACACCTGCATTTTTTTGCGCATTTTGCATTGCAAATATTTGCGTGTACTGGAACATATGATGTATTTCCAGAGCAGAATTACACTGTATTTTGTTGCTGCACAGATTTATTTATTTATTTAACACTTTTCTATACCGACCTTCATGGACAAACCATATCGGATCGGTTTACATCGAACAGGGTAAACAACTGTAGTGCCAATTAACTTAAATCAACAAAGGTGTGGAAGAGGCAAAGTTACATTCAACAGGGAGTAAGAACTTGGGAGCTTAATCAGCTGGAAAGATAGGTTAGAGCCGGCAGCAATTATAAATATAATACCATTGTTAAGATAGATAGTGCATAAAGTGCTTAGGAGTATCAGGGTCTATCGTACAGGCAGAAAATAAGGCTATCATTCAGGCAAATGTTGCTTACCTGTAACAGGTGTTCTCACAGGACAGCAGGATGTTAGTCCTCACATATAGGTGACATATCAGGATGGAGCCCAATCACAGAAAACTTCTGTCAAAGTTCCCAGAACTTTGACTGGCCCCCACTGGGCATGCCCAGCATGGCACTAACCCTGCAGCCAGCAGGGGTCCCCCTTCAGTCTTATTTGATAGCTACAGGCAGTGCCGAAAAAATAAAACAAAACGTTACGAACCCAACACCACCGGGCGGCGGGCGGGTTTCGTGAGGACTAACATCCTGCTGTCCTGTGAGAACACCTGTTACAGGTAAGCAACATTTGCTTTCTCACAGGACAAGCAGGATGGTAGTCCTCCTCACATATGGGTGAGTACCGAGCTGAGGATGTCTGAACATGCACCAAATGTACCCAACGGCGTGCAACAGGCACAACAACTGGGATGGAATTTGGTAGAGGGCATCCTGAACCCCACCAGGCAGGCGGAAGGGTGTTGGAAATAGGTTACGCAGGACAGATTGGCCAAAGATGGAATCTTGTCTTCCGGCATTGTCTAGGCAATAGTGGGCTGAGAAACTGTGGAGAGAACGCCAAGTGGCAGCCCTGCAAATGTCAGGAAGCGGCACCGATTGTAGGTATGCTACTAAAGTCGCCATGGCCCTCACAGAGTGTGCTTTAACACGGTCTTGAAAAGGAATGCCTGCTTGCTGATAGCAAAAGGATATGCAGTCCGCCAACCAGGAGGAGAGAATCTGCTTACCCACAGGTTGCCCTAATTTGTTGGGATGGAAAGAGACGAATAAATGTGTGCTCTTCCTGTGGGCAACTGTACGGTCTAGGTAGAATGCTAGAGCCCGTTTACAGTCAAGGGTATGCAGAGCCTGTTCCCCTGGGTTGGAGTGGGGCCTGGGAAAGAAGATAGGTAGTATGATGGATTGATTAATGTGAAACTCCGAAACTACCTTAGGCAAAAACTTAGGGTGAGTGCAGAGTACCGCCCGGTCCTGCAGGAGTTTAATGTAAGGCGGATAGGAAACTAGGGCCTGTAACTCACTAACCCTGCGAGCTGAAGTGATAGCCAAAAGGAAAATCACTTTCCATGTGAGATATTTTAGGTCACAGGAGTGAAGAGGTTCGAAGGGTGGTTTCATGAGCCGCCCGAGAACCAGATTAAGGTCCCAAGAAGGGGCCGGAGAATATATAGGTGGCTTGATATGGAGCAAGCCTTTAAGAAAACATGTTACGAGGGGTTGTACCGATATAGGGACATCCCCGACACCTTTATGGAAGGCGGCTACCGCACTGACATGCATTCTGATGGAAGAGGTCTTTAGACCTGATTCCAATAAATGCCAGAGATAGTCCAAAAACCTTGGGATTGGACAGGAAAAGGGATCAAGGGATTGCGAAGAACACCATGATGTGTACCTTTTCCATTTATAGGAATAAGATTTTCTTGTGGAAGGCTTCCGTGAAGCAATCAGGACACGAGAAACCGAATCTGAAAGGTTAAGTGGTTGAAGGATTAACCTTTCAACATCCATGCAGTCAGGGACACGGCCTGAAGATTGGGATGGCGCAGACATTCGTCGTTCTGAGTGATCAGAAGCGGATGCGTTCCCAAGGGAATGTGCCTGCAGATGGAGAGATCCTGGAGTATGGGAAACCACACTTGGCGTGGCCAGTGAGGTGCTATCAGGATCATGGTTCCCTTGTCCTGACGGAGCTTCACGAGAGTCTTCGAGAGAAAAGGAAGTGGAGGGAATGCATAAAGCAGACCGGCTGCCCACGAGAGGGAGAATGCATCTCTGGGCTGAGAGCGCTCGCTCCGAATGAGGGAGCAGTAATTGTCCACCTTGTGGTTTTGAGGGGATGCAAAGAGGTCTATTTGGGGATGACCCCATTGCTGGAAGAGAGGTTGCTACAGAGGGACTGAGAGACCACTCGTGCGGTTGGAAGACACGACTCAGTTTGTCTGCCAAGACATTGTGCACTCCCGGCAAGTAGGTGGCCCTGAGGTACATCGAGCAGGAGAGCGCTTCCGCCCAAATCTGCGCAGCTTCCTGACACAGAAGGAAGGAGCCTGTGCCTCCCTGCTTGTTGATGTACCACATGGCCACCTGGTTGTCCGTCTGAATCAGGATGACGTGATTTGATAGGCAATCCTGAAAAGCTCTGAGAGCATATCACATTGCTCGAAGCTCCAGGAAATTTATCTGGCATTTGGCTTCCTCTGGATACCAAAAACCTTGTGACTGCAGATCGTTTACATGAGCTCCCCAGCCGAGGTTGGAAGCGTCGGTGGTGAGAATGAGTTGAGGATCTGGCAGGTGAAAAGGCAGTCCCCTGGAGGAGATTGTTAAGATCTTTCCACCAGGCGAGAGACAGACGGAGTGCATCGGTGATGTGGACAATGGTTGACAGAGGCTGAGTCGCTTGAATCCATTGTGACCTCAGAGTCCAATGCATGACTCTCATGGCCAGGCGGGCCATTGGTGTGAGATGGACTGAGGACGCCACGTGTCCGAGAAGGACAAGGAATTGTCGAGCTGTTGCTGTATACTGAGACTGCAACTGATGAGTGAGGGTTTGCACTCATTGTTGAGGTAGAAAGGCTTTTGCCTGTAAGGTGTCCAAGTCTGACGCAATGAACCATAAGGTTTGAGATGGGACTAAATAGGATTTCTCGTAATTGACGAGAAATCCTAGAGAGATTAGAGTGTGTAGGGTCAAACCCAGGGACGGCCGAGCGGCTTGCTGGGTTGGGGCCCTGATTAACCAGTCATCTAAATAGGGGTAGACGTGAACACCTTGTTTCCTGAGAAAAGCTGCGACGACTACGAGACATTTGGTAAAGACTCGTGGTGCCGATGCTAGGCCGAATGGAAGCACCCGGTATTGATAGTGCCTTAGGCCTACTAAAAACCGGAGGTACTTGCGATAAACTGGAGTTATCGCGATGTGGGTGTATGCGTCCTGGAGGTCCAGAGAGCAGAGCCAGTATCCTCTTTGTAGAAGAGGTAGAAGCGAGCCCAAGGTTACCATTTTGAACTTTTCCCGCTGGAGGTACTTGTTGAGGGCACATCGGTCCAGAATTGGATGAAGCCCCCCGGATTTTTTGGGGATCAAAAAGTACCGGGAATAGAACCCTAGGCCTTGTTGCGAAAGAGGAACGGGTTCTATTGCTCTTAACTGGAGAAAGGGGGAAACCTCCTGCTCCAGAAGGACAGAGTGGTCGGTTACTCTCCATGCTTGTAGAGGTGGGGAGTCCGGTGGAACAGCAAGAAAATTCAGATGGTAACCCTGAGCAATGATTGCCAGCACCCATTGGTCAGTTGTGATTGATTGCCATATTCCACGAAAGTGGCATAATCGGCCTCCCACTGGTATGCTTGGCAGAGGGATCAGGCTGCTGCTTTCCAAGTGAAAGTCAAAAAACTGAAGCAGGCCCCGGCTGGGGAGCTGCTTGTGGCTTTTGCTTCCGGGGCTGGCGAGGCTGAGATTTTTGATAAGGCCTCGTAGCTCGGGACCTTGTTGGTGAGGGATAGTACTTCCTTGGACGGAAGAATGACTTCTTGGAGTCCTTCTTGAAGGGCTGTCTTGAAGGGCTGTCTTGAAGGGCTGTCTTGAAGGGCTGTCTTGAAGGGCTGTCTAGAAGGGAAGTCAGAAGGTATTGATGAGAGCTGTTTGAGGGTCTCATGATGGCCCTTTAACTCAGCCACTATTTGCTGAATCTGTTCACCGAACAGATTATCTCCTATACAGGGCAGGTCAGAGAGCCTGTCTTGTACTTCTGGCTGAAGGTCAGAAGACTTAAGCCAGGCCCAGCGTCTTGCCGAAATGGCAGTTGCAGACACTCTAGTGGAGGTGTCGAAGATATCGTAAGCTGTTCGTATGTCATGCTTCCCTGCCTCAAAGCCCTTGTTGACAAGGATTTGAAGCTGTTCTTGGAATTGGTCAGGCAGGGTTTCAGAGAAGTCCTGTATTTGCTTGAAAATGACCCTATTGTATTGGGTCATGTACAGCTGGTAAGAAGCAATCCTGGAGATGAGCATGGCCCCTTGGAACACTCGTCGACCAATATTGTCTAGGAACTTGTGTTCCTTGACAGGAGGGATAGAGGAGTGTGGCTTCGTCCTTTTCGCTTTCTTTTGAGCCGATTCTACCACAACTGAGTGGTGGTCAAGCTGAGATTTTTGAAAGCCCGGGGCTGACTGTACTAGATAAATAGTGTCAGCTTTTCTGTGTACTGGGGCAATGGATCCAGGATTTTCCCAGTTCCTTTTGAGGAGGTCAAGCAGAACTTGATGAATGGGAATAGAAGTGATCACTTTAGGGGCATCCAGGAATTGGAGAAGCTCCATCATCTGGTGCCTATCAGCTTGCTCCGTCTGAAGCTGAAAAGGGACCAATTCCGACATTTCCTTCACAAAATTAATGAAAGTGAAGTCCTCTGGAGGAGAACGCTTTCTACTTTCAGTAGGAGAAGGAGGTGAAGGTAAATCATCGGTGTCTGTGGAAGTATCATCACCCCAGGTGTCATAAGGATCAGCAGGCTGACCTGTAGGACGAGAAGGGGGTTGCATACCCGAAGGGCCCGGCTGAGGCTCCGAGAAAATCGAAGGAATCGCCGGGGGCACTGCAGGCACCCTGGGGGCATCGGTGCTGGCATCAAAGGCATCGATGGCGCCGATGTGCGTATCGCCCCCGATGAATGAATCGGTGGCGAGGGACGACATGGCATCGATGGCTGAGGCAATACCCCCAAAGGAGGAATGTGGAACGGTGTTTCTCCTCCCGATGAAGCCGTCATGGGGGAGCCCACCGGAGCCATCGGAGATCCGGGAATCACCGGTGGAAGGGCAGTCATGAGCACCTCCATCCGGGATAGCAGCGGTGCCAGTGCTGCTGGAATCGGGTCAATGACCGGTTCCCACTCTCGGTGCCGGAGGGACCTGGAGTCGTTGCATCGCCTTGTCGATGGCCTCCTGGACCAGCCGGTCCAGTTCTTCCCGGAGACCTGGGGCAATCAGCTCCGGCTCTGTGATGGAAGAGGGAGGCTGAGGCACAGTCGGAGGGACCACCTTTACAGGCGGAATTGCGACTCGCAAACCCCGATTGGGTGAGGGTGGCCTTGATGTCCCGGTCACAGGAGTGGTCGGTGCCGCTCCTGGACGGGGCTTCTTTGACGGTGGAGAGGTCGATGATTTCGCTCCCTCGATGGTCCAAGACTTACGACGCCGATGGTGATGCTTCTCCCTACGATCTCCTCGATCCTGAGGGGGAGAAACGGGAGTCGATGGCAGTGAAGACATCGATGGCGGGCGGTCACCGGATGGTTGCCGATGGTGGTGCGACTTCGACGGTGCCAGTTCCGATGACGTCGATGCGATGGAAAAGGAGTGTCATCTTCTCCATGCTGGCTTTGCGACCTTTTGGTGTCATGAGGGCACATTTGGTGCAAGTCAGGACATCATGCTCACGGCCCAAACACATTACACAGACTCTATGAGGGTCTGCGATAGACATGGTGCGAGTACAGTCCGGGCACCGACGGAAACCCGACGCCATGGCCACAGAGAAATCGAGCCGCAGTACAGTCGTTGGCCAGTAGGCCGCGAGGGCCAAACTCGATGGTAATCGACGAAAAATGGTGAAAAACTTACCGGAGTAACCGCAGCTTGAGAAAAGTTTAAGGAGGGACCCCTGTGGGACGAAGTAATTTTAATTAAGTCCGTGAGAAAAATTCCTGTCAGGAATCTATTCAGAGCTCCTAAACCGTGAGGCTACTGCTGCGCGGAAAAAAGAAGACTGAAGGGGGACCCCTGCTGGCTGCAGGGTTAGTGCCATGCTGGGCATGCCCAGTAGGGGCCAGTCAAAGTTCTGGAAACTTTGCCAGAAGTTTTCCGTGATTGGGCTCCATCCTGATGATGTCACCCATATTTGAGGACTAACATCCTGCTTGTCCTGTGAGAATATAAATTACAAGGATAAATCTCTGCATGCCCACTTACATGCGCAAATCCAATACCACAAATAGGTTTGAAAGTTAGGCTCCCTTGTATAAAAAAAGGTTGAAAAATGCAAAATATCTAAGACCCAACATATTAAAAAGACAGGAAAAAGCATGAAGTATATTACAGACTAGGGGCCCTAGATACTTAGCAAGTTTGCCATGGACACAAACTGGCTCTTAAGACTGGAGCACAGTGAATTTCAAACTTTTTGTCAGGACCCAGGACCAAACATATTTTGGAACCAAGTGGAAGAAACACACTTCTCCATATACATGAACAAATTTCTACCTATAATCCTTTCATTTCAAGTAATAACTAAAAAGAAAAATTGAAGTTACTTGTACATTTTAAACAATCTATAAAGAGGAAAGTTGCTCCACCTCTCTGGCTGTACTCTACAGTTCTTCCCCTCTCTACCAGACACAATACACCCAACCTCAGCAGTCACTCTACACCCACACACCTCAATTACACACTTCCTACACTTCACAGTATTTCCCCATTCTTGGACTGGCTTTTACTACTAATATGAAATAAATACAACATGATCACTTATATTTAATGTGATGGGTTGGCCTGCTTGTTATTCATCTTTCCAGTCTGGAAAGAAAGATGAAAGTACAGCTCTTCTGTCACTTTCTCCTATCTTGTTTACAGTGCTCTCACTTCTCCCAAGCTAACTCTCACCTCCCCCCCCCCCCCCCCTGCAATTACTTGCTTCAAACTCCAGCCACTCTTGATCAATCTCCCTCTAACATTTTAGATTTCTGCCTTCCTCAATCACCCCCCCCCCCCCCCCCCCCAAATTCGGTACTCTTAGTACTCTCTTCCCCAGCAATAGTGCACAGTTTTCTCATGCCAACTTCTAATTGCTACTCTCTCTAGAGTGGCCCATTCAGAGAAGCTACTTGCCTATATTCCCACACTTCTCACAAACACTGCAAGAACAGGATTGAAGTAAGGATCATGTGCTACCTGTCAGGCCGATACAGTACAGTGCGCGCCGTTGGAGCGCACTGTTAACCTGCCCTTGGACACACGTTTTCTCTTACCCCTTAATTCAGTAAGAGGCGGAAAACGCGCGTCCAACCCGCGGCACCTAATAGCGCCCTCAACATGCAAATGCATGTTGATGGCCCTATTAGGTATGCCCGCGCGATACAGTAAGTAAAATGTGCAGCCAAGCCGCACATTTTACTTTCAGAAATTAGCACCTACCCAAAAGGTAGACGCTAATTTCTTCTTGCAACGGGAAAGTGCACAGAAAAGCAGTAAAAACTGCTTTTCTGTGCACCCTCCGACTTACTATCATGGAGATATTAAGTCGGAGGTGCCGAAGAGTCAATAAAAGTAAAAAAAAAATTTGAATTCGGCCCATGGCTGTCGGGCCGAAAACCGGATGCTCAATTTTGCCGGCGTCTGGTTTCCGAGCCCGTGGCCGTCAGCGGGCTCGAGAACAGACGCCGGCAAAATTGAGCGTCTGTCAAACCCGCTGACAGCCGCTGCTCCTGTCAAAAAGGAGGCGCTAGGGACGCGCTAGTGTCCCTAGTGCCTCCTTTTGCCCGATTTACCGCTGGGCCTAATTTAAATACTGAATCGCACGCACCGGCGAGTGGCCGGTGCACGTGCCAGGAGAGCGGACTTTACTGTATCGGCCTGTGTGTGAGCCACACAACAATTGTGAGGCCAGGGAAGGAAGGGGGTGTTGGGGTGCAGAACAAGAGCCACCTCTGATTAGCTGTTTGTGATAGGAGGCAGGGATGATTGAGGAGGTGCTGTAACAGAAAAACAGCTGATTGGGGAAAGGCAGCAGCAATTAGCTATTCAAAGTGGGGACCCAAGACTAACTCACCATTGCTGTAGCCTAAAGAGCTACTATTGCTACAACATGGAAACTGCAGCATCTCTAGGCAGGGAGGAGAAGGGACAATGCAGGAAATGCACTATAACCCAGTACTAGGTTGCAACTAGGGTTTGGAAAAACAAGAAACAATGGACTAATGAGCACTAAAAAAAAAAAAAAAAAAAAGGCAATTTTCAGTAAGAACATTTTTAGTAGTGCTACCATTATTGCTGTTTAATACTGTCTTCACTCCCACATGTATTTATTGCATCTACATTAATACACTTACAGTCTGGACTCAAGTTTTATTGCAATGCCTTTGCCATATCCTAACCTAGGCTCTCCAAACTACAAAAAAACTGCTACATAGGAGATCTGCAAAATTTACATCACTTCAAGTCTAATCTGATATTAGTTTTCTGCACTACTTTTAGATTCATCTTACAAAATGCCATGTTTTAAATGTATACTTGAGAGCAATTTTTTTTTACATTTTTAGAGGGTTGTTTACCCATATTTTGCAGTTTGAAAATCCCTGTCCCCCTTTAGAACAAAACATATATACCTTTGACCATAAGATAAAGAGGAAAGATTAGAAGGGACAAAAAATATATGCAGTGATTTCTTTATGAAATTTGTGAACATACTTTGTAACTACTTATTTATTTTATTTATTTAAGAATTTTTTATATACCGGGGCACGTTAAAAACATCACCTCGGTTCACAGTGTAACGTAAAGTAGCAACAGGCTTTACAAAAATTTAGAATAGATACGGATAGATAAACATTAGAAAAAAGGTTCTTTAACTATTCACAAGTTGAATTTCAGTTCATTATTCAGATGAAAACTCTTAAGGAGAGTAGAAGAGAAAAGGTTCTTTAACTATTCACAAGGTGATAGGGATGAGGGCGGGTAAGGAGTGGTGACTCTTAAGGAGGTTGAAGGAAAATAGGTTCTTTAATTAATCACAAGGTGGCAGGAAAGTAGGCGGGTAGGGGGGGGTAGGGGGAGGATGGGGTTGTTGGGTTGGGAGGAGGAGGAGGGGATGGGGTTGATGGGGGGTCATGGTTGTAAGGTTCATTAGAGGAGTGTCCGTAGGGGTGGGGGGGGGGGGGGGCGTGAGGGTCGGGTGTGTAACTTAGGGCGTGGATGGTTAGTCGGGGTATGCTAGTTTGAAGAGCCAGGTTTTGAGATTCTGTTTGAATTTTTTATGGCAAGGTTCCTGGCGTAGGTGGGGTGGCATTTTGTTCCAGTGGGACGTGCCTGCTATAATGAATGATCTTTCTCTGATCGTGGCATGTTTGATGACTTTGGGGGAGGGTGTCAGGAGTTTGGCTTGGTGCTGTTTTCTAGTTGGTCTGGTTGTGCTGTGGAAGTGGAGATGTTCAGGGAACCAGTGCATGTTTTGGTTGTATGTATGAGTGTGAGGGATTTATAGATTATCCTGGAGGTTACTGGGAGCCAGTGTAGGGATTTAAGGACTGGGGTGATGTGGTCGTGACTGTGAGTATTTGTGAGAATGCGGGCGGCAGCATTCTGTAGGATCTGTAACGGTTGAAGGGTATTTTTTGGGAGGCCTAGTAGAATAGCGTTGCAGTAGTCGAGTATGGATAGGATCATAGACTGCAGTACTGTTCGGAAGTCAGATGTGTGTAAGAGTGGTTTGATTCTCTTCAAGGTATGGAGTTTGAAGAATCCGCTCTTTATGGTGTTAGAAATGAATTTTTTGAGGTTAAAGTGGTTGTCTATCCATATGCCTAGGCTGCGGACGAATTGGGTGGGGGGGTAGCCTGGTGGCAGGGGGGAAGAAAGGTTGAGTGTGGGAATGCTGGGGGGAGAGAGGATGCAACGCATGTGGGTATAAATTACCTGCATACCCCTATTAACCTGAATTTTCAAAAGGAAACTCCTGTGATGTTTTCCTTTGAAAATTGGCTTGCAGGCTCACAGTATAATATACCCATGAGCTGTTTAAAAATAGCCCCCCAAAGAAAGTGATGTTCTTTATCTGTAAAAGCTCTCTGAAGAATTAATTCAGTCACATATGAGCGATGCTAGCAACAGATTTTCCAGAGCATTTCAGAACTGAATACAGAAAGACAGTATATAAAAACGTTTTAAATAAATAGATCCCTCTGGGCATGCATGGTAGCTCCAATAATACAATATTCCTTAGTTCTGTAGTTAAGCTGATAAGCTTAACTCCTAAAGGGTAAAAGCCTGTGGGACTTGTGAACATCCATCTTCAGAGAAAAGCAAGTTTGCTTACCGTAAACGGTGTTTCCATAGAAAGCAGGATGAATTAGCCATGCTGTGATGGGAGTCCTAAGCTCCCAGCACGCTGACGAACAGGTCATAGGTATTGTCTTATACAGCGTGGTGAAGGTTAGGTGACAGTTGACCTCGTGGAGTCCATTGACAATGACTGTAGAAGGGTTTTACCAAACTCTGCCTTGTCTGCAGTCTGTTGGTCGAGACAGTAATGGGAAGTGAACGTGTGAAGAGAAGCCCACGTGGCTGCTTTGCAAATGTCTACTGGTGGAATATGGCACAGATGGACAATGGAGGCTGCCACCACCACTCGTGTTTGATGAGCCGTGGGCCGAGATGGCAAGGCAGAATGACGTTTGTTATGACAGATTTGTATACACTGGGTGATCCAGCTAGAGATGGTGCATTTGGTTACCGGAAGGCCTGGGGCATTCAGGTTGAAAGAAACGAAGAATTATGATGCCCTGTGGGGCGAGTGGGTCCTTTGTTTATAGTAGGCAAGTGCTCTCTTGCAGTCCAGGGTATGTAGTAACCTCTGTCATTCTTGTGAGGTTTTGGATAAGACGTCAGTAACTCAATGGATTGGTTGAGATGAAATTGGAAGACTACCTTCAGCAGAAACGAGGGGTGTGTCCGTAAGAGCACCTTATGATGGTAGAATTGGAGGTATGGACTGTAATGTACCAATGCCTGTAATTCGCTAACTCATCAAGCCGATGTTACTGCGGTCAGGAAGACCACCTTCCAGGTGAGGTATTTTGGATGCGATGATTCCATTGGTTCGAAGGGTGCAACCATCAGTTGTTCATGAACTAAGTTTAGATTCCACGGAACTGGTGGGTGAAGGTGTGTGAGGCCTTTTACGAATCGAGAGACCATTGGATGGATAGAGATAGGTTGGCCTTTATGCCATCGGTGAAACGCTGCAATCGCACTGAGGTGGACTGACTGAAGCTGTAGTGAGACCAGACATACAATGTGTGTAAGTAGTCCAGCAAGGTTTCTAGCGTACAGGTAAATGGGCCAACCTTCCTGGAGTCGCACCACGTGGTGTAGCGCTTCCATTTGAACATAAGAACATAAGAAAATGCCATACTGGGTCAGACCAAGGGTCCATCAAGCCCAGCATCCTGTTTCCAACAGTGGCCAATCCAGGCCATAAGAACCTGGCAAGTACCCAAAAACTAAGTCTATTCCATGTAACCATTGCTAATGGCAGTGGCTATTCTCTAAGTGAACTTAATAGCAGGTAATGGACTTCTCCTCCAAGAACTTATCCAATCCTTTTTTAAACACAGCTATACTAACTGCACGAACCACATTCTCTGGCAACAAATTCCAGAGTTTAATTGTGCGTTGAAGTGATAGTTTTTCCTCGTGAATGGCTTGCGAGCTGCTAAGATTACCTCCTGAACTGTGATGGAGAAGCCTTGTTCCGACAGAAGGCGCTGTTCAACCTCCAAGCTGTGAGATGCAGACAGGAGTGCAACGGGTGGAGGAGAGACCCGTCGTCCTGCGACAGCAGGTTTTCTTGATTGGGGAGTCTGAACGGTGCGTCCGACGACAGGTGTAGAAGGTGTGCGTACCATGGTTGGCGTGGCCACGCCGGTGCCACGAGGATCAATTGCGCCTCGTCCCTCATGCACTTCTGTAGCGTCTTTGTGATGAGGGGGATTGGAGGGAATGCGTACATCAGGGGCTCCGTCCATGGAATGAGGAAAGCATCCTGAGCGACCCTGTGTGGAGTCAGCCACACAGAGCAAAAGCAATTTACTTTCCGGTTGTGCTCCGTGCAAAAAGATCTATGGACGGATGATCCCATCTTTGGAAGATGGTCTCGGCTACCTCGTTGTCGAGGGACCATTCGTGTGGATGGAATATCCGACTTAGCCAGTCCGCTTGAGTATTCCCAATTCACGGCAAGTAAGTGGCTTGTAGTTGAATGGAGTGGTAGATGGACCATTGCAGGAGGATGAGGGCTTCCTGGCACAGAGTCCAGGAGCCTGAGCCCCCCCTGTTTGTTGATATGAAACATGGCCACTTGATTGTCTGTATAGACCATCACCTGGTGGCCTTGGAGGTGAGAGACAAAGGTGCGTAGAGCATATTGGATGGCTCTCAATTCCAAGAGATTGATGTGAAGAGATTGTTCGCGCTGTAACCAGAGGCCTTGCCTCTGGAGGAGATCAGGTGAGCCCCCCCCCAACCTTTGTGGGAGGCATCCGTGATTAGGACCGCATTGTGCGGTAGGAGAGTTAAAGGAGCTCCCTTGGTGAGTGTTGGTTTTCGTAACCACCAGTCTAAGTCCGCCATCATGGTTTTTGTCAAGGATACTTTCCAATGTAGTGGTTGAGAATGTTGTTTCCACTGCCATTTGAGACCCCATTGGAAGTGTCGCATGCGGAGTCTCGTGTTGGAGACTGCGTGGATCTAGGCAGCCATATGTCCCAAGACTTGTAAGACGATGTACCATCGGCGACACGGTCGACTTCAGGCGGCGAAAAAGGAGTGGCATGTTTCGTTTTCTGTCGGCCGGCAGAAAAACTCGGTATTTGATTGTGTCCAATTGAGCTCCTATGAACTGTATTAGTTTGTGCCAGATGTAAGTTGGACTTCTGATAGTTGATGATCAAGCCCAACTTGTCTAGGCACTGATTTGTATGTTGGAGATGTTGCCGAAGCGTGTCCGGACTGGTGGCTACCAACAGCCAGTCGTCAAGGTAAGGAAATATCATGATCCCCCATTGACGGAGGAACACCACCACCATTGCCATACATTTGGTGAACACCCTGGGCGCTGTTGATGGGCCAAAGGGCAGGACTTTATATTGGAAGTATTAGCCATGGTCTTGGAAAGAGGTATCACCAGGAGGAAGGATGCAAAGGAATGTGAGTGTATGCATCCTTGAGGTCTAAGGAGCACATCCAGGTTTGGGGGTTGGATCAAGGGTAGCAGAGATTTGAGAGATCATTTTGAACTTTTCCTTGATGATGAACTTGTTCAGTTCTCTGAGGTCCAAGATTGGACGAAAGTCCCCGGATTTCTTTGGAATTAGGAAGTAGAGGGGAGAAGAATACCACGAGATGTTCTGTCTGAGGGATGCGGCGAATCGCCTGCTGATGTAATAATGCCTTCACCTCCTGCTCCAAGTGGTTTTGGTGGGGTCTAGACCCCCTTGGCACTAAAAGAGGGAGCGGGGGGGGGGGGGGGGGGGAGTGGAAGTGAATTCTGTACCTGTGTCGAATAATATCTAGTACCCATTGGTCGTTGGTGATCTTCTCCCATTCCTGGATGTGTTGCGTGATTCCTCCCGCTAGCACCAGTTGCTGTGGTGGCAGGGCGACGTTCAAAAAGACGGGTTAGTCTTGGCTGGGATAGCGGGTTATGTTTGTGGGCTCTGGCCCCGGGGGCGTCCCCGACGGTTTTGGTTTTGTTGATTCTGCGGACAGGAAGTCTGCTGATAAGCTGGGGGATGGTACGAAGCATATGGCCGATAAGGCCGGCGCTGGAAGATTTGTCTGCG
The DNA here is from genome assembly GCF_901001135.1 of Rhinatrema bivittatum. NCBI lineage: Eukaryota > Metazoa > Chordata > Amphibia > Gymnophiona > Rhinatrematidae > Rhinatrema > Rhinatrema bivittatum. The sequence goes on from NC_042616.1 coordinate 725,258,905, forward strand.
AGGTAGTGTGGGGGTATCGGTGTGTTGCAGAGTAGGATTGAGGAGTGGCCAGAGATTGTACAGCCACGGACTGCTCCTTTAGTTAGGCCACAGTTTCCTGGAAACGGGTCCCAAACAAATTGTCTCCTTTACACGGTAAATTGGCCAATTTCTCGTGGACATCTTCTCTAATGGAGCTGGCCCTTAGCCACGCCATACGTCATGCCGCAATGGCAGCTGCGGAGGCGCACGAGATCTCAAACCCTTCATAGACCATGCGCAACAAATGGCAGATGCCCTCTTCCAGGTCTTGTATATGATTAGTGTCCCCAATTGGATGGATGAGGTCCGAGCTTTCTTTCATCCATTGCACACACTCGTAGATGTATTGGATGATATAGAATTGGTGATTGTTAATGCGGGCAGCCAGCATTGATGCCTGGAACGTGCGCTTCGCAAATTCATCCAGCGAATGAAGATCTCTGCCCGGAGGGGTAGCTGAGTGTAACCTGGATTTCCTAGCTCTCGCCGTCGCCGATTCAACTACCAGGGATGCATGAGGTAGTTGTGGTGTCGAATAGTAGGGCGATTTTTGCATTTTATACTTAAGATCTGTTTTCCTTGAAACCGGTGGAAGTTGAAAAGGGGCATACCAGGAGCATTCCAGTACTGAGTCTAGCACCCCATGTGGAGGTAGAGAGGTAGGCTCTGCCGGTAGATCAAAAACCTTTAATAGATCTAAAGTCGCCGATCTTGGATCCGGCACCTTTTGAATGTTAAGGTTGAGGACCGAACCTATCTTTTCTAAGAACTTTGGATAGGTAAGGTCTTCCGGAGGAGAGTATGGTTCCGCAGGTTCGTCCCCAGGTTCCAAGGGATACCCTGTTGAGCTATCTGGTGATGTGGGTTGAAGGTCCGGCAACACTGGGGTACACGGCTGTTGAGGTTGCGGGTGCTGGTGTCGGGGCTGGAGAGAGTGTCCGTGGGGATGGGGGGGTCTTATATCCTGTGGAGATGGAGGACATGTGTTCTGAAGGTTATGGAGACTCCGGGTCAGTACTGGGCAAGGAATTTCCCATCTGATAAGAGGATTTCATGATTTCAAAGAAACCAGATAATGCCAGAGAAAGGTTGACGAAAGCATCCTTTGTCGCTGGTGGCATCTGTGGTCTAGCCGGTACCTGTGGTCTGCCCGCCGGAATGGCTGCCAAGAGGATATCTGTATCTGGTGGCCGAGTCTCGGGCATGTGCGCTGTGTTTCCCACACCTTGCGTTTCTTCGCCAGGGGTTCCTGCAGAACATCACCCTTGGAGTGACATTTGGAAGCTAAGGATAAGTCCAAAAACACAGGAGCTGAGGAGGCAGAGGAGACTGATGACGAAGATAGTTGAATTTGACCTTCGTCCCTGTCTGATCTGGATGAGGAGGCTGGTGAAGAGGGTGTTAGGGTCAAGGGTGCATCCATGGACGCCTTCGATATCGTAGTCAGCGGTACGAAACAGGATTTCTTCCGCATCCCACTATGTTCTGGGGAATGCGGACAAGATTTAGTTGTTTTCTTCCTGGTTTATGGTGTCGGCGCCGAGGGCGTCATGTCATGCATCCATGGCGCCATGGTTTTCGTCGGCACCATCGCTTCGTGCCGCACCTGTGCCGTCCCTTCGCGCCGAAATGGTGTCGTTCCATGCATCGGAAGAGGGTGCGCTGGCCGGCGCACCTGTGTCGTAGCCGGCGTCCGGGGCGACTCAGGTCTTGGTCGATGCATCTGATCCTCCGGCGCCGTAGGTTTGGTAGCCTGTGTCGCGTCCACCCGGCGCTGCGTCGACTGGGCGTGCATCGCTGATTTCAATGCATGGGTCGGTTCCTGGGTATGTGTCACTACCTGCCCCGGCGCATGCGACGACTCTGGACGGAGTTGGATTTTTTCACGGGAGGGATCTTGACTCCTGGAGGCCAGATTTTTACCTCTCACGCGGTTCTTCGCAGTCTGAAGTTCCATGGGTCCGCTCGACGCTGGGGAGGCGGCGCAGTCGTGATAGGCCCCGGGGAAGAGTGGGCCTCCGACAGTGGAACATAGGATCCGGTCCTCGAGGTCCGGAGACGCTCCATCTTCTCCCTCTTCCGTCAGCGTGCCCTCGGCGACATCCGACCACAATGAGGGCACGACTCGAGCGGGTGGTCTGGTCCCAGACAATGATAGCAGCAGTCATGTCCATCCGTGATGGACTTGACCTTCCCGCAGAGGCAGGGTTTGAATTTTGAAGGTCAGGGAGCATCCTCCTTGCCTTGGTCCTTCAACTTCTTCATTTTCTTCTGTTTTTTCTTCTTTTTGGATTTTCCTGAGATCTGAGGCTCCTCGTGCAATCCTGTGCGCGGAAAAAGACTGAGGAGAGTCGTTATCAGCATGGAAAACCACGCGCAGTCTCAGAGCAAAGCTCTGACATCATTTAGGAAGCTCTGCTTCCCGGGCCTGACTGACAGTTCCCATGACAGCATGGCTAATTCAGCCCTATCGACGGGAAACATCTATTAGGCAACATTTCTTAGAAAAAGTGTGTAGCATTCTTCCAGCAGCTGCGCATACTGCACATTAGCCTGAGTTAGAGACCTGTCCATATTTACCAACTGCTCTCAAGTGCTTGCACTGTGAGCAACTTCAAAACATTCAGGCTGGCACTTCCTGCCTTACCTTGCAATGAACATCAGCCGGCAGAAGTGCTGGCCTGCTCACAAAAATCATCAGCCAAGGAATAAATAAAAATTGCCATACTGGGTCAGACCAAGGGTCCATCAAGCCCAGCATCCTGTTTTCAACAGTGGCCAATCCAGGCTACAAGTACCTGGCAAGTACCCAAAAACTAAGTATATCCCATGCTACTGATGCTAGTAAAAGCAGTGGCTATTTTCTAAGTCAACTTTATTCTCCAAGAACTTCTCCAAACCTTTTTTAAACCCAGCTATACTAACTGCACTAACCACATCCCCTGGCAACAAATTCCAGAGTTTAATTGTGCATTGAGTGAAAAAAAATGTTCTCCAATTAATTTTAAATGTGCTACATGCTAACTTCATGGAGTGCCCCCTAGTCTTATCCGAAAGAGTCAAGAATAGATTCACATTTACCCATTCTAGACCTCATTATTTTAAAGACCTCTATCAAATCCCTAACCTCTTTAGTCTTTCCTCATAGGGGAGCTTGTTCCATCCCCTTTATCATTTTCGTTGCCCTAATCTGTACCTTCTCCATTGCAACTATATCTTTTTTGAGATGCGGCAACCAGAATTGTATACAGTATTGAAGGTGTGGTCTTCACCATGGAGTGATACAGAGCAGCTCCTGCTGCTCAGTTCACAACCATACATGCCCCAGAAAAAAATTACAGAACAGTGATTATAGGTAAGCAATTTCACTTTACCTGAAGAAAAGTTCACCTTAGTCACAGGACTCCCTAGCAAAAGAGCTGTCAACAAAAATGGGGGAGGGAAACACTACCAACAGAGCAGCACAATTTTTTTGGCAGACCCAATTCTTTTGTATGACTAGTAACCTTAAATAAGACTAAGTCGAGGGGGAGGGATACAATATGACTCACCCTCAAAAGATTCTGAAGAAAGGACTGCCCAAACTTGCTTGCACATTCAAAGTCCAGTATCTAAACAATGTGAAAGTGTGAAATGAACTCCATGTTGCACCTTTACATATTTCAGAGGCAGACCTTAAATGGGGATAGCTTCTTCAGTTAAAAACTGTCCAAAGCAGGATACAAACGTGCAGACTGTGCAAAACATTGCAATACAATAAAATGTTTTCCAGCAAGGAAGCATTTTTAAGCCTTTACATGTCCTTCGAAGGTCAGACTTAAACTTGCATGAATGATATGCCATCTGCTATCCAATTAGACAGTTCAACACAGGAATCCCAGACTTGGAGTGACAAACTATGGGTCTTTAGGCTGTCTGTGAAATCTTTTGCAATTCAAAGCATGTAGGGCTTACTCACCTTTAACACATGGCGTGGGGGGAGGGGGGGGAGTTAGAACCAGAAACATGGGACATGTACACATCACCACGTTTTAGGGTTAGGTGGATAAGGCATTGGGCTTGAAGTTCTCCAAAGCTGCATGCAGAAATTATGCAGCCCAAAAAACGGAATTCCCGATAAGGCCATAAGAACTGAGAGGCTCAAATTTGGGCTTTAATCAGCTATATCAGTATGCTATACTGTGCACACTCAAAGGAATCTACGAATTTCCTGGAAAGCTCTGGAAAACTGTTAAAGCTTACTCTATGCTTATGGCCAGGGACACAAGAACACTTAGACTCAGTAAAAAGTATAATGTATTTTTATTAGTCAATATAAGTGTTCTCGGGAGATGCTGGGTACAAAACATGTCCATGTCAGTGCCCTTAGGATGAAACTAATATGCAATCATGCTGAATTGACTGTATGCAGATCTATCAGATAAAAAAATTAAGTGCTCACAGCTATAATTAAAAAAAACCTTAAAATGTCTCCTTCACCCTGAAGATTCTTCTATATGCTTATCTTCTAAATTTTGTTTCACATACATTTTTCGTGCTCCTTTTACCAAGGTCTGGGACCACCACACTTTTCTGCATTTTATAGTGCTGTGCTTATACATATGCAATGAGCATGAATGAACAGAAAAACTATAGTTACTGATTACAAAAAACTGAGAGAAGTAAATTGAATATTTCTAGTACTACTAGTTCTGAGGAACACAGGAGTGAAAACAGTCAAATACTTAGTCAACGATCCCTATGCGATTCATTCATACTTAAGCTGCTTGCTTAAGTATGAATGAATCGCATAGTATGAATGAGAAATATGGAATAAAAAAGTGTCATCCACAAGAAATACTATAACAGTACAAGAAATTATACCACACCCATTCCATTACAATCACCTTAAGAGTCTAACAAATGTGACATCTAGATTAAATATGTTTACACTGTTTAAAAATCTTAGTACGTTTCATAAACAGATTCCTAAGACTTGACATTTTAATTAAACTAGGACTGAGAAAGGAGTGATTCTGATAAGTCTGCTTGGAATGTTTAGGAAGACCCAAACCTACACTTCAATGACAACTACTGATATATATATTAAAGCATCCCTTTACAAAAGGTAATCTTTAGTCTACACCTCGATCCTCTGACCAAAAAAGGTGCTTTTCAATATGTGCCCATAAATGCCAAAGAATTCTGATGTAAAGTTATTCTCACTATACCCATTTAGATAGAAACTACCTGCAGATGCACACAGAATTTGAAAAATATTTCTGCATTTATTGACCTGATCTCTACAATCACTTACCATAATATTAGTTATGCAGCACACATTACCCATTTGATAGAGTATCAAACTTCCTGACAACTTCTAAAAAGTAGATTTTCCTCTCCATCCAATTTTAATTCTATAAACCATTTACTCATTTCAAAATTTACTCATATCACATAACTATACTAACTAGATTTCCTACCATGTACTTACAGTATCAGATTCCCTAGATCCATGCTACCAAACTAAATCCTTACTAAATTAAACTTACTAAACTGATCTAAATCCTTACATATGTTATCCCCTATGCTTAATAACAGTTTGTACTTTGCATCCCTTGTTTAACCCCCTTATCCCTGTAACCTTATTTTGTAAACCATTATGATGGCGTTATTTTGACGTTTTCAAATGACGGTATATAAAACTCATTAAATAAAATGTTAAAATTTCAAGAAAATATACTCACTTAACACCAATCATTTGGACTTGAAGCTCCTTGGCACATTCCAAGAGGTGCCTACAGCTCTTCACTGTAGTGCCAAACATCATGTTCACCTCTTCACCTCCACTAATGTCTTCTGTTGCAATGTGAAGTAAGAGCCTAAGAGAAGGGGAAGATGATTGGGGCACAGTTGGTTTACATCATCATCATCATCACATGTGAAGTCTGAAGATTGCCAGAAGTATGTTGATTATGCTGTCAGTGCTCCAGCTTCATTGATGGAAGAGTCAAGATAACCTAATGAAAAATAATCCTGTACAGAGAAAAAACTAGCAATTAGGGCCTAAAACACAGTCATCATAAAGGGGGAAAATGGAAAAGCAGCAAGCCAAGACTCAGTTGTACCATCAAGAGAGTCGGTTGGGTGCTATAATAAAAGGATGTTACCCTTAAATTTTATTAAAATTAGAACTTGAAGTAATGGTTTTACATTATGGGGTAGAAAATTTTAGGTACAACACATCTACAGTTGACTTAAAATAACTTTAGTTTTACATGAACCACAACCGTGAAAATATGTAAATCCCAAACTACTTTATTACTTTATTTCAAAGTTATACAGAAAGTTTGCTTACTGTGAACAGTGCTCTCTGTAGACATGATGAATTAGCCATGACATGTGGGTGACATCTGACAGCACCGACCAGACCCCTCTCTTAGCTCAGAGCTTTTGTTCTACTGAGCATGTGCAAGAATTCCCACATGGTGCTGCCTCATGAGCTCCTCAGTCGATTTCAGAGCTTTAGCTAGAAGTTGACTCTCCAGGAAGGCAGGTGGTTATTAAGTATGGCTAATTCATCCTTCTGCCTAAGGAGAACACCGTTTAGGGTAAGCAAACTTGCTTTCTGTCAACAACCAGGGCTAAATTAGCTAGGACACGTGGTGAGTCCTAAGCTGAAGGATGCAGTGAAGCACTTATTGAAAAATCAATATGGACACTACTATGGAGAGCAGACCACTAGTTGCATGGGCTATGTAAAACTGCTTGTTCAAATCTGTCACTTAATGACAGGTTGTTCAGATAGTAATGGAATGTAAAAGCAAGTTTGCTTACCGTAAACGGTGTTTCCGTAGATAGCAGGATGAACTAGCCATGCTGTCATGGGATCTGTCAATCAGGTCCAGGAGGCGGAGCTTTACAAAGCAGAGATTTAGATTTTAGCTCTCTGCAGCTGCGCGTGTGTTCCCGCACAGGAAAGTAACAGATTCTCCTCAGTCTGGGATTAAGCTGTAGGTTGTAAAGACGGTGACTGCCAGGGAGGAGGGTGGGTCAGCATGGCTAATTCATCCTATCTACGGAAACACCATTTAAGGTAAGCAAACTTGCTTTTTCCCGTCGATAGCAGGGCTGAATTAGCCATGCTGTCATGGGAGTCCCAAGCTCCCGATCACGTTGTTTATGGTATATATATATATGTTTGTACGTGATCATGAACAGTGTGGCATTCACCGTGTACAAGAGGATAGAGATTGCAGGATTGCGTGCCCTATCTTCGCATCAGTGGCTGCTTGTTGATCAAGGCAGTAGGGCAATGTGAAGGTATGGAGCGATGACCATGTATCTGCCTTACAAATGTCAATGGGTTGTACATGTTTAATTAAGGTGTGCCAAGGAGGCCGCCACTGCTCTAACTTGATGAGCTCTGGGAACAGAATGTAGCTGTAGGTTCTGTTTGTCGTAGCAGAACTTGATGCACTGTGCTATCCAGCTGGTGATGGTGCGTTTAGCCTCCGGTAGTCCAGGTGCTTTCAGGTCGAAAGAGAAAGAGTTGAGAAACACGGGAGTCCAAGTTTGTTCTCTCTTTGTAATATGCTAATGCTCTTTTGCAGTCTAGCGTATGCAGTAATTTTTCCCTGTCATTTGCATGAGGTTTAGGGAAAAAGATGGGTAGTTCTATGGTCTGATTGAGATGGAATTGAGACACCACTTTTGGTAGGAAGGATGGGTGAGTTCAGAGAACCACTTTTTGGTGATGAAACTAAATACGGAGAATAATGGACCAAGGCCTGTAATTCACTGACTCGTCGTGCTGATGTTACTGCCAAGAGGAATACCACCTTCCATGTGAGGTATTTAATGTGTGCCAAGTCCATGGGTTCAAATGGGAAAAACATGAGCTGTTCAAGAACTTTGTTGAGGTTCCATGGAACTGGAGGCTTGGAGATCAGAGGGCGAAGGTGAGTTAACCCCTTGATGAAACGAGATAGTAAGGGGTGATTGGAAATAGGAATATTGTTAAGTGGTCTGTGATATGCCGCTATAGCACTGAGATGGACCCTGATGGATGAGATTGCCAGACCAGCTGTGTACAGTGTATGTAGATAATCCATGAGTAACTCAGGTGAACAGTCTAAAGGTGGTACACCGTTAGAAGTGCACCAGGTAGAGTAGCATTTCCATTTATAGCTATAGTTTTTCCTCTTTGAGAGTTTCCTGGATTCTAACAAAATGGATTGTGCTGAAGTGGAAACTCCCTGTTCTGTTAAATTGAGCCTCTCAATCTCCATGCTGTTAAATTGAGAGATGAGTGTAGCAGGTGTAGAAGCGTTCCTTGATTTTGGAAGAGAAGATCTGGGCAATTCGGTAATCGAATAGGGTCCGTGATGGACAGTCGGAGAAGGAAACTGTACCACGGTTGCCTTGGCCAGACTGGAGCTATGAGTATCAGTTGAGCCTTATCTGCTATGCACTTCTGAAGTGTCCTTGTTATGAGTGGTATGGGAGGAAAGGCATACAGGAGGCCTGTCGTCCATGGAATGAGGAAGGCATCTTGGGCGATCCTGAACTGACTTGGTCTTATCGAGCAGTATTTGGGAACCTGAACGTTGATCTCTGTTGCAAAGAGATCCATCGCAGGTGTCTCCCATTACATGAAAATGTTTTGGGCTACCTCCGAATTGAGTGTCCATTCGTGAGGATGAAAGATGCGGCTTAGCCTGTCCGCTCTTGTATTTGCTACTCCTGGTAGGTAAGTTGCTTGCAGATGTATGCAATGTTGGTGAGAATGTTTGAAGATTGTCAGGGTCTCCTTGCAAAGGGGCCATGAACCGGCCCCTCCTTGCTTGTTGATATAAAACATTGCCACTTGATTGTCTGTGTAGGCCCTTTAAGTGATCTTGAAACACTTGTAGTGCATTTCGAATTGCTCTGAGCTCTAATAGATTTATCTGCAGGGACTGCTCGTAGATTTGTCCATAACCCTTGGGTTTCGTAAATCTCGAGATGTGCTCCCCATCCCTTGCGAGATGCATCTGTGGTCAAGACTGCATTGTGAGGACGACGACTGAATAATGCTCCTTTGGACAGGGTGGATTCTAGGAGCACCATGTTATGTCCTGTTTCATCTCGGAGGTCAACGATAACTTCTGTGTCAATGGTTGTGAGTGTTGTTTCCATTGACGTTTTAGTCCCCATTGCAGGCATCTCATGTGTAGCCTGGTGTTGAACCGTGAAAATAGCCATTGCCATGTGGCCGAGGACTACCGAAATTTGTCTCGCCGACGAACTTTGAGTGTTGTTCAACGAATAGAGAAGTTGACATATTTGTATTCTTTCTGTTGGGAGATATGCCCGATTGCGAACAGTGTCCAGGCCTGCTCCTATGAACAGTAGTCGTTGTGTTGGTTGGAGATGTGATTTCTGAAAATTGATCACTAGTCCCAATTCCTGTAAGCACTGTATCACCTGGAGGTGATAGAGTAAGATCTCCGGGGTCGAGGCTATTATTAGCCAATCGTCCAGATATGGAAAGATGGTCATACCCTGTTGTCTGAGATGAGCCACCACCACAACCATGCATTTGGTGAAAACACTGTGTGCAGCTGATAGTCCAAAGGGAAGAACCTTGTACTGGTAGTGTTGATGGCCGTAGCGAAAAGCATAGGTAACGCCAAGAAGATGGATGGATTGGAATGTGTGTGTACGCATCCTTCAGATCGATGGAACACATCCAGTCGTTGGGTTGAATCAGAGGTAAGTGATTTCAATGATACCATCTTGAATTTCTCTTTGGTCAGGAATTTGTTCAATTCCGGTAGATCTAATATGGGGCGAAGTCCACCCGACTTTTTGGGGATGAGGAAGTATTGGGAATAGAACCCTGTTTTTTGGGTTTTTGGAAAAATTCGAATGGCCTGCTGTTTGCGAAGCAAAGCAATCTCCTCCCCCAGTTGTGGTTGGAAGCTTTGACTCTTTAGAGTGGAAAAGTGAGGTTTTGTGGTAAATTGGAGTTCATAGCCATGTCGTACTCTCTCTAAAACCCATTGATCGGTTATTTTCTCCCAGGCTGCCAGGCAAGAATGAAGTCTGTCAGGTGGTGCTGGCTGGTTTATTAAAAAGACTGCGTTGATTTTACTGCAGCAGCCGGTTATTGTGTTTGCTGTCTCTGGTTACGTGGTTTACCCCTACGTTGAGTCGTGTTTTGTTGCGGAGGAGGACGCTGGTAAGATGGATACGTCTGTGTATGAAAAGATTGATAAGACCTGTAAGGCCTACAATTATAAGACTGTCTACGTGTAGATCCCACATAACGACGTGTGGTCGAGTAGTGAGATTGTGACGTTAAGGATTGGACTGCTAGAGCTTCCTCCTTTAATTTTCCAACTGTTTCTTGAAACTGTTCTCCGAACAGGTTGTCTCCTGTAAACGGGAGGTTCGTCAGTTTCTCGTGTAAATCTTCTCTTATCGTACTAGAGCATAACCATGCCATCCTACGGGCTGCTATGGCTGTCACATACGCCCTAGAAGATGTTTCAAATGCCTCATATATTGATCGTAGGTGTTGAGAACACTCCTTCATATCATGAAGAGGCGGTGGCACCTGATCAGCCATCGAGGAGAGCATAACTTTTGTGGCTTGTATGCACTCATATAGGTATTGTACCATAAAGAATTGATGGTGCATAATGCGGGCATTCAACATTGAGTTATGATACATCTTCCTGCCAAAGTCATCTAAACACCGGTTGTCTTTACCCGGTGGATACGAGGCATGCGATTTTGCTTTTTTGAATCTTTGCATTGCCGACTATCACAATTGAAGCATGTGGTAATTGTGGTATAGAGTAAGGTGATGTTTTTCTCATACGAAATTTTATATCCGTTTTCTTGGAAACCGCTGATAGAGAATAAGGCGTTTCCCACGACTTCTGCAAGACAGAATGTAATAATTCTTGTGGTGGGAGAGATGTTGGTTCTCCCGAAGCATCGAAAATCTTTAGGAGACCAAAGGTTTCTGACCTAAGGTCTGTCTCCTTTTGGACCTCCAGATGTAATATCGTGCCCAATTTTCTAAAAATTTTGGGTATGTCAGGTCCTCTGGAGGAGAATATGGTTCCTGTGGTTGTTCCTGTGGATCCGATGGGAATCCAGTAGATGACAATGGTGACGTTTGTGGAGATAGAGAATCTATAGGGGTATCTTGCTGTTGAACTGGTGAAATTGGTCGTTTTGTCATTGGGGATGCCGGAGGCTCCACCGACGGTTCTCTAGAGGTATGTATATTGTGTTCCGGAGAACTCACAGATAGCTCGTTAGACATCTTAAAAGATGATTGAAGAGTTTCATAAAACCCTGCCAATGATTGGGATAATTGAAGAAATGCCTCTCTTGTTTGAGGAGGCATTGTTGCACGACCAGATTGTTTTGGTAGTTCACCTGTTTTAGGTGATACTGTAGGAATTTTAGCAGAAACAGCTGGTACGTCATACTTGTTCCTCATCTTGCCCTCTGTGGTCTTAACAAATATCTGAGGACGAAGATGCAGCAGAGGAAGTGATTTGTATTAATTGTCTGCGAGATAAGGAATCTACACTTCATGGGTGAGATGACCTAGAAGTGGAAGAGCTCACTGCCCAAGTATCTCTCGTCTTCGCAGCTTTTTGATGTGAGTGACATGATCGCCTATGGTGATGGTGTGACGATGATCCTGTATGGGCTCCATCTCCCGACAGTGATCGACTGATTCATTTTGACTTCACCTCTGTAGAACTAGAGTCTGAAGAGGTGGAATGAGGTACATGTGGAGACTGATGTCTTTGTTTTGACTTTTGTAGTCCACTGTGCGTCGATCTGTATGTTGTCAAGTGCGCTAATGCCTTCGGCGCCAATTGCGATGTTTCTTTCAAGTTGTGCGCATATACCGACTTGTGCGCAGTTGTCGTCAACGCCATGCGCTTCAGACTGCTCCGGCACGTTATGCGCATACGCTTCCTGCGTTGTGTGCGCTGGTGTTTTGTGCGCCAATGATGATTCAGGCGCAGAAGTATTATGCGCCAATGGTGCAATGCCAAAACTATTCCACTCTTCCAATTTGACAATTCCATCATCCAACTTAAAGACAATGTTAAAGATTTAGGCTTCTGGGTGGACAATGATCTAAATTTTAAAAAACACATCTCTACTAGAACAAAAGAAGGATTCCACAAACTACAGGTAATCAAACACCTAAAACCACTGCTTCATCCCCATGACTTCAAAACAGTCCTTCAAGCCCTAATATTCTCCTGTTTGGACTACTGCAATTCTCTTCTAATTGGACTACCCAAGTCATCCCTAAGACCACTACAGCTTCTTCAGAATACCGCTGCCAGAATCTTAACGGGGAAAAGAAAATCTGAACACATCACTCCCGTTCTCAACCAACTACAATGGCTCACAATTGAGAAAAGAATTGAATTCAAAGTCCTCTCAATACTGCAGAAAGCAATTTACAAAGCAGATTACTCTGCTCTTGTTGACGTCATACATATCCACCAATCCCTACGCACTACAAGAACAACTAGTAAAATACAACTTGTGATTCCATCTCTCCCTCTCGCCAAACTCTCTTCCACCAGAAATAGAGCCATTTCCATCATCGGCCCAAAATTATGGAACTCACTCCCTCAGTACCTCGCTGGTCAAGAAAACCCTAAATCTTTTAAAAAAGAACTAAAATCTTGGCTACTAAGCCAATCTCTTACTGACAGCTCGGACTTTTGATCTCATAACTATCAGTCTACCAATAGGACAATTTATCCCGCCCTCTAACTACAGATATATCCTATTATCTATGAACCCTGTTTTTTCAGTATACCTTACTTGTAATATATCCTGCTGTTTGTTAGACTAATTTTTATGTCTGTTTCTCAGTCTGATTAATGTAACCTGTCAAATTTAAATGTAACTGGTTTGTTATAATGTAAACCGGAGTGAAGGCAACTCTGCTATACCTCGGTATATAAAAAACACTAAATAAATATATAAATAAATAAATAAATAAAATAAGGTGCTTCAAGCGCATAACTCGTCGGCGCCGCAGATTTAGGCGCCGTTGTTTCCTGCGCCGCTCGCCGAGGCTTTTTCGGTCCTCTCGGATCCGAAGGCCTATGTCGGCTCAGTAAGTCCTTACCTCCAAGCCTGGAGGGTTGAGGATCCAATGATGACGCTCTTTTCTGTGACAGAGCCGCCATCAATGAGGGACCAGGTGAAGAATGAGCCTCAGATGGCTCGGAAAACGTGAAAAGTTCAAACATTTTGTAGGCCCGTTGTTTTTGGGCTCTTGGGGACATTCAAGCACAAAAATCACAATTTTGTAAACTATGCTCTGGTCCCAGGCATCGGTAACATCGGTCATGGCCATCTGTGACTGACATTACCTTGCCACAGGCACATGGTTTAAACCCTGGCTTTTTTGACATTTCAATAAAATAAATGCTGATGAGAAGTCAGCCCCGCGTACGATCACGGAAAAAACAGACTGAGGAGAATCTGTTACTTTCCTGCGCGGGAACACACGCGCCGCCGCAGAGAGCTAAAATCTAAATCTCTGCTTTATAAAGCTCCGCCTCCAGGACCTGCTATCGACGGGAAAAGGTGTGCATCAACAACCAAGCTGCAGCTTTGCAAATGTTCAATAGGCACGGCTCACAGATGAGCCATAGATGCAGCCATGACTCTCACACGACGAGCCTTTATGTAGTATAACCTGGAGGCCAGCAAGTGCATAACAATACACAATACAGTCTGATAAGCCAGTTAGTGTGTTCTTGGCAACTGCTATAACCACATGGTTAGGACTGGAAGATAAATAGTTGCAAGGCTTGATGTGGAGAAGCTCTCATGGTACTACACCAAGGCTCTTACAGTTCAGGGGGCTTTTTCACCTTCATGCACATGCAGCCTAGGAAAGAACATAACATGATGGCTTACTTATATGAAAAGCCAACACTACTTTTGCTAGAAACTTGGAGAGGGTGGGGAGCACCATTATTGTGGAGGAACTGCATATATGGAGAATGTACCAATGCCTGAAATTCACCAACTTCCGACGTGATCACAACAAGGAATAAGATTTTCCATGTGAGAAACTTTAAAGAAGTAAAATCCAATGGTTCGAAGTGTGTTTTCATAAGCTTTGCCAGAGCCATAGCCAGATCTGCATTAAGGTCCCATGGAACAGGTGGTTTGGCATGCAATAGACCTTTTATAAATTTTGATACTAGAGGATGAATGGATATCTGTTTACCCTCTACTTGAATATGTTAAGCTGCTATGCACTGAGATTTACTGTGACTGATGAGGTACTGAGCCTAGAGGAGGAAAGAACAAGTATTGATGTAGCTCCCATGGTATACAAATGGGTCCAGGGAACATCGTTGATACCAAAATGAAAATTTCCTTTTAAAACTATAAGCTCTTCTAGCTGGGGGCTTTCTGGCAGATACTGTCACATCTTCAATTTCCTTGGGTAAATATAATGATGCAATCAAGTACTCCACATCCAGGCTGTTCGAATGATACAGAAATCCCTCTTAGGTCAATACTGTTGGATTGGCCCCTAGAGGAATCAGGGGGCTGAGACAATTATCAGACGGGCCCAATCTCTGAGTACTTTGTGCACTATCCTTATCAGTAGAAAAGCATTTATAAGCTATGTATTCCAGGCAAAAAAAGCATTGGGAGCGGACCAGACTGAATGATAGAATGAAGCAAAATCTTTCCACTTTTCTGTTTTCCTCTTAATGCAAAGAGGTCAATCAGATTCCAAAGATCGAACAGTCTGATGGCTCATCTAGAGACCACTAATTAGGACAAAATACCCAGCTGAGGTGATCCACCATGTTGGAAATCTCTGGAAGGTAGGTCACTTGCGAGAATACAACTGTCACATGCACATTTTCCAAATCTTCAAGGCCTCTTGACAGAGTCCATGATCCTGTACCTCCCTGCTTGCTAACATAAAACATGGCTACTTGGCTACCTGTTTAGATGCGACTGCTTTCCCTCGAGATCTGAGAAAGCTTTCAGGACATGTCTGATGGCGGTTCCAATACATTGATTTGAAACTGCCTTTTCACTGCAACCACATTTCTTGGGTTCAGAAGAAACCCATCTGTGCACCCCATCCTTTGTTGGACACATCTGTCACTAATGCAACTCCATTTTTATAGGATTGCCTGCTTCCGCAATTAAACCACTTCAACTGCTTCAAAATGCTGCCGCTAGATCCCTATCAAATTGCAGAAAATTTGAACACATCTCTCCAAATCTGCGCCAATTACATTGGCTTCCCATCGCTTTTAGATCACAATATAAGATATTTTTGCTTATTCATAAAGCATTGTACAATGACGACTCATCTTGGTTACAAAAACCACTATATCATTGTATTTCTACTAGAAATCTTCGTTCTACAGACACTGGTTTACTCTATTCCCTACAGGAAAAAAATTCTCAAAACAGCTACTATAAATCGGGCCCCCTCTATAATTGGTCCTACTCTATGGAACTCACTACCATCACCACTAAGGACTGAACCTTCCACATCTACCTTTAGAAAAAACCTTAAAACATGGCTTTTTAGCAAAGCTTTCCCCCAATAAACTCGATAGATTTCATCCCCTTATATACGGTTTGTTCCTTTTATTCTCGATGAGATACTGAATTTTGGTTTGATAATGATAGATTATTTTATATAGTTCTATATTAATCTATTGATAATTATTAGTTTTGTTTGGTTTTTTTTTGTTTCTTATGCCACACGCTGTTTTTGAACTGTTATACTGTATTAGGTCTTCAATATTTGTTGACAATTTGTTTCAATGTAAACCGATGTGATATTTTGAATTGAATGTCGGTATAAAAAAGCAGATAAATAAATAAAGCGGCCCTGAGGAAGCAGATGGCGGGGGGCTTCCTCCCATAGAACACTCAGGTCTAACCATCAGTGGAGTTTGTTCTTCATTTCCTAAGACATTCACCTGGGTCTTCAAGGATTGAATTAATTGATCCCATTGGGTACAGAGGCCCCACTGAAGGACAAGCATGTGGAGGCAAATTAGATACCACATTAACCACTGCTACATGCAGCCCAGAACAGTACTTCCCTGTTCTCTGATCCATCTGTAGCAACCTGATCCACCACTCAGAGCCAGGGGACAGTCAGAGCACGTATACAGCATCCTGAATATTCATCCCCACTCCCACGGAGAAGTCAGGCATGCAGGATTCAGAAACCCAGGAATAAATGAATTACAGTGGGCTCTGGCAGAATAAGGCCTGTGATGGAAAAATACCCACTCTTCCCATGTTACTCTGACATAATACCTCTTCTGCATTTCATAATGAAGCTCCAGGAATGGAAAATGAAGTGATGCTTGAAAAGGATGTAGTCATCCAGTGAACCCAGAAATCCTTAAATATTATCAAAGATCAAAAGTAAGCTGCTTCTGCTGGGAGCCTCAGTCAGAACTAATTTGGGTAATAATTTTGATGGGGACACAACAGTTGAATGCCTTCCAGGATCCTCAGCCAGTAGAAATGCCAGACAGTCCTTACACTTACAGAAGAAAGCAGACACAAATAATGTTATCCATTTGGGGGACCAATGACCTTGAGACATGGTATCTTTGCAGTACAAATTTTCAAAATCTAGGGAAGAAGCTTAGACACATAGCAAAGACCATTGTCTTTTCAGAAGTATTACCTGTTCATGGAAAGGGGAAGAAAAGGCTCTGCCATATAGATTACTTCAATGTCTGGTTCAAAATATGGTGTAAGCAAGTGGTTTTGGTTACATTGGTAGCTGGGTCCATACATGGAGTAGTAAAAATATTATACTGAAAGGATGATCTACATTTGTCCTTAGCTAGAAAGCAGATGCTAAGTGAGAAGTTCAGAGCATACACTATCAGGCATTTAAACTGGAAGGTGGGGGTGGCAGGTGGTAGCCAATGAAATTACCATGTCACCCCCAAGCAATACAGGAATTGTGAGAAGAAAAACTCAATCAGCTCAAAGTAGCAGAAAGGATGACCAGGAAGAACAGCAATCCCAAGGAGAAATGTTAGTAAGCTATGCCCATAATACTCTAGGTGATAAAATCACCTAGACTTTATGCCCATAAAGTCTAGGTGATAAAATCAGAGACCTGCAGGCCTTAATGGTGGGAGCAAATGTAGACACAAATCTGGTTCATAGTCTCATAATTGGGATATTGGCCATCCCTGGCTATAACATAAGGAAGGACAGAGCACAGAAAAGAAGTAGCTCTATGTTAAAAATAATATCCAAGCAACTGAATTGCAGAGACGGAGCAGAGAATCATTATGGACAGTCCCCCCCCCCCCCCCCCCCCAAAAAAGATAATCCTTCCATTTTTACTGGTGTTGTCTACAGGCCTCCGACTCAAACAGAAAAACTAGAAAAAGATCTGGTTGAAGACATCCAAAAGGTGGGAAACGGCGAAGTGTTTGTTGGAGATTTTAATCTAAAGATGTAAAGTGGAAAATCCCTTCTGAGTAATCTACTAGTAGCAGAGAGATAGTTGATGCCCTGCAAGGAGCTTGGTACTAACAAATGGGAATGAGAGAGAGTTATACTCAACTAGTGCTAACTAGCTGGGATGTGTCTGGGTGGATGCCACCTGAGCACCAGTGATCAAACGGTAAGGTTTGATATCACAAATAAGATACAGAGATCATACAAAGGCCAGAGTTTTGAATTTCAAAAATACAGACTGTCGAAATGGGGACGCTCCTGGAGGTAGAACTAGATGACTGGGAGAAAATGAGATCAGTGGAACAGTGGGCCAAACTAAAAGGAGCAATTACAAAGGCAACAAATCAATATGTTAAAAATGTAAACAAAAGTAAAAGGAATAAGAAGCTGATCTGGTTCTCAAAGGAGGCAAAAAATAAAGGTAAAAAAATAGACAAAAAGAACATTCAAGAAGTATAAAGGATCCCAAAGAGGAGCATGGGTGAAACTGAGGGAGACTAAGAAAAATCCCGAAAGCAAAAGGTCGGCGGAAGAAAGGACTGCCAAAGAGGTAAAGCGAGGTAAACCATTTTTCAGATATATCTAAGGTCTATGATATAGTGAAATTGAAAGGTGATAAAGATCAATGTGTGGAGAGAGACAAAAATGGCAGAAATTGGAGAAATTACCTGATAATTTCGTTTTCCTTAGTGTAGACCAGCGCTTCTCAACCGGTGTGTCGCCAAGCACCGGCAGGTGTGTCGCATGCTCCCGGTCTCTCCCGCTGCTCTTTCCTCCCTGCTGCCACTGCCACCGGGTTATCAGTACGTTCAAGCCCAGTGGGAACAGCAGTGGTAGAAGAAGCAGTGGCACCTGCGGCTGGCCTTTTCTTCTTCCCGTGACCCGGAACAGGAAGTGATACGCGATGTGCAGGAAGGAGTATGAGCCGTGCCGCGTGGAAAAATAGCAGCAGCGGCAACGGCCCCCAAGCAATCAAAGCAGCCGGTAATCGGGAAAGAAGACAGCAGCATGAGCATCCCGCGGCCGATGGGATTCTTCTTTCTTGGCCAGCGGGGGCTGGAGGAGGCGGCTGCTGCAGTTACCATTTGTGTTCGGGTGGGGGGAGGGGGAGGAAGTGAGTGAGAGAAAGAGAAGCAGCCAGCCAGCCTGTGTGTGTGTGATTTTGAGAAACTGGTCAGAGAGCCGATGTGTGTGTATATGTGAGAAACAATGAAAGACTGCTCAGGGAGATAACTGATGTGTATGTGAGAGTGTGAGATAGTCAGGGAGGTGACTGATGTGTGTGTGTGAGAGAGAGAGAAAAAGCATGGAAGTGAGAAATCTGGGTATGTGAGAAAGCATGGGCGTAAGAAGCCTGGTGTTGTGGGGGGTATGGGTGTGTGTGTGTGTGTGTGTGTAAGAAAGCATGGGAGTGAGAAGCCTGATTATGTGAGAGAGCATGGGAGTGGGAAGCCTTGTGTGCATGCATGAGAGACACAGACTGGTTAGTAAGGTGACAGTTTGTGAGAGAAAGATTGGTGTGTGTGAATGTGAGAGAAAGAATGTGATTCAGGGAATGAGAAGCCTGTGCATGTGGAGAGCGAGCATGGAAATGAGAGACTGGTGTGTGTGTGTGTGTGAGACAGAGAAAGTGATTATGAGAGTGAGAAGCCCATATATGTAAGTAGAACACGGGAGTGGGAAGCATGTGTGTGTATGGCATGAGATAAACTGTTCAAAAAGCTGACTGGTGTGTGTGCATCAAAGACTGGGAGATGATTGGTGTGTGAGAGACAAACTGGTCAAGGGGGCATGACTGGTATGGGGTGTGTGTGTGAGAGACATGGGCACTAAGGAAGAGGGCCATGAGTATAGAGCTTAGCTTCTACTGCTGCTTCTGGTGTGTGCCACGGCCTGCATGGAAGGGGAGTAGGAGAGCTGCTGGAGGGGTAAGTAAAGGTGGCTTTTTAAGTTTATTTTTCTTGATTGACTGCCATTTTAATTATTTAATATTATGTGATGATGTGTCTGCTTTTTTGAAATATTTTATTGGTGTTTGAAGAATGTTTAATAGTTTTTATGAGTTTTTAATTGTTGAATGTTATTCTGTTCATAGCTGTATTAAAACATTTATTCTGCTTATTAGTATAGTTTTACAATTATTTCTGTGTGGGGATCTATAGCTGCTTGCTAATTCTGTTTTCCTAATAAAAGGTGTATTGGTTTTTAGGGCCTGATTTAATATTTGTAGTGTTGCCTTTTCATAGATAGGGTTGTTCCTGTTTGAGTGTATTCCGTAATACAGGTGTAAATGTGTGCGGATTAGTTTATGTGCATTACTACAGATCCTGGGAATATGTTAGGTTAGTTCTGTGTCTTTTACCGAGATATTTTACTAGCATGTAAGCATTTGTATCAGTCTTACTTGTTGTGTTTTCTCAAGAGAACAGGCATTGGTGGTAAACTGCTGTCTTTTCATAAGTAGGGCTATTGAGCCTAAAGTAGGAGTTTGAATTGCTGTTACTGAGATGACACCAGAACATCTTTTTTGTAGGATGAGTTCTATGGGGAATGTCATAATTCTGCTTTACATCCACTATTGTGGGTCAGGGCAAACTGTACTTTTACATCTAGCGCCATGACAATCATGGGTCAGTGTGTCATGCATGTGAGAACCATCTGTCAGGTGTGTCCGGACAGAAAAAAAGGTTGAGAACCACTGGCGTAGACAGATGGACTCAGGACTAATGGGTATAGTGTACTCCTGACAGCAGTTGGAGACTGATCAGATTTCAATCTGCAGTCAGCCCTAGTACATATACCCCTGCAGGAAGGGCAGCTCTTCAGTATTTTCAGTCTCCATAGCAGTTAGGGACTATGCACGCTAGCACAGTGTTAAGAGTAATTTTACCGAAGAAATCTTACCTCTACAGACGAGCCCCACTCTCCTGCAGTGACACCCCGTTGGGTCCCTCCCCTAGTCGAGATTCCCGGAGTGATTTCCACGATCCCTTGGAGTTAAGCCTCGGACCGGCGGCCGACCCTCGGTGGGGATCTAGCCTCCGACATTGGGTGAGGCTGAGAGGCAGCGGGTGCAACCTCGAGCACGGCGGTGAAAGTATTTTCCCTCTCTCCCCCCCCGCACGGAACGAAACCGGAAAGCACCGAGACAAGGTAAGGTAGAAATCTATTTAACAGTCTCTGGTCTCCGAAGCTCGAGGAGACGGCACAGGTCACCAGCCGGGTCCAGTGCCACCGGGTTGATCTGCCCTAGCAGGGCTAGACCCTGGTCAGATCCGAGGGTCCTCCCACGTGGAGACCCTCCGATGTGGTCGCCATATTGTCTGCATGGTCGCCGCCACCATTTTGGCCCTGTTCGCCGCCCTGTCCGCCGTCTCGATCCATGCGCACAAGCGAAAACGCATAGCCACGCACTCACTGTGCTGGGTGCATAATTTCGACCCGTGCGCACAACAGAATGCACATCTCCCTGCACGCGCGCACCAAACCTACGCGCGCATCTTCACACACCGGAGCGCACAACTGTATTGTACGTGCACAAACCATGGCGCCACCTGAAAATAAGCTCAACGCTCAGGGCCTTTGCCCAGCATGCCACATTAGAGCTGCACAGCATGAGGAGGCCACGGCCCTGTGTATAAAGTATGAAGAGGCCCTAGGGGACCCAACTCATGGCCCTCCCCAGCCGGGACCGGACCCCAGCCTCTCGAGCGGTATGCCGGACCTAGCATCACACAGTGGGACACAGCATCTATCTCCTGGGTGGAATTCTTCAAAGGTCTGCATACCTTCGTCCACATGCAACTGGGGCCTCCTACAATGCGGTCACAGGCCCCACCAAAGGACCTCAACATGCCAGGACCCTCTATGCCCAGGGAAGTGATCCCACCACCCAGAAGCCTCACCTTCGGGGACACAGACATCTCAAATGAGGAGTCGGAACCCCTGGAGGAAGGGGAACTCCCTCCGGGGACAGAACCCCATCGAACCATGAGACGCTTCTTCACCAAGGACGAACTTCCAGACCTGGTCTCACACATCTTAAAAGAGCTTAAAAGAGCCGAGGCACTTGTGCCTCGGGAGAACCTAAGCTGAACCCACTTTTGGAGGGACTTCGTCAGACCACCCGCCATTTCCCACTATTACAAGCCGTCCAACAACTAATTGACCTGGAATGGGATGCCCCAGAAACCATGTTCAAAGGGGGCCAGGCTCTGGCAGCCATGTACCCTCTGGACCCTGCCGCCAAAGATCTCCTGGCATGTCTGAAAGTGGATGCCATGGTCTGCGCGATCTTGAAGTGCACTACTGTCTCAGTGGAGGGAGGAGCAGCACTCAAGGATGCTCAAGACAGACGTCTGGAATCTATCCTCAAACAGTCCTTTGATGTCTCCGCTATGTCTTTACATATCGCGGCATGCTGTGCCGTGGTGACACGGTTGCTTAGCACAGACCAGGAACAACACTCCTGGGGAAGCCCTGGAACCAGCCGTATCATTCCTCGCGGACGCCGCTTCGGATCTTGCACGCACAGCAGCTAGAGGAGTCTCATCCGCCGTGGCAGCCAGAAAACAAATCTGGCTCAGAAACTGATCAGCCAACGCATCCTCCAAAACGAGACTTACAAGGATGCCTTTCAAGGGAACACTCCTGTTCGGAAGCGAACTAGAGAAACTAGCCAACAAGTGGGGCGAGTTCCCACTGCTGCGGCTACCGGAGGACAGGAATAAGAGAAACCAGCGATCCTTCCCCCGGACCTCATGTGGCAGAGGATCACAGCAACCAATATAGAAGCTCATATCAAGCGGCCCGCCCTGCAGGCCGGAGCCAGTCCTTTCGGAACAAGCACAATAAAAGGGGAGCCAAGCTCAGGCCCAGGCCCCAGCCGCACCCCACAATGAAGATCAGCTGACCCATCCAAAGGAAGAAGCCATAGGGGGCAGACTGGCCCAATTCTACCAAAGATAGGTCAATAACTTCAGACAAGTGGATCCTATCCATCATTCTAGAGGGATACTACCTGGATTTCATCCACCTCCCTCCGGACAAGTTTGTGGAATCTTCCTGCCATGACCCTTCCAAGAAGATGGCAGTGGAAGCGACACTGACCAGATTACTAACCTTAGAGGCTATAACACAGATGCCTCCACAACAAATAAATACTGGCCATTATTCCATCTATTTTATTGTTCCCAAGAAGGAAGGGAACATTCAGACCTATCCTGGACATCAAGGCGGTCAACAGTCATCTGAAGATTCCTCGCTTCCGCATGGAAACCCTACGCTCGGTAATAAGGGCGATACAACCAGGAGAGTTCCTTACATCCCTGGATCTGTCGGAAGCCTACCTACACATTCCGATCCATCAAGAGCATCAGCATTTACGCTTCTCGATCCTGGACCGTCACTACCAGTTCCAGGCACTACCTTTCGGGTTAGCCACTGCACCCCGGAAGTTCACCAAGATCATAGTGGTGGTGGCAGCAACACTGAGGAAGGAAGGAATCCACGTGCACCCTTATCTAGACGATTGGCTGATCAGAGCGAAATCCCCAGAGGAAAGCCACCAGGTAACCAGGAGAATGGAAACTGTCAACCACAGCATTCCAATTGATAGTAAACCGTTGGAGAACACCAACCATGGACCTTCTGGCAAACCAGTCCAATGCCCAGGTACCCAGTTTCTTCAGCCGCAGGCGGGAATCCCAGACCCAGGGAATCGATGCCCTGGTACAGACCTGGCCACAGGAGACTCTGTTATACGCCTTCCCACCGTGGCCCCTATTGGGCGCGATCATCCACAAGATAGAACACCACAGGGGGCCAGTACTTCTAGTGGCCCCGGACTGGCCAAGAAGACCATGGTACGCAGACATGCGAAGACTGCTGGCAGGGAACCCCCTGCCGCTACCTCCAATCGGAGACCTGCTCCAACAGGGACCGATCCTCCACGAAGATCCAGCTCGATTCTATTACGGTCTGGCCATTGAGAGGACTCACCTAAGGAGGAAAAGATACTCGGGGGCAATAATTGACACCCTACTCCGAGCACGCATGTTCTCCACATCCCTAACATACATAAGGATTTGGAGAGTATTCGAAGCCTGATGAGAGGACCACGACATCATATCACACTCATTCAAAATTCCTGCGATTTTGGAATTCCTACAGAACGGACAACAGAAGGGATTGCACCTCAAACTCCATCAAGGTACAGGTGGTGGCCTTGTCATGCTATGGAACCAAGAAAGAGAACAGCAGCATAGCCTCTCACCCGGATGTCTCACGCTTCCTGAAAGGAGTCAAGCACATCCAACCACCCCTAAAGTGGCCGGTGCCTCTTTGAAACCTTAACCTGGTCCTAGAATTGCTAGCAGGAACCTCCTTCAGACCTCTCCGTGGCCTGTCTCTCAGACTATTAACATTGAAGACAGCCTTCCTGCTGGCAGTCTGTTCAGCCCGTCATATATCCGAGCTACAAGCACTGTCCTGCCAAGAACCGTTCCTCAGACTCACCTCAGGAACCATCCAGTTACGCACAGTTCCGTCGTTCCTCCCCAAAGTGGTGTCTCACTTCCATCTCAACCAAACCATCTCGCTACATTCGCCGATGAGAATAGGCTCGAAGTCTACGCCATCACAACATCGGCAGACTCCTAGTCCGATACCTGGAAAGGTCGGAATCCGTATGAAAGACGGACCTTCTATTCGTCCTTCACAGCGGGAAGAAGCTAGGGAAAGCGGCCTAGCGAGCAACCATAGCCCACTGGATCAAAGAAGTCATCAAGGCGGCCTATGTGGAAGCAGGCAAGCCACCGCCTTTACAAGTCAAGGCCTATTCTACTAGAGCCCAGGCAGTGTCCTGGGTGGAAACTAAGATGCTGTCACCTGCCGAGATCTTCAGGGCGGCGACATGGTCCTCCATCCACACCTTCTCCAGGTTTTACCGCCTGGATGTTCAGGCTTGGGAGGACACAGCATTTGCAAGGGCAGTACTAAGTGGGTCACGGGCAGCCTCCCACCCGGTTCGGGAGTAGCTTTTATTCATCCCATTGGTCCTGAGTCCATCTGCTACACGCTAGGAATTGGAGAAATTATTTACCTGATAATTTTGAATTTTTTTTTTTTGATTGGGCAACTAGAGAATTGGATCAGGGAAGAGCGCTCGATGTGATTTACGTGATTTTAGTAATTTTTTAGATACAGTCCTGCATAGGAGGCTCTTGAACAAAATGAGAAGCTTGGAGTGGGTGCCAAGGTAGTGGCGTGAATTGTAAACTGGTTGACTGACAGGAGACAGCGTGCAATGGTAAATGGTTCTACTCTGAAGAATGAACCGTGTTAAGTGGAGTGCCACAGGGATCGGTTTTTGGACCTGTTCTGTTCAATATCTTTGTGAGAAATACTGCAGAAAGGATAGAAAAGATTTGTCTATTTGCAGATACTAAGATTTGCAAAAGAGTGGGCATGCCTGAAGGAGTAGAGAAAATGAAAAGTGATTAAGAAAACTTTAAGACTAGACAAGGATTTTGCAGCTGGGATTCAATGTCCAAGAAGTGCAGAGTCATGCATCTGGGGTGCAGTAATCCAAAAGAGCTGTATGTGATGGGCAGTGAAAAACTAATGCACACGGACTGGGGGAGAGACTGAGGTGACAGTCTGATCTGAAGCTGGCAAAACAATGTGACAAGGTGATAGCTAAAGTTAGAAGAATGCTGGTCTGCATAGAGAGGAATAACCAGTAAGAAAAAGAAGGTGGTGATGTCCTTGTACACATCCTTGGTGAAGCCTCACCTAGCTTACTGCATTCAGTACTGGTGCCCGTATCTCAAAGGATAAGAAACAGGATGGAGGCCATCCAAAAAAGAGCAACCAAAATGGTGAGGGGTTAGCATCAGAAAACTTATGAGGAGAGGCTGAAGGATCTGAATATGTATACCCTGGAAGAGAGGAGGTGCAGGGGAGATGATACATACCTTCAGATACCTGAAAGGTTTTAATGTACAGTCAAACTTTTTTCCCAATGAAAAAGATCAGTAGAACTAGGGTTCAAAATGAAACTCCAGTGAGGACTCAGAACTAATGTTGGGAAATATTTCTTCATGGAGGAGGTGGTGAATGCCTAGAATGCCCTTCCAGAGGAGGAGGAGGAGAAGAGGACAACAACAGTAAAAGAATTCAAAAGGGCATGGGATAAACACTGTGTATTCCTAATGTCTTGATACTGTTGATGTAACTCCATCACTACTCTGGTTTCACAGCAAAGGGTAAAGGGGACTGGGAAACTGAAGCATGGGGTAACCTGCACAGGGAGGCAGATACTACTATAAGCTTGCTGGGCAGACTAGATGGACCATTTGTTAATTTTGTGCAGTCATTTCTGTGTTTCTTTGATCCTCTGAGATGAGATCAGGGCCAATTTTTCAAAGTTTGTAAGACAATCCAGTGACTGAAGATGTTTGTCTTCTGCAGGGCGTTCAATACCTCTACCTGGGAAGTTCCCATCAACTGGCCAGTCCCCCATGTAAGGTAAAACATGTCCTGACTGAGGTGCACTGCTACTACAGCTAGATATTTGGTAAAGACTGTCGCTGAAATTCTGAACATAAGAACATAAGAAGTTGCCATGCTGGGTCAGACCAAGGGTCCATTAAGCCCAGCATGCTGTTTCCAACAGAGGCCAAACCAGGCCACAAGAACCTGGCAATTACCCAAACACTAAGATCACCACATGCTACTGATGCAATTAATAGCAGTGGCTAGTCCCTAAGTAAACTTGATTAATAGCAGTTAATGGACTTCTCCTCCAAGAACGTATCCAAACGTTTTTTGAACCCAGCTACACTAACTGCACTAACCACATCCTCTGGCAACAAATTCCAGAGCTTAAAAGTGTGTAAAAGTGTGAAAAAGAATTTTCTCTGATTAGTCTTAAATGTGCTACTTGTTAACTTCATGGAATGCCTCCCAGTCCTTCTATTATTCGAAAGTGTAAATAACCAAGTCACATCTACTCGTTCAAGACCTCTCATGATCTTAAAGACCTCTATCATATCCCACACCTCAGCCGTCTCTTCTCCAAGCTGAACAGCCCTAACCTCTTCAGCCTTTACTCATAGGGGAGCTGTTCCATCCCCTTTATCATTTTGGTTGCCCTTCTCTGTACCTTCTCCATCACAACTATATCTTTGAGATGCGGTGACTAGAATTGTGCACAGTATTCAAGGTGCGGTCTCACCATGGAGCGATAGAGGCATTATGACATTTTCCGTTCTATTAACCATTCCCTTCCTAATAATTCCTAACATTGTTTGCTTTTTTGACTGCTGCAGCACACTGAGCCGATTTTAAAGTATTATCCACTATGATGCCTAGATCTTTTTCCTGGGTGGTAGCTCCTAATATGGAACCTAACATCGTGTAACTACAGCAAGGGTTATTTTTCCCTATATGCAACACCTTGCACTTGTCCACATTAAATTTCGTCTGCCATTTGGATGCCCAATTTTCCAGTCTCGCAAGGTCCTCCTGCAATGTATCAGTCTGCTTGTGATTTAACTACTCTGAATAATTTTGTATCCACAAATTTGATAACCTCACTCGAATTCCTTTCCAGATCATTTATATATATACAGTGAGCCCTTGACTTACGACCAACATATCAGGGTTTGACTTACAAACAAAATTTGAGTTAAGGCCACAGCCACGTGTGTGTCGCATGCGGGTTTGGTTTTTTTTTTCGCAGATTGGTTGTGTATCACATTTTTTTTGTCTTGGAGGGCGGGACTTCTACAGGGATTGGCTGGCTACTGTTGCTGCTTCTACTAATGGGACCCAGGCGCACGTGGGCAGACCCGGCACGTAATTTCAGCAAACAGCATCGGGGGATATCACTCAGCTGGCAAGGTACAGTAGTGTGCTCAGAAGCGATTCGGAAGGGGAAAATAGTTTCTGAAGGGCAAGAGATGTGCTCAGCAGCTGTTGGGAAGGGGAAAGATTGTCTGTGGTTGGTGTTTTTTCTGTTAGGTTTCTTAATTTTTTTTCTCCTGCAGAACTGCACTTTTATCAAGGAAGTGTTCAAAACGGCCCCAAAGATAAAGAAAGCAATCACAATCGAGAAGAAGAAATAAATTTCTGGCTCAGCAACAGAGAATGGCAGCCGAGGAGCTTACTGAAGAGGAGGAAGAGGAGGATCAACAATCACTGCAGCAAATTTCCTCTTCTGGAATTAAGGAAATCCTGAAAAAATGGACAGAGCTGCAAACATTTGTAGAGAAGACCCACCCAGACAGAGGAAAAGCAAATCATTGCATTCACTTGCTTAATGATAATGTCATGTCATACTACAGAACAGTGTTGAAGAAAAGACAGAAACAGACAACCTTAGACCAGTTTTTACTTGTGAAAAGGTTGAGACCAAGTGAGCCAGAAGCAGGTCCTAGTGAGCTACAGACTCCCCCAAGGCGAGAAAGGACACCAGAAAGCCAGATTCCAGATATTCTTATGGAATGGGACTCTCCTTCTGAACGATAACCACTTCCATTTCATCCCCCGATGCTGTTTGCAAACCAAAGACGTCAACTTTTAAATAAATAAATGAAAAGTAAACTTGAATTGTTTTTTCTGGTAGGCTAAGCACATTTTATAACTTTTTGGTGAGTACACTAGGAAAGGTGTTTCTGGTAATTACAGACCTCATACAACCATTTTTTATTGTAGAAATGGTTAGGTAAGGGGTGCTTTTCAGAGGTCTGGAACGCATTATGGGTTTTTCCATTATTTCCTATGGAAAACAAAGTCTTGACTTACAACCAACTTGAGTTACAACCAGCCCTCTGGAACCAATTGAGTTCATAAGTCAAGGGCCCACTGTATATTGAAAAGCACCGGTCCAAGTACAGATCCCTGAGGCTCTCCACTGTTTACCCTTTTCCACTGAGAAAATTGACCATTTAATCCTACTCTTTGTTTCCTGTCTTTTATCCAGTTTGTAAGCCACGAAAGGACATCGCCTCCTATCCAATGACACTTTAGTTTTCGTAGAAGCCTCTCATGAGGGACTTTGTCAAATGCCTTCTGAAAATCCAAATACACTACATCTACCGTTTCACCTTTATCCACATGTTTATTAACCCCTTCAAAAAAATGAAGCAGATTTGTTAGGCAAGACTTCCCTTGGGTAAATCTATGTTGACTGAAGGGCAGCATCTTGTATTGGTAGTGGGAGGATTCCACCATAAAGTCTAGATAGTGCTAAAGGGAAATATGCATCTTAGATCCAGGGTGCACATTCACTCCACTAGTTGGACGAAGGGCAGAATGGTGTGAAGGAAGCTCATCTTGAATTTCTCCAGCAATGGATTCTTGTTCCAACTTTGTAAATCCAGGATGTTCTTAATCACCCGGTCTTCTTGGGGATGAGGAAATCGTGAGTAGATCCCCCTGGTTATGTTGGTTGGTTGGGCCAGGTTCTAATGGTACTTTTGAGAAGATACCACCTCCAAGCAGAGCTGCAATGAGAGAGACTGATCTAAACCAAAGGCTGAACAATGGTGAAGACACCACCAGGAGAAATACAGTTGGTAACCAGATTCCAGTCTTGAGTATCCAATGATCCTTGATAATTGTGTCAATCTTCCTACCAAAGGGGTTGAGTGTTGTAATTGGAGACTGGTCCAAAAGTGGATTCAGATTTTAGTTGGACTTGCTGTGTCGTTTTTGGTTGTCTCTTTTGGGCTGCCAGCTTCGAGCTGGAAGTTGTTGCTATGGAAGTGCAAGTGGAACAAGATACTGCTCAAATTTGCCATAAGGAGCGTCTGAAAATAAGAGCATTTAGAAGAGAGGTAGGAGCATGTAGAGAACTGTTGCTCAGAGCTTGGAGAGCATGAATGGACTGCCACATGCTGCTGCGCCATCTGATTACATTGATTTTTTTGAACCTCAGTTCTAGGATTATACTACTTTCTGCACCTACTCTGTTCCAATCTGTCAAATACAATCTAATAAGGATAAGCTTTTTTAGGCATTTAATGGAATTTCTATTTTTCCTTTATTCCATTTCTGGGTTCTTTTTACACATATAGATGCCTAAAAATAGCATTCATAAGCTCTCTTTGGTATAAATAGTTCACTAATTTATATTCTGGTCAAGCGTCAATGCCTGTTAAATGGCACAATACGATTATATACTAAGTGACTTCTAAACATATAAAGATAGTACAATATGTGCTTTTCAACTTTCAGCTACAATAAAAAACCCTTCCTGGATCCCACAGAGGAATACTTACTTTCACATACTTCAATCTAAAATATATGAATGTATGAGATGGAAGATCAAGATAGATATATATATGTATATAAAAACTGGACCATTTTCACTTGAAGCAGTATCATCTACTTCACATTAAAACTAAAAAGAAAAAAAGATAGCACTGCATTGCAGTAGCATTTTAAATGTGTGGAACTAAGCACTGAAAACCAATTAGCTGTAAATTCTAAACTGTAAAAATCAATGCCTGTATTTACCATTCATGGCAAACTGATTTAAATAAATTCTCATTAAGATTTTCAACTCTTGAATCTTATAAAGGACAAACCACAACAACTTCCTAGGGGAAGAAAAATGCATGAACATATCTGCACTTACTTTGCATCCGGATGATTACGAGCAATTTTCTTCAATTCAGTTTCGTTGTCACAAGTCATGAGGTTTACCCCAATTTTTGCTGCATACTTTATCTGAGAAGCTTGCTTGCATGGATTTGTATATATAATGTTTTCAGGGGAAATGCCCAAATCTTGTACCAACATCATTTCATTCTGTGAAGAATGACAATTAATTTTTCCAATACATCTGCCAATGTTTTCCTGAAATTCATTCTTTAGGCAATATAACTCTCTAAATCACAGCTGTAATAGAAAATTTTCAATAACTCTTCCAGATATTTAAATTACCTTACTTGCTAGATACAAATTTTAGACAAAAACCTCTATAAGTTCCATGCTCTGTTTGAATGCCCAGTCCATTTTAGAAACAATACCACTTGCAAGGTTTCTCAAAATAACTTGCCTGGCTTTTTTGTTCTATTGGTTCCAGTTTCTTGGGACTCTGTTTCTATCCAAACGTTTGGATTTTTTTTAATTTTTTTTTTTAAATGGCCACTTTTCAGAATCTCCTTAGCCTACTTTCCAGGTAAGACACTTTGGAAATGCTTCACACTGAGTAACATGATGCCTGTCTGGGGCTCGAGGGTCAGCACAGCAGCAACTGAATTTACTTAGAACTATAATGATGTAGCTGACTAGTCAGGAGCCTTCCTTTAAATTTAAAGGAACAAAATCAAATGATCTGAATTATTTGATTACCAGCTTAATTTTACTAGTTTTTTTTTTCCTTCCCGCTCAACCCCAAGGGCTAGTACTACACTTTAAGCTATTGGAATCCATCACACGGTCATACAAATTCACACTTTCCAAAATCATAAAAACTTAAAGTTGGGTCTATAGTAGAAAATTAGAAAGTTATTTTCTGAGATCAGGAATAAATTACCTGTTATGTTCTACAGAAGTCATAACCTGCACCAACATCTGGAGAGCTTGCCAGAAAAAAAAAAAAAAACTTGAGCATGAATGGCATAGGACCTGCAAGACTTCTGACTAGCTGCCACGCAGTTTAATACTTGGCAAAGACAAGCTGGATGTATTTTTAAAGCTTTTAGTCCACTCTAGCTAAGACTGACTTTTACAAGCTATGAAGGGCTTATTCAACTTTGACAACATATGGTATTGGGAAAAAATTTGGAAGGACTGTCCGATTAAGGTGAAAGTCTAAAAAAAACAAAAAAAAAAAGGCAAAACAACTTAGTATACATGTGATGCAGCACAGTTATGATTGGAGTTTAGTATAAGGTAAAAAAGTTACCGGAGGTGAGATTGCAAATTTTTAAAGTGACATCATTGTAGCATTTGGAAACATATGATACCAAGCAATGAACAAAATAAACCAAGGAAGGGGGCTTCCCAATCTCCTCCTTCAAAAGAAACTCTCTCCAGCCAATGCTATGATCCCCTCTCTCAATCATCTTATTCTCCCATCCCTTAGGCTCACTCTCCTCTCTCAATCCCTCAGGCTCAATTCACTGCCAGAAGCTCTTCACACAATCCACTGCACTAAGGATTTTAAGAAAGCACCTCATTACTTGATTGGTCTAGCCAAGACTGTGGCCTCTTAATCTCTGAATATCCCTACAGCAGCTTCCATTAATTTCTGTTTTCCTTTAAGTCACTGTTTATTTTTATGTCACACTGGTAAACATTTCTGGGAACATTTTGTTTCCTCCACACCCATCTGTGAAACAAGTAGATTTCAATAAGCTGAACACAAATATGCATGTATGTCTGTTTGCCAGAAAAGTGCGATATACATTAAGCATTGTTACATGTCCGTAGCGGCATAAGCTATAATGGCAATGTTGGCACCAGAAAACAAAACTAAAAATGTTCTGCCGCAGATTTTTGTTTGTAATCACTGTCCGATGCTTCATGGATGAGAGTCCAACAATTGTCACCCAGCATGGAGGGATTCCACTTGCCTTGATACCATTTCTCCATTTTGACAATGTCTTGATGAAACCTTTCACTATGTTCATCACTCACAGCGCCAAGGTTGTCTGGGAAGAAGTCCAAGTGGGAATGAAGAAAATGTATCTTCAAATACATTTTGCACTTCTTCAATTTGTATACCTGAAGCAGATTTTCAACCTGTTCGACATAGTCTGCTGCCTTATAGTTGCCTAGAAAGTTACAAACAACATTCTTAAAGGCTGTCCACGCACCATATTCTGTACCTTGCAGAAGACCATCAAAGTGGCTGTCCAACACAGCTCGGATTTGTGGGCCAATGAAAACACCTTCTTTTATCTTGGCGTCACTTGTGTGTGGAAACATTTGCCGCAAATAATTAAAGGCTTTACTTTGCTTGTTCATTGCCTTAATGAAGTTTTTCATTGGCCCAAGTTTGATGTGCAAAGGTGGAAGAAATATCTTACTTGGATCCACCAATGGGTCGTGTGCAACATTCTTCCGCCCTGGAACCAACTTCTTGCGGGGGAGGCCAGATTTTTCTGACGTAATGCAAATCTCTTGCTCGACTGTCCCACTCACAAAGGAAGCAACAATACTTGATGTAACCAAGCTGCAGACCCAGTAGAATTGCAACTACCTTGAGATCACCACACAAATTCCAGTTGTACCTAGAGTACTCAGTGTGGTTCAGCAGTAGCTGCATGTTCTCATACGTTTCTTTCATATGAACGGCATGCCCGACAGGTATCAACGGATAGGTATTGCCGCTGTGCAGCAAAACAGCCTTCAAACTTAAGATTGATGAATCAATAAACAGTCGCCATTCTGTTGTGTCGTGGACACATCCGAGAGCACAAAACAGTCAGTTATATGATCTTTCTGTTCCCTCCATATCATTGGGATGGCAAACACCTTTCAGCCAAGCTCGACTACTGGCGCAAGATGCACAACATATATGAGGAGCCCTTGCTCTGTCCTGGTCACCAATTCTGCACCCGAACTATAACTCGCATGCCTTAATGAGTGCATTCATACTTCTTTTCTATGCTTTCAGAGTAAACTCACAACATGTAACAAAACGTGTCATGGCTATTACGACATCAACACGACATTTCGTAAAGTATATGAAATTAAATCCACAAGCTTTAAACTCAGTTTTAGCGATACGATTCGCTCATTCACACAGACATTGCTTAGGAGACTACTCATTGCTGCTGCTGCTGCTTATATAAGGCTGCGTCGTCATGGAAACAAGTTGGAATCTTGCAGCCGAGCGGGGGCTTGCCTGAGCAAGTTCTGGCATGATCAGACAGAGTTTCTTGGGGTATTTTAAAAAAAGTTAGTCTGTTGCATGTTAAGTTGCTTATGGCTGTCAAAAATACGACATGAATTTTAAAAATCATAAAAAGTGTCCAGCAAGAAAATATATGTACGTGATATGTTTAAAATTTCACAATTATTGTAACAAAAATTGGCTGTTTCTCAAAAACCTTACGGGATGTACAAATTTCGAAGTAATATCTGTGATCAGCATCAAAAAATCTATTTGGAACACTAAAAAGCCTGAAGGAAACAAAAACTTTGTTTACCAGTGTCATCCTTTGTTATGAATATTGCAATATGTAATCTTCTCCGAACACTTTTTGAAAAAATATAAATCAATTCAAATAATCCTTTGATGACCTTTGATCTGAGTTCAGGGAGCAAAGGGAGTCAGGTCTACTATATGAGATTTATGGTGATACTTAAGACACCGGGAAAGGGATGGAAGCTGACTCCTATTTGAAAAGGTGTTTTTACAAGAGGATGTTCCCAGGAAATGCATTTCTTTACTCTATAAGCTATTCTTGGTACATTGATAAAGGACCCCCCCCCCCCCCCGCCCCCTTGTGTTCAGCAATGGAATAAAGACTTTCCCTTGAACTTTGGTGAAGATGACTGAAAGCAAATCAGACAGGAACCCTACAAATTATCCCTTTGTTGCTGCAGGGTAGAATGGAGAAATTACTTACCTGATAATTTTGTTTTCCTTAGTGTAGACAGACTCAGGACCAATGGGTATTGTGCTCTTCTGCTAGCAGATGGGAGCCTGAGTCAGATTTCAAGCTGACGTCATCCTGGGTACACATACCCCTGCACTGCCCACTTCCTCAGTAACCTCTTCGAAAAGCCCATGTGGATATATCTTTGCTTAAATAACTTGCTTAAATTTGATTAAAACTTGACTGGTTCAACTGAATTCCAAACTGGAGACCACCAGTGCACTCAACCGATTAATGCAGACCCCAGACAACTGTGGGTGTCTTGAACTAAGGGTAGGCCGTGGCTTACCCGTATTTGCTTAGTCTCGAGGTTTGTCCTCCAAGGTTCTCCTTTTTTTGAGGCAGCCGTGGACGGAATGCCGAGTCCATCTGTCTACACTAAAGAAATGGAGAAATTACTTACCTGATAATTTCATTTTCCTTAGTGTAGACAGATGGACTCAGGACCAATGGGTATAGTGTACTCCTGACAGCAGTTGGGAGACGGAGTCAGATTTCAATCTGACGTCAGCCTACATATACCCGTGCAGGAAGCTCTGCTCTTCAGTATTCTCCTCGAAAAGCAATTGTGGATATATGTGTGTTTTAATAACTTGATTAATTTGGCTAACTTGATTAACTTGACTAACTTGGGCTGGTTAAATTTATTTCCAGCTGGAGACCGCCAGTGCACTCTACCGAAAAACACCAACACCTGGCAACTATGGGTGTTTTAACTAGAGGTAAAGCCCGGCTTACCCGTGCTTGTCTTGCTCTCGAGGATTGTCACCTGAGGTTTCCGGATTTTGGGGCAGCCATGGGCAGGATTGCTGAGTCCATCTGTCTACAGTAAGGAAAACAAAATTATCAGGTAAGTAATTTCTCCATTTCCTAGCGTGTAGCAGATGGACTCAGGACCAATGGGATGTACAAAAGCTACTCCCAAACTGGGTGGGAGGATGCCCGTGGCCCACTTAGCATTTGCAAGGGCAGTACTGTGCCCTCCCGGACCTGAACATCCAGGCGGTAGAACCTCGAGAAAGTGTGAATGGAGGACCACGTCACCGCCAACAGATCTCAGCAGGTGACACGATCTTGGATTCTGCCCAGGATACTGCCTGGGCCCTTGTGGAATGGGCCTTGACTTGTAGAGGTGGAAGCTTTCCTGCCTCTACGTAGGCCGCCTTGATTACTTCTTTGATCCAGCGGGCTATGGTTGCCCGCGAGGCCGCTTCCCCTTGTTTCTTCCCGCTGTGAAGGACGAATAGGTGGTCCGTCTTTCGAACGGATTCCAATCATTCCAAGTATCAGACTAGGAGTCTGCCGACGTTAAGATGGTGTAGGAGTGAGTCTTCTGAGTTCTTATGCTCGTCTGGAGATGGCAGCGAGATGGTTTGGTTTAGATCAGTGGTTCTCAACCCTGTCCTGGGGACCCCCCCCCCAGCCAGTCGGGTTTTCAGGATATCCACAATGAATATGCATGAGAGAAAATTTGCATACACTGCCTCCATAACATGCAAATTTTCTCTCATGCATATTCATTGTGGATATCCTGAAAACCCGACTGGCTGGGGGGGTCCCCAGGACAGGGTTGAGAACCACTGGTTAAGATGGAAATGAGAAACCACCTTCGGAAGGAAGGAGGGGACAGTGTGGAGCTGCATGGATCTCTGTGTGAATCAAGTGCTTGAAGTTCGGAGATGGGACGGGCTGAACATATTGCCACCAGGAATGCAGTCTTCAAGGTCAAGAGCCATAGTGACAGACTGCGTGTAGGTCTGAAGGAATCTCCTGCCAGGAAGTCTAGTACTAGATTGAGATTCCATAGGGGCAAAGGCATGGTGGTCGGATTTGCTTGACCCCCTCTCAGGAAACAGGAAATGTCTGGATGGGATGATAAGACTGATGCCGTCCACTTTGGCTCTGAAGCAGGCCAGCACGGCCACCTAAACCTTGATGGAGTTGAGAAACAACCCTTTCAAGCCATCCTGCAGAAATTCCAGGATCATGGGGATTTTGACTGTCTGCAGAAAGATGTCACGGTCTTCACACCAGGCTTCGAATATTCTCCATATTCGTATGTAGGTTAAAGATGTGGAAAACTTGCGTGCTCGGAGAAAGGTGTCAATCACTGCCCCCGAGTATCTGCTCTTCTTCAGGCGAGTAAGAGAGAATAGAGTTGGGTCTTCATGGAGGATAGGGTCCTTGTTGGAGCAGGTCCCTGTGTGGAGGTAGACAGAGGGTTCCCCGCCAGAAGTCTTCGCATTTCTGCGTACCACAGCCTTCTTGGCCAGTCTGAGGCCACTAGAAGTACTAGCCCCCTGTGGTGTTCTATCTTCCGGATGATCCCGCCCAGTATTGGCCATGGGGAAAAGGCATACACAAGTCTTCCTGTGGCCAAGTCTGGACGAGGGCATCGATTCCCTGGGATTGTGGTTCTCGTCTGCAGCTGAAGAACTTAGGCATTGGACTGGGTTGCCAGAAGATTCATGGCTGGTGTTCCCCAGCAGTTTATGATCAACTGGAAGGCTGTGGTCAAAGCAGGAGTGCAGGGCTAGTCTTCAGGTAGGTTTCTTCTTTAAATTTCGGGTTTTGTTCTTTAATTTTGATCTAACGTTCTGAGAGCGTGCAGATAGTCCCTAACTGCTATGGAGATGGAAAATACTGAAGCACTGCACTTCCTGCAGGGGTATATGTACTAGGGGCTGACGTCAGATTGAAATCTGATCCGTCTCCAACTGCTAACAGGAGTACACTATACCCATTGGTCCTGAGTCCATCTGCTACACGCTAGGAAATCAGACATTTCCTTCACAAAATTTATGAAGGACAAGTCCTCTGGAGGAGAACGCTTCCTACTTTCAGTGGGAGGTGGCAGCGATGGTAAATCGGTGTCTTGAGATGAATCATCAGTCCAGGTCTCATAGGGATCAGCACTTGCCCTCTAGGACCCTGAGGGTGGGACGATGGTATTCCTGAAGGTACTGGTCTAGGATCTGAAGGCATCGAGGGAAGTACTGCAGGCACCAATGAAGGCATAGAGGGCATCGATGGATGGATCGGTGGTGCCGATGAGCACATCGGCATCGATGGTTGAGGCATCGGCAGGACTACCGATGGAGAAATGCGGAACAGTGTTTCTCCTCCCGATGACAAGGTAAGTGGGGAAGGCACCGGAGCCATCGGTGACCCAGGATCCATCGGTGGAAAAGCGGCTATGAGCGCTTCCATCTTTGAGAGCAGTGGTGCCAATGCTGATGGAATGGGATCGATGGTCTGTTACGCAACTGACACCGATTTCAGCGCCGGGGGACCTTGGAGTCTATGCATCGCCTTATCGATGGCCTCCTGAACCATCCGGTCCAGTTCTTCACGGAGACCTGGAGCAAGCAGCCCAGGCTCTGGAAGGGAAGAAGGAGGCAGAGGCATAGCTGGAGGGACCACCGTTAAAGGCGGAGTCGCAGCTCTCGATTCCTGTCCGCGTGAGGGTTGCCTCGGTGACCCGGTCGCAGAAAGGGTCCATGCCTTTTCTGGACAGGGTTTCTTCGATGGCGGCTCGGACGATGATTTTCCTTCATCGATGGTCCGAGACTTCCGGTGTTGATGCCAATGTTTCTCTCTACGATCCCCTTGGTCCTAATGGGAAGTAGAGGTAGTCTAAGGCCGAGAAGTCGTTGACGCCGGACGGTCACTGGACAGTGGCCGATACTGGCGCAAAGTGGACGGTGCCGGTTCAGACGACGTCAATGCAATAGACGGCGTCAGAGTTTGAGAATGGAAGAGAAGTTCCATTTTCTCCATTCTGGCCTTGCGACCTTTTGGTGTCATTAAAGCAAATTTGGTGCAAGTCAGGACATCATGCTCGCACCCGAGACACATTACACAGACTTTATGCGGGTCTGTTATGGACATGGTGCGAGTACAGTCCGGGCACCAACGGAACCCAGACGCCATGGCCTTTGAAAAATTTAGCCGCAGTGCAGTCGATGGCCAAACTCGATGGGAGTCTACCGAAAACGGGTAAAAAATTTAACCGGAGTACCGTGGAGTCAAAAATTCAAGAGAGGAACCCCTGTAGGGTATGAAAGTTTTTAGTAATTTCGTGACGAAAATTCCTGTCAGGAATCTCCGTGGAGCTCCTTAACCCGTGTGGCTACTGCTGCGCGGAAAAAAAGAGGACTGAAGGGGGGACCCCTGCTGGCTGCAGGTTTAGTGCCATGCTGGGCATGCCCAGTAGGTGCCAGTCAAAGTTCTAGAAACTAACAAAAGTTTTCCGTGATTCGGCTCCATCCTCTGTCGTCACCCATATGTGAGGACTACCATCCTGCTTGTCCTGTGAGAAAGCAAAATTGCTTACCTTGTAATGTGTTATCCCAGGACAGCAGGATATAGTCCTCACAAATGGGTGGCATTATCAGATGGAGCCCTGGTACGGAAAACTTGTCAAAAGTTTCTGGAAACTGTTGGCTGGCACACTGAAGCTACTGAGCATGCCCAGCATGCCATGATATTCTCAGCCACAGGGGCCTCCATTCAGTCTCGTTTGTAGCAGTATGCATCAGCCAAAAAAAATAAAATATAAAATATATCGGACCCAATTCCGCGGGGTGGCGGGTGGGTTCTGTTAAGACTACATCCTGCTGTCCTGGGATAACACCTATTACAAGGTAAGCAATTTTGTTTTATCCCAGGATAAGCAGGATGATAGTCCTCACATATGGGTGATTAGCAAGCTACAGGCTGAGTCATTCTTACATTATACCAACAGCATACAACCTGTGCAACAAGCACAACAACTGGTGTACTGCTGGAAAAAATGAGGCAGCCTGAAATCACAGCAGGATGGATGTAGAAGGAGTTTGTGTTATACTGGAAATAAGTTCTTTAAGACAGATTGTCCAAAGGCTGAATCTTGCCATCCTTTGTCCAAACAATAATGAGCTGCAAAGGTGTGAAGGGAATTCCATGTTGCAGCTTTACATATGTCAAGAATGGGCATTGAACGATAGTGTGCTACTGATGTAGACATAGCCTTTACTGAATGTGCTTTTACTCGCCCCTGGAGAAGAATGTTTGCTTTTTCATAACAGAATTCGATACAGTCTGCTAGCCAGTTAGAGAGTGTTTTCCTAATGCAACTCCTGGTTTATTTTTGTCAAAAGAAACAGAGAGTTGGGTGGATTTCCTATGGACCGCCGTGCGGTTCAGGTAAAAAGCAAGCGCACATTTACATTCTAAGGTGAGTAAGACTCTCTCCCTGGTGAGAGTGAGGTCTTGGAAAGAAAGTAGGCAAGACTATTGACTGATTGATGTGAAAATCTGTTACCACTTTTGGTAGGAATTTGGGGTGAGTGCAGAGGACTACTCTGTCATGTAGGAACCTTGTGTAGGGTGAATATGTGACGAGAGCTTGTAACTCACTGACCCTCCTAGCTGATGTAATGGCTACTAAGAAAAATACTTTCCATCAGGTCGATACTGTAACGTGCGGTTGAAGATTTCCCGTCTGTAACGTGCTGGGAGCGCACAATTCGGACGCGTAAGGCGATCCAGCGATACAGTCTCCAGTTTCACGCGTCCTTAGCGCTTCTTAAAACAGACGCATAACCCTTTCCGCACGCAGCATGTATATGATATGTAAATGAACGAATTAGCTGTATAATGAAGGAATTAGCTATTCCCCTCCGATACTGTGACGCCCGCTCAGATTATCTCCTTTGTAACCCGCTATTTTGCCGCGTCCTTAACCTGTTAGTTTACCGCCTACCCTCTACTTGGTGTTAGTGTGGTGTTCGAAAATGAAAACGGGAATAAAGTGTAAAAAATGGGGGCGATTTCAGCGCTCAAGGCCCTGTCCGGTCTCCGGTGCAGCCCCAGTCCTGTCCCCTCCTCCCGAAGCGCAAAAAAAAAAAAAACAAACCCGAAAAAGTAGCAAGGCTCGGGCCTGCTACGGTAGTCCCTTCTCCCTTCTCCTCTCCTCCCGATTTCGGCGCCAAAGGCGGCCGGGTGGGCGTGCATTCATCCAGGCAGAGGGAGCCGGCGGCGAAAGCGGCCTCCGGCTCCCTCTGCCTGGATGAATGCACGGCCCCCGCCGGCAGTGAATGAATGCCTGTGCGATTTCGGCGCTCAAGGCGTGACGTCACGTCATGTGACTGCCTTGAGCGCCGAAATCGCACAGGCATTCATTCACTGCCGGTGGGGGCCGTGCATTCATCCAGGCAGAGGGAGCCGGAGGCCGCTTTCGCCGCCGGCTCCCTCTGCCTGGATGAATGCACGCCCACCCGGCCGCCTTGAGCGCCGAAATCGGGAGGAGAGGAGAAGGGAGAAGGGACTACCGTAGCAGGCCCGAGCCTTGCTACTTTTTCGGGTTTTTTTTTTTATGCTTCGGGAGGAGGAGACCGGACGGGGCCAGGGCAGGTGAGCGGGGGCTGGGGGAAAGTTTGCCGAGCATCGGGGAACATAACTGTCCACTTCCTGGTACCTGTCATTTCAAATGACATTTGAAATGACATTTGAAATGACAGATACCAGTGCGGCCGTGAAGCGTTAGGCCCACGAACCCAGGATACTGTATAGGCGCTCTATACAGTAAAATGGGTTGCGCGGGCCTAACGCTTGCCTAAGGCTTCGCAGCCGCGGCATGCATTTGCATGCAATTTGAAGAGAGTATCGAGCGGTAGGTGAAGAGAACTGTGCGTGCGGGGAACGAGGGTGCGCCTGACACTGCCGCACTGTTTCTACCGCGGCCTTAGAGTATCGATCTGCATGTAAGAAATTTTTCATCACAGGAATATAGAGGCTCCAACGGTGACCGCATGAGTCTTGTTAGTACTATATTGAGGTCCCATTCAGTGACCGGTGGTCGAATGGGAGGCTTAAGGTGAAGTAAGCCTCTCATAAACTGACTTATTAGGGTTTGCGCTGTTATTGGCGCATACCCTATGCCCTTGTGGTATGCCGCTATGGCACTTAGGTGTACCCTTACAGAGGATGTCTGAAGACCAGAATCCGAAAGGTGGCATAGGTAATCTAATAAAGCAGGAGTGGGGCAAGAGAAAGGGTCAAAACCTTTTTGTGTGCACCACTTGGTAAATCTAGTCCACTTAAAGTGGTAATATTTACGTGTGGAAGGTTTTCGTGAAGCTACGAGAACTTGAGAGACTTGTGTCGAAAGATTAAGTGGTTGCAGAGTTAAGCTTTCAACATACAAGCTGTCAGGGCAACAGTTGTCAGGTTGGGATGGCGCAACTTGCCCTGATTCTGAGTTATGAGAGTGGGCACTGTGCCCAGGCGAATTGGTTCTCTGATCGAGAGGTCGAGGAGTATGGGAAACCATACTTGTCGAGGCCAATACGGGGCTACAAGGATCATTGTTCCTGTTGTAGCTTCACGAGAGTTTTGGCTATGAGCGGAATTGGAGGATACGCATATAGAAGTCCTGTGTTCCAGGGGCGAGCAAAGGCATCCCTGGGGAATGCTTGTCGATGGAGGGAGCAGAACCTTTCCACTTTGTGATTCAGTTTGGACGCAAAGCGGTCTATGGTTGGGCGACCCCAGCGTTGAAAGATTTTGCTCGCTACAGGTGAATCCAGAGACCATTCGTGGGGATGGAAATGTCGACTGAGATCGTCCGCTAGGACGTTTTCTATGCCTGTCAGATAAGTTGCTCGTAGATGTATGGAATGCTCTAGAGCCCAAGCCTAAATCTGCACCGCTTCCTGGCAGAGCAGATAAGAGCCTGTGCCTCACTGTTTGTTTATATACTACATTGCTACTGTGTTGTCCGTTTGAATCGGCACAGTCTTGTTTGAGAGGCAGTCTTTGAAGGCATAACAGGCATATCGCATCGCTCGAAGTTCCAAGAAGTTTATCTGACACTTCATTTCGAGCGTACTCCACGTCCCTTGTGTTTGAAGGTTGTTGACATGAGCTCCCCAACCCACGTTGGAGGCATCTGTGGTCAGGATGACTTGCGGATTTGACTGTTGGAATGGGAGACCAGCTTTCAAGGCTGTTTGATTTGTCCACCAGTGGAGTGAAAGGCGTAATTGGTGGGTGATTTGAACTGTGTACGACAGTGGTTGGAAAGCTTGTAGCCATTGAGATTTCAAAGTCCACTGAGTTCTTCTCATGGCTAACTTCGCCATAGGGGTAATATGTACTGTCGAGGCCATTTGTCCTAGTAGCACTAGAAGTTGATGGGCAGATGTGAACTGGTATTGGGTTATAGAGTTTGCCAAACGTGCTAGATTGTTGGCAAAGTCGTTTGGAAGAAAAGCTTTTGCCACTGTGGTGTCGAGGTCTGCTCCGATGAATGTGAGGAGTTGAGACGGCTCGATGTGGGATTTTTGATAGTTGATTAGAAATTCTAAGGAGTGTAATAGTTTTATTGTGCTTTTTAAGGCAGACAGACCTCCCTCCCTGGATGGACTTCTGATTAGCCAATCGTCTAGGCATGGAAAAACATGAATGCTGTTTTTTCTTAGATGTGCAGCAGTCACTGCTAGACATTTTGTGAATACTCGAGGAGCAGAGGCAAGGCCGAATGGTAGGACTCGATACTGGTAATGTTTTCCCCACGATGAATCGCAGATACTTGCGATGTGTGGAAATTGGTATGTGTGCATAAGCGTCTTGAAGATCTAGAGAACAGAGCCAATCTCCCCGTTGAAGCAAAGGAAGGATGGTTCCCAGAGATACCATCCGCAATTTTTCTTTTTGAAGAAATTTGTTGAGATTGCGTAGGTCTAAGATAGGGCGAAGGCCACCTGTTTTCTTTGGCATTAGGAAGTAGCGGGAACAGAACCCCTTGCCTTGTTGAGACCGGGGCACTGGTTTGATAGCCCTGGCAATCAGCAAAATAGAGAGTTCTACTTGGAGTTGATGTGTGATGACCATGCTTGTCCAAAGTGGAATGGGTGGAGAATGCGGGGGTATTGTTTTGAATTTTAGACGGTAGCTCCGATTTAGTATGGCTAATATCCATTGGTCTTTTGTGATGAGACTCCATTGGTGTTTGAAATGATGACGTCGACCTCCTACTGGCAAGTGGAGCATAGAGTTGATGGAAAGGCTTCTGTTCTCTTGATTTATTTCAAAAACCCGCTGCTGGATCAATTTGTGGTGGTGGTGGGTTTTTTGCTGTTTTGGCTGGCGTGAACGTCCCCTTTATGGTGGACGGTATGGACGCGCTGAAGAAGGTGGGTAATATCTTCTAGGTCTATGGAGGGTCTCCTGGTGTCCCTTCTAGTTGATTTTCTTAGGGAGGATGGCTGATCTGATGGTAGCTTGGAGAGTTGGCGGAGTGTCT
This sequence comes from Rhinatrema bivittatum, assembly GCF_901001135.1. Classification (NCBI taxonomy): domain Eukaryota; kingdom Metazoa; phylum Chordata; class Amphibia; order Gymnophiona; family Rhinatrematidae; genus Rhinatrema; species Rhinatrema bivittatum. The sequence goes on from NC_042616.1 coordinate 725,302,363, forward strand.
CGTGATGATCTTTTAACAGAGACGGTAGCCTGAATCTTTTCTCCGAAAAGATTGTCTCCAGTACAAGGGAGATCTGCCAATCTTTCCTGGACTTCTTGCCTGAGGTCCGAGGCCTTAAGCCAAGCCCACCTTCTTGCATTAATTGCTGATTCTGATAGGCGAGTTGATGTTTTAAAAGCATCATAAGCTGCCCGTACCTCGTGTTTACCAGATTCCAGCCCTTTTATAATAAGTGTGTTCAAAGCCAATTGTTGCTGAGGGAGATCAGCAATACCTTGAACTTGTTTCTACAAGTTCCTTTGGTACTGTGTCATATAAAGCTGGTATGCCACAATGCGAGATACCAGCATGGATCCCTGAAAAAACTCTCTTCCTAAGGTATCTAGGAACCTTTGCTCCTTTCCTGGTGGGACAGAAGAGTGAGGTTTCTGTTTCCTGGCTTTTTTCTGAGCAGATTCAACGACTACCGAGTGATGAGGCAGTTGGGGCTTTTGGAAACCTGGAGCATGTTGCACCAGGTATGTGGCATCTGTTCTTTGATTCACCGCTTGTACTGAACAGGGATGTTCCCACATCCTTTGTTGAAGTTCTAAAAGGACGTCATGGATTGGGATTGCCATTACCTCCTTTGGTACATCCACAAATTGAAGGACTTCTAACGCCTTGTGTCTTGTGTCCTCCTCCGTCACTAATTCGAAAGGAATTGTATCTGCCATTTCCTTAATGAAATTTGTAAAGGACAAATCTTCAGGAGGGGACTTTCTCCTCTCTTCTGGTGGAGAAGGCTCGGATTGTAGTTCTTCTGACTCAGTATCAGAATCGACATCCTTCCAGGGAGTATACTGAGGATAAGGCGATTCAGGATCCTCTGGTTGTATATGATGCTTTGTTTTGAAAGCAGATATCGATGGAATCTGCTTTGGCAACATAGGAGGTAATGAAGGCATCGATGGAGAATCGATGGGCCTCGATGGGAACCGATGTCTGGTGTCACCCGATGGACTGGGATGCATTGGCATCGATGGTTTTTCTGCTATTCGATGACGGTGAAGGCCTGATGGCCCTGGGACTAAATCAGAGTCCCTATTATCTTTTTCAAATAACCCAGGGATTGGAATGGAAGGAGTCACCGGTGGATAGGGTGGCATCGATGGAGTCAATGGTTGCGCATTGGTGGTACCGGCGTCGTCTGTGCCGGAGGAATTATTCCTATTCAAGGCGTCGATTTTGTTCAGCAAAGGCTGAAATATCGACGGATCAGATATCGATGCGGGAGTCAATGTCGGTACCAATGGTACGGAAGGAGGCTGGAAGTTTCGAAAAGCCTCGACCATGGCCTGGCGCTGGACCATGGCAGTCACCTCTTCCCTGGAAACTGGGACTGGGTCCACTGTCACTGGGGAAGGTAAGACCCGACCCTGGCACTTCCACAACTGAGCATGGTGGCACAGTCTCTAACACAAAGCCCGGTGGAGAGTGCCTCGGTTCCTCGGGTACGGTAGGGTGTGTTGGTTCCAGTACCCAGACTCATTTGGGCATCGGCTCGATGTCCTTCGACATCGATAGCTGTGTCTTTCCATCCGATGGGTCGGTGGAACAATGTCGATGGTGTCTTTTTTCTCGATGTTTTACGACTGAGGGAGGTGTTATTCTTGGAGACCATGTCGATGACGATGGGGTTTTCTTAAACTCCTCCTCCATCTTGTTCAAACGGGCATGCCTGCCCTTTGGTGTCATCTGGGCACATGTTGTACAAGCCCGGACATCATGGCCTGATCCCAGGCACAAAACGCAAACATAATGTGGGGGTCTGTAATCAACATAGTCCGGTTACAATCTGGACATTTCTTGAATCCGGAGGCCATGATAAAAAATTAGGCCAAGTAACAGTCGATGACCGGCAGAAACCGATAGTGAGGGTGACCGGAATCGACCAAAAAATGATTCAAAAAATGTACTCACCGAAACTATGATGAAGGGAGATCAGATGACAATTTGTGACTGAAAATGTTTTCTTCCCCGAGGAAAAAAGTGAGGGAAATTTTCCCAGAGCTCCTGATCTGCTTTGCTTACAGCAAGGGAGACCCCTGCTTTGCTTACTGAAGGGAGACCCCTGTGGCTGAGAATATCAGTAGGTTCAGTGTGCCAGCCAAAAGTTTCTAGAAACTTTTGACAGAAGTTTTCCGTACCAGGGCTCCATCTGATGATGTCACCCATATGTGAGGATTATCATCCTGCTTGTCCTGGGATAATACACCTCTCTAGTTTCTTTGATATTTACCGCACTCTAAGCATGCACTGTAACCAAATTTTTAACCAAACCTTGTATATAGTACCCAATATATACATGCTTATATCAACAGTTATGCTCGTTCTGCATATGTTATGCACCTTTCTCTGTTTGACATTTAACCAAATTGTTCTATGTATTTTCTCTATCATTATTATATGTTCTATGTAAACAGATACGATGTGCATACGGTTATCTGTATATAAAAACACTTAAATAAATATATTTTATTCCATAATATGGGCCCTGCTGTTATTGCCTTTTCCCTGTTGAATAGTAGTGGCAGACAGCAAACTTGTTTGATCAGAGGTTTCTAGATGGTGTATACAGATGTAATCTAGTACCTAACCATGACTCACTATTGTAAATTGTGCAATGGAGTAAAGTGAGTGCTTAATATGATATCCTATATTGTATCAGTAGCCAAGATAGTTTAACATTGGTGTTATATGATCATATTTGCATGTACCTTTTAAGATGCTTGCTGCAGAATTCTGCAGCAACTGAAAGGTCTCATGGTATTATTCGGGTCTCCAAGAAATAAAGTTACAAAAATCTATGCTGGCAAAGCTCAAAGTTTGGAATTCTAGCCTAAAATCATTGGTTCTAGTTTGAACCTTCAGAAGTCAAGAGTGGCTCTAGTCATTCTTTGATGCCTTCAGCACCAGCTTCGTGGAACCAGATATTTTCTTCATTATAAGACAGCAGTCTCCTTTCATGAAGCTTGACAGGCCTCAGCAATATCCTAAAGCAGATGCTACACTGAGCCACACTGTATTCCTCGCCAAGATACTTGCAAGTTTCATGATAAGTACATCTTATCTCCAGTCTGCACATTACTGGCCTCTATCAGAAAAATCAATATGAAATCCAAAAGGGAAGATATTTCAAAGGACAGACATCCTATGAAAAAAGGGTTTCAAAGCCAGGAATGCCTATCAGAAAAATGTCAGAGAGGGGGCCAAAGAAGAAAAACACAGAAAAAGAGACTGAATCCTAAAAAAAAAAAAAAGGAAAAAAAAACCCACTAAAGAACATGTTTGTCCATAAAGAGAAGTTTAAAGTAGTGCAACTGGTGCAGTTAAGAAAAAAAGCCATTACGTCTGTTCTTGATGCAAAATGCAAATTGATAAATTATGAAAGTGTGGGGACATGGAACTGCTGCAGATGGAGAGGACCCTTTAAGTTTTCCTGGAAAGCCCTAGAAATATGTTGTGTCAGGGCCATCAACTGAAATCACCCCAGATGGAACAAACACAGAAGGTTCCAAGCCACATAAAAAGTGAAGAAAAGCCCAAGATCAAATTGGGTCTGAGGCATGCAGCACGAAAGTTTGGCCAATTTAGATGGGTCCTGTGATCCATATGTGTCATTCTATGTTTATTCTTATGCTTTTATATTTACATTATAATCTAGAGGCAAATACATTTTTAAGGCTCTACAAATTCATGGAATTAGAAATTAACACCACTCACTTTACTAGCACACGCAAAGCCAGTTCCAAGAGCTGCCAGAATTTCAAGTACAGCTGGAGTGGGATTACATTTTACAGTGTAGAACGGTTTTACATGAGCCACCACACTGTGCCACTGGATGTTTTTCTTCACGATTTTTCCAAGATCACCCACAAAAAAAGCATTTTTTCCTGTCTGTAGGAGAAAATTTAGATAGGATAATCAGAAATAAAACTTGTATTGCATACGATTACATTAAGGCAAACAATGGATTATGTATATGGTTTAAATTTTTAACAGACCAATAAATGAAATTATATTGGAACGGAAGATAAAAGCAAGTTTGTTTACCATAAACTGTGTTTTCCGTAGATAGCGGATGAATTAGCCATGCTGTCTGGGTACGTCCTCCATGCCAATAGGTAGCGGAGCTCTCCAAGATTACCCAAAGTCTTTTGGTGAGGTGTTCCTTCCTGCATATTCCCTTGCCGCCTCGAGGCTCCTCAGTCCGCGTCAAAGCAAGACGATATGCAATGTCGGAACTGTCCTAGGAGGCGGGCAGATCAGCATGGCTAATTCATCTGCTATCTATGGAAAACACCGTTTACGGTAAGCAAACTTGCTTTTTTCCATAGATAAAGAGCTGAATTAGCCATGCTGTCTGGCAGTTCCCCGCTTAAGTATTGAGCGTGTTAATCCATGCAAGTTTGTAGGTAAGTTATCACTCAATACAGAATAAGAGGCGGACAGTTCTTATAAGTTCGTCAAATTAGTTAAAGAAGTGTTTTTGTCTAGGATTATCCGCCCCATCTTTGCGTCATCCCCCTCCTGTTTGTCTAAGCAGTAGTGGGATGCGAAGGAGTGTAGCGAGGACCATGTGGCTGCTTTGCAGATATCCAAGAGAGACATCATGGAGGTGAGCAATGGAAGCAGCCATCGCACGTACTTGATATGCTTTGGGTGTGGAAGATAGCGATTCTGAACTTTGATAGCAGAAACGTATACAGTTGGAAAGCTAGGATGACAACATTCTTTTGGAAACAGGAAGTCCTGGTGCGTTTGGATTGAAGAAGAGGAAGAGTTGCGAGGCTCTGTTAGAGAGTGTGTTTCTTATAGTACGCAAGTGCTCGTTTACAGTCCAATGAATGGAGACGCCGCTTGCTGTCATTTGCGTGCGATTTCAGATGGAAAGTTGGTAGGGTTATGGTTTGATTTAAGTGAAAGATGGAGATCACTTTTGGAAGAAACTTAGGGTGTGTACGCAGCATAACCTTGTCGTGATAGAATTCAAGGTAAGGTGGATAGTGCACCAAGGCTTGAAGTTCACTGATTCGCCTCGCGGACGTGAGGACGATTAAAAATAGTACCTTATCTAGGATGACAAGTGTCCAGTGGTTCGAAGGGTGGTAACATAAGTTGTTCCAGAACTGGGCTGACATCCCATGGTACAGGTGGTTTCTTGATCGGGGGTCGTAGATGTAGTACGCCCTTCATAAACCGGGAAACAAGAGAATGACAGGCTATAGATTCTCCGTTGAGGGGAGTGTGATAAGCTGCTATTGCACTGAGTTGAACACGAAGAGGCGGTGGCCAGACCTTGCATGTAGAGCAGGTGGAGGTAAGTCAGAAAATGTTCTGGTGGACATGCGAGTGGGTCTGTGTCCATGGAGGAACACCAGGAGGCATAACACTCCCATTTGCGCTGGCAGCTTAGTCATGTTGATGGATTCCTGGATGCGATTAGAATATCTTCCAGTTCTGGAGAGATGTTTAGGTTTTGGAATGAGACCCTTTCAATCTCCATGCAATGAGATTCAAGGATGCATAAAGTGGATGGAGCATTGAGCCCTCCTGCTGGGTGAGGAGGGTGGGGTTATTTCCTAGAGGAACTGGTTTGCAGATCGAAAGTTGAACTAGGTAGCTGTACCACGGTTGACACGCCCATGCTGATGCGATGAGGATTAGATCAAACTTGTCCTCGATGCTTCTCTGTACTGTGTGAGAGATCAGAGGAATGGGAGGGAACGCATAAAGGAGGCCTTGAGACCAATCAAGGAGGAATGCATCTTGACCAATCGGCGTGCGCTGGGGTATACTGAGCAAAAATAGGTCGACCTACTTGTTGCGTTCTGTTAGAAAGAGGTCAATTCGGGAAGACCCCAAATCGAGAAAATTCGATTGGTGACATCTTGATCTAGCTCCCATTCGTGTGGGTGAAAAATTCTGCTCAACTTGTCTGCTTTGGAATTGTTGATTCTCAGCAGGTATGTGGCTTGTAGGGAGATTCCCTTGCTGTGGGCCCAGTCCAGAATCTCTATCGCTTCTTTGCAAAGGTTCCATGAACTGAATCCTCCTTGTTTATGTAAAACATTGCTACTTGGTTGTCATGACGACATGGTGCTGCAGATTGTGTTCGAAAGCCCGAAGGGTATTCTTGATAGCCCTCAGTTCCAGAAGGTTTATGTGATAATTGCGTTCGTGGTTAGACCACAATCCCCGAGTCTGAAGGTTGGTAAGATGGGCTCCCCACCCTCTGGGGGAGGTAGCCGTGGTAAGAACTAGTTGATGGTGAGGGGATCTGAGCGGTGAGCACTCTGTCAATGTCACTGGAGTTGATAATGGACTCGAACTGAGACCATTGATTCTTCAGGCCCCATTATAGGCAACGGATGTGTAGTCTCGTGTGCGGAACCATGTAGGTGCACGCTGCCATATGACCCAGTATGGTCAAGACTTGATGGGCTGAAGTCTTCGTAAGGTTTAACAGAAGTTGGGTTAGTGTAGTGAGAGCTAGTGATCGAGGTTGCAGCAGGAAAGCTTTGTCTTCAATGGTGTCTATAGAAGCTCAGATGAAGTCCAACGTCTGGGTAGGTTGAAGGTACGATTTTTCGTAGTTTATAAAACGACCCAGATTGTCTAGGCAAGTGATCGTGTGAACTAAATTGTCCCGGAGGAGAGAAGGATTGGGGGCCACTAACAGCCAATTGTCGAGATAAGGGAATATCTGAACCCCCTGCCGGAGATGTTCCACCACTACCGCTAGACATTTTGTGAACACTCTGGGGATGGAGGAGAGACCGAACGGGAGAACCTTGTATTGAAAATGTCTTTTCCGCTTGAAAACAGGTAATTCCAAGATTTGGGATGCAATGGTATGTGGGCATATGCATCTTTTAGATCTATGGAGCATATCCAGTCCATGGGCTGTAGGAAGGGAAGAATGGATTTGAGAGAAGTCATTTTGAATTTCTCTTTCTGTATGTGCTTGTTGAGGCAGCATAGGTCCAGAATATGTCAAAGCCCTCCAGATTTTTTGGGGATGAGGAAGTATTGTGAAAAGAATCCCTTCTGATATCGGGATGGAAGTAACTCCCGTATACAGTGTTGCTGAAATAGGTAGTTTACTTCTTGAAGAATTTGAAAAGAAGTTGGCTGTAGAGACAAAAACTCACAGTAAAAACTTTTTAAAATATATCTGAAGCAGAAAGCCTGAGCAGGAGTCAGTTGGACTGTTAGATGATCGAGGGGTTAAAGGGGCACTTAGAGAAAATAAGGCCATCACGGAAAGATTAAATGATTTCTTTGCTTCTGTATTTACTGAAGAGGATGTTGGGGAGGTACCCGTAATGGAGGTTTTCATGGGTAATGATTCAGATGGACTGAATCAAATCACGGTGAACCTAGAAGATGTGGTAGGCCTGATTGATAAACTGAAGAGTAGTAAATCACCTGGACCGGATGGTATACACCCCAGAGTTCTGAAGGAACTAAAAAATGAAATTTCAGACCTATTAGTAAAAATGTGTAACTTATTAAAATCATCCATTGTATCTGAAGACTGGAGGATAGCAAATGTAACCCCAATATTTAAAAAAGGGCTCCAGGGGCGATCCGAGAAACTACAGACCGGTTAGCCTGACTTCAGTGCCAGGAAAATTAGTGGAAAGTGTTCTAAACATCAAAATCACAGAACATATAGAAAGACATGGTTTAATGGAACAAAGTCAGCATGGCTTTACCCAGGGCAAGTCTTGCCTCACAAATCTGCTTCACTTTTTTGAAGGAGTTAATAAACATGTGGATAAAGGTGAACCGGTAGATATAGTATATTTGGATTTTCAGAAGGCGTTTGACAAAGTTCCTCATGAGAGGCTTCTAGGAAAAGTAAAAAGTCATGGGATAGGTGGCGATGTCCTTTCATGGATTGCAAACTGGCTAAAAGACAGGAAACAGAGTAGAATTAAATGGGCAATTTTCTCAGTGGAAGGGAGAGGACAGTGGAGTGCCTCAGGTATCTGTATTGGGACCCTTACTTTTCAATATATTTATAAATGATCTGGAAAGAAATACGACGAGTGAGATAATCAAATTTGCAGATGACACAAAATTGTTCAGAGTAGTTAAATCACAAGCAGATTGTGATAAATTGCAGGAAGACCTTGTGAGACAGGAAAATTGGGCATCCAAATGGCAGATGAAATTTAATGTGGATAAGTGCAAGGTGATGCATATAGGGAAAAATAACTCATGCTATAATTACACAATGTTGGGTTCCATATTAGGTGCTACAACCCAAGAAAGAGATCTAGGTGTCATAGTGGATAACACATTGAAATAGTCGGAACAGTGTGCTGCGGCAGTCAAAAAAGCAAACAGAATGTTGGGAATTATTAGAAAGGGAATGGTGAATAAAACGGAAAATGTCATAATGCCTCTGTATCGCTCCATGGTGAGACCGCACCTTGAATACTGTGTACAATTCTGGTCGCAGCATCTCAAAAAAGATATAATTGCGATGGAGAAGGTACAGAGAAGGGCTACCAAAATGATATGGGGAATGGAATAGCGCCCCTATGAGGAAAGACTAAAGAGGTTAGGACTTTTCAGCTTGGAGAAGAGACGACAGAGGGGGGATATGATAGAGGTGTTTAAAATCATGAGAGGTCTAAAACCGGTAGATGTGAATCGGTTATTTACTCTTTCGGATAGTAGAAAGACTAGGGGGCATTCCATGAAGTTAGCATGGGGCACATTTAAAACTAATCTGAGAAAGTTCTTTTTTACTCAACGCACAATTAAACTCTGGAATTTGTTGCCAGAGGATGTGGTTAGTGCAGTTAGTATAGCTGTGTTTAAAAAAGGATTGGATAAGTTCTTGGAGGAGAAGTCCATTACCTGCTATTAAGTTCACTTAGAGAATAGTCACTGCCATTAGCAATGGTAACATGGAATAGACTTAGTTTTTGGGTACTTGCCAGGTTCTTATGGCCTGGATTGGCCACTGTTGGAAACAGGATGCTGGGCTTGATGGACCCCTGGTCTGACCCAGTATGGCATTTTCTTATGTTCTTATGATGAACACCTTGATGTTTGACCGTTGGATGCGGGAGAGATGGAGGGGATGTGAAGTTGAGAAAGTATCCATCTCGTATTATAGCGAGGAACCACAAATCTGATGTTATGGTACTCCATTGTGAAAGAAAGTGGGACAGCCGTCCTACTTTCTGGGTGGGTTAGCTGTGGCTGGGTTTTTTAAAAAAACTTTCTGGTTTTTGGGTGGTTGAGGGTCGGCAGACTGGCATGGCTGATGAGGAGCGCATGGACGCTGATGTGAAGCTGGTTGCTGGTAAGGCTGCTGGCCTTATTTTAGTATTGCTGGGGCCTATAGGTGGTGTAAGGATGATATGGTCTTCTAGGGTAAGATTTTTTTTTATACGAACCGAAATAATATCTAGAAGATGATAGCACTGCCACTTTCTGTTCTTTCAATTTTGAAACAGTTTCTGTGAGTCTATCCCCGAACAGGTTGTCTGGACGACAGGGAAGATTGGCAAGCTTCTCATGTACGTCATCTCTTATGGCGCTTGCCCTCAACCATGCCAGTCTGGCTGCTATGGTGTTAGCTGTGGTTTTGGCAGAGGTTTCAAATCCCTCGTAAATAGAATGCACAAGTTGCCGAAGGCCTTCCTCCATGTTGTGAAATTCTAGTGGAGGGGTGTATTCTGAACCTTGTTGTAAAATAGGTTTTAAGTTCTGCAGGCACTTGAACAGATATTGAGCCACGTAAAATTGGTGGTTTTGAATTTTTGCGTTTAGAACCCGATTGGAAAGCTCTCGTCGCGAAGTCATCTAGAGACTTGTCTCTTCCTGGTGGATTATTTGCATGTAATCTGGTTTTGTGTGCCTTTTGCATGGCGGACAACAACAGATGCACGAGGGAGTTGTACATTTGTGTAGAAAGCTGAATTTCGCATTCTATACTTTAAGTATAGAATGTGTCGTAGAGAAGTCTTAGAGAACAGAATCCCAAGCTTTCTCCAGCACTGATTCCAGCACTGGGTGAAAGTAAGTGCTGTGGGTTCAGCCGGAGTACCAAAAATCTTTAGGATTCCAAACATTTCCAGTCTAGGGTCTGGTATCCTTTTGTTTCTACACCCAATCATTGACCCACTTTCTCTAAGAATTGGGAGTAAGTGAGATCCTCCGATGGGGAAACTGGTTTCGATGGTAGTTCTTGTGGGTCGGACAGGTAACCAAGTTGATGACCCTGGGGAAGAGGATGAACTAGGGGAATCCATTGGAGGAGGCGAGGGTCTCCTAGGCTGTGCTTTTGGTGCTGGTCCAGGTTTAGGCGATGAAGGCATCTCCTCTGGTTCAATAGGGACTGGTTGGTATTGCTGCTCTACTGATTTCAAAAATTGCGACAAGATATTAGTAATTTGCGTAACAGTGTCAGAGGCAGAAGTTGAAGTGGATGGTTTGGGATCCGGTTGGTGATCCGACGATAATATAGCCACCCTGAGGATGTATGTATCTGGTCCTCTCGGATGGCCGATGTCTCTCGCTGGGCAGACAATTTTGGGACGAAGTGGATCCTGTAATCCTGAGCAGCTGCGGTGATGAGAGGCCACAGATAGTCCACAGAAAACTTCGGAAGATGGAGAAGAGGATCCTGATAGCTGTGGAGGGGACGGACTATCCTCTAAGTTTACCATTAGCAGTGAAGGACTCCTATGTCTTGTGACCAGTTGGATGCTTTTTATGCTTCTTCGTAGGTTGCGGTTGAAACAGCTGTGTGCCGGATTGCATCAGGAATGAGCTGGCTAACTTCGGCTTCGACGCAGCATCATGAATGCGATGCGGATGCATCGACGCTCATCCGATGCATAGGAGCGTTGATTTATCCTCGATGCGTCGGCGCACTGCAGGTGGGTCGACACCACGATGTTCAATGCTTTCCACGCAGATTGCGTCTGCGGCGCATCTCCCGCACCCTGCGTAGATGGGATTTTCGATTTTTTTCTTCTCTTTCGGACCTGAAGGGTCCGCAGAGGTGGCTCTTCAATGGGATTGGGCCTTGGGGGTAGTCTTCGGTCCCGGGGATGACCTAGCTGAAGCCTCAGAGGGGGCATAGGAGCCCGATGCTTCCCGAGTTGTGCGATACGTGCGGATCTTTGGTGCTGCGCCTGTGGGGACATGCGTCCGCAGTCCCTGCAATTTGCCTGGTCATGTCTAGGACAGAGGCAGAGGTAACAGAATTGATGTCTGTCAGTTACAGACATGATTTTCCCACAGTCGCAAAACTTAAAAGCCCAGACAAGGCATCTTAAGTTAAAGCGCTCTGTGTAGTAACTGTCAATTCTTTTCCAAATTCTTGTCAGGTTTTTTCCTCACAAACTATTTTTCTCACAAGAGAGAAGAGCTCCGCGTGCAGTCAGTCACGCGGAAAAAAACAGACTGAGGAGCCTCGAGGAGGCAGGGGAATATGCAGGATCACCTCACCAAAAGACTTTGGGTGATCTTGGAGAGCTCCGCCACCTAGTGGCACGGAGGACGTACCCAGACAGCATGGCTAATTCAGCTACTTATCTATGGAAAAAACTTTTTTTATAAATTAGATTAACATATATAGCCAAGTAATATGCCAACTGTACTGGGACAGTTTAAATACTGTTCAAAGCATCCATTTATATTGGTATTCCCCTCCTCCAATGTTACTTTTCTTGTCCAAATCTCATATTTCAACATTTTTTGGAATACATATGTAACTTCAAAAAAGAAAGCATTTGAATTTTCAAAAAAGCTCTGGCTTTCTAATTACATACAACTTATTTGGGATGAGGGAGGGATGTATAATGGTCCAATTCAGAGAATTTCTGCCCTAGTCATAAAACCTCTGGTAAATGCTAGACAACTTTTAAAACCACATTTTTAAATTAAGATATGCATCTCAGCCATAGATGCATAACTTACTGTGTTAAGCATGCACCTTAGAGCACTACTCATTTTAAATTAACTGCTTTCGTAGACAGGCAAAAATGTGGTTTAATCACTGGCAATCATAAAACAAATTTCTCAGGATTAAAGAAAGTTTGCTTACTGTAAAACTCTGTTTCCTAGATAGCAGGATGAATTAGCCATGCTATCTGGGAGCGCGTCGCAACCAGTCAGTAGGCGGAGTTTTCTCAGTTAGTAAACGGTTGCGCGATTAGCTTTCCGCGCGAATGCCTTGTTACCTCAGTCTCTTGTAGCCAAGCGAGCTTCCGGAGGAAGTGAAGTCCAAAACTGTGAAGGACTTCAAAGGGGCGTGGGATAAACACTGTGGATCCATCAGGTCTAGAGGAAGTGTATAAAGAGGAGGCAGCAAAACACTGCACGGAGCGGCAATAGCCACAGAGGCATTCACGGAGCGGGATGCCAGTGGCCACTGGTTGGTGTTCCACCTTCACGGAGCGGAAGGATGGAGGCCTGCCATCTCCAAATTTAAAAAAAAAAAAAAAAAACAGGGGTGGGCAAGAGTAAGTAAAATTAACGAAGAGTTCATAAGCTATAGGTATTACCAATTATTAGGCTTATTCAATATTTGTTGATAGATAATGTGGCTTTCAATGCATACTTCACTTTCAATACATATCCAACATAGCTCTCTGCTTCAACAGCAGGGGAGAAGAAAAACTAATACTTCACGCATATCCAGCATAGCTCTCTGCTTCAACGGCAGGGGAGAAGTAAAACTAATACTTCATGCATATCCAGCATAGCTCTCTGCTTCAACGGCAGGGGAGAAGAAAAACAACCAATAAGGGCTGAATAACATAGTCTGGGTAAATAAGTAAGTATGTGTGTAGCTTGCTTATTGCGGCGGTTACTACCCCTAACTAATCAAGCTTGATATTTCACTTGAATGCAGCTCCATCACTGCTCTCTGCATTAATGGTGGGGGTGAAAGGGAAATAGAACCAAAGGTTACTAGGAGCCAAGAGAAACAGATAAGTATGAGAAAAAAAAGAAGTGTGAGGCTTGCTGGGCAGACTGGATGGGTCGATTGGTCTTCTTCTGCCGTCATTTCTATGAGAGAGGTCATCGAATTTTTCTTTTTGAAGATGTTTTTTGAGGTTCCGTAAGTCTAAGATTGGTCAAAGACCTCCAGACTTTTTTGGAATGAGAAAATAGTGGGAGTAGAATCCCTGATTTTCCCGTGATATTGGAATTCTTTGAATAGATTTCTGTATCTGTAGAGTGTATTTCAGCAAGCCTTCCCTTAATCTAGGACCTCCCCAGCTACAGTCACATCCCGAGGCCTCTAGCCAACGCACCCCATTACCGCGATTGTAAATATGGTTGTATTGATATTGTTCAGTTCCGTTTTTTCTCTGCCACTGGCTCTTCTTCCCAGTTCGAGCACCCATGTTTTATTGTAACTTTCATTATCTTTATGTTTAACGTTATTTCCCCCTTGTTCCATGTAAACCGATATAAGATCTGTATCATGAATGTCAGTATAAAAAAAGCACTAAATAAATAACTGTTCCTGAAAGTACAGTGAGTGGGTTGATGAAGTAGGAACGGAAGTGTCAGAAAATTTATTCGGTAACCCTCTCTTATGATGTTCAGCACCCAGCGATCTGAGGTAATCGCCTCCCAAGTGGCATAAAAATGTTGAAGGCGACCCCCTATGTATGGTGGTGGAGGTGGCTCAGGATAGCTCAAAAAGATGGAGTCTGTTTTTGAGGAGCTGTTGTCGAGATCGTCCACAGGATGGATGAGATTGAGAGTATTTCTGGTGGGAATAATTCTGCGCTCAATAGGTATATAGTTTGAAGGGCGCCCTTGAATAGGATTTTTTTCTGAATGAAGGGTAGAATTTCCTAGAAGAGGTATGGGGGTCTGTTGGGAGATGTTAGTGACAGTACAGCCGTATTCTGTTCTTTTAAAAAGGTAACAGTTTCCCCAAATCTAGCCCCAAAAAGATTGTCTCCTAGATAAGGTATGGCCACTAACTTGTCGTGGACATCCTCTCTTATTGCGCTCGCTCTCAACCATGCCATGTGCTGTGCTATCGCCGTAGCTGAGGATCTTGCAGAAGACTCATATACAGAACAAAGTAAATGTCGAAGACCTTCCATGTCTCTAAATGGTTGTGGTAAGGTGTTATGAGAAGTATGCCTGAACAGAAAACCAACATGGAGAAGGAAATCCCCAGAAGCCTCTGCTTTTCTTTAGCCTGCCTGAGCTGAATAAACTAAGTGACTTTCTGAGCATGACTTGCAGAATGTCCCTGGATATCTATAAAGGCAGACAAGCTGGCACCAGAAAGGTGATGCCTATTCATAGGGTCACAAAGAAGAAACAAAAGGGGAGCTTCAGGCACTATTCTCAGGAGTTTGTATCAACACAGCTACAGACGTGTTAATTATCTTGACCAGTAAGATTTTAACAGAACAAAGGACTATCTCAAAAGCCATGGTAAATGGGCTCCACCTCCTGGGGAAACTAATCAGGGGTAGTTAAGATCATCCCTATCATGCAGTTGACATTACAACTTATGTAAATGATCCTTTGGGCAGTCACGCAAATCTCTAGAACCTTCTATCCTTTTCCAGTATTGAATGTTATCTATAAAAGAAGGGTCACTTCCTGTATTTATTTATTTATTTTAAGTTTTTTATACCGATTTTCCTGCATAAAATGCATATCAAACCGGTTTACAATGAAACAGAATGAGTATACAGTGAGATGCTGGTCAGTTTGTCAGACAAAGGGCATCCAGTACCCAGCTTTTCCCGAGAATACCTATACTGATTAATAAAAAAAAATTATACTTTCTACTGAGTCTAAGTGTTCTTGTGTCCCTGGACATAAGCGTAGAGTGCGCTTAACAGTTATCTGAAGCCAAACATAATGGACGTAATCTCTGGAGTCATTCAAATAAATAATGGATTATGTAAAATTAATGGTGTTGGATTTTTTTGGCCAGCATGGACGAGTGGTACACCTTGCGGCCGAAGTCATCCACAGATTTATGGTCTTTGCCTGGTGGTGAATTGGCATGAAGTTTTGTTCTTTTGGCTATTGAGTTGTAGGGTAATTGTGTGGAATCGTAAATTGTAGAATTTCACATACGGTACTTTAAGTCTGTTTTTCTGGATGCAGCTGTGGTGGTAAACAGTTTCTCCCACATTTTACGAAGAACTGCATCCAGTACTGCATGAGGTGGCAGAGCTATGGGCTCTGGCAGCATTTCAAGTATTCTCAGTATTCCAAGAACCTCTGATCGAGGGTCAGGTATCTTTCCCGTTTCAATATTTAAAAGAGAGCCTACTTTTTCGATGAACTTTGCGTAGGACAGGTCTTCGGAAGGGGGAATAAGGTTTCGGGAGACCTTCAGGAGGGTCAGGTGGGAATCCAGTGGATGAGCCAGGTGACTGATGACCATTGAGAATCCGGTGAACCTGGTCGGTCTGGGATTGGCGATGGTGCTGCTGGTTGAGTTGGAAGGAGAGGACTTGGTACTGCAGGTGGTAAAGGTTGAGAAGGTGCAGAGAATGTGTGGACTCCAGATCTTGGAAAAAGTATTTAATGCCTGCATAATTTGCAACATCGCTTTCGATGCGAGATGAGACTGTGAAGGTCCTGGAGATGGAGTTGGTCCTGGAGGCAGTGCTGTTAGGGTCAAGTCTTGAGGAGGCAGACATGGTGTTGGAAGATGAAGGGATTGTGGTCTACTAAGTGAAGACCAATCAGATTCAGAACCCTCGCTACATGAAGAGTCGTGGTCAGAGACTAGTTCCACATCTAGTTCAGAGTCTGTCTGTGGAGTTTTTGATGACTCCATGTGTTTCATTTTGTGTGTCTTTTTAAGATGTTTTTGACCATCCAGTGAAGACTGCGATGAGACAGGTGTTGAGTGAGGTTGAGTCAAGAGCTTCGCACATTTTGCGTCATCATGCTTGGATCAAGCATGACGACGTGTGCGGGGCGTTTTAATGCGTCGTGTTTTGGGTCGACTTCTTTTGGTGCACCATGTGGCATGCGCCATGTCCTGATGCACCCTATGCTTCGGTTGTTTAGAATTCCCATGCTCCGATTGTTTTGGCGTCGAGGAGCGGGAGCGAATGGGTACAGGGCCCTGTGAACTGAGCGGCGCATGAGGGGCTTTTTGTTGGAAGAGTCGAGGCCTCAACTCCCTTTACCGGCCCTGGTATTGCCAACCTGGCCGAGGCACCCTCCAACGAAGCTGACCTTTTAACTGGTTTCTTCTTTGGTCTATTCGCCGGTCCCAGCGAAGACTGTGTAGACGGTGACTTTAAACGCGCAATTTTTTCAGCACATTGCCTTTGACCGGGGCGACATACGATCACAGTCTCGACATGAGGCTTGGTCGTGCTCCGGGCCCAGGCAAATATAGCAGTAATTATGTCCGTCTATTCTGGACATAATTTTACCGCACTGGCAGTACTTAAATCCAAATGGCTTAGGAGCCATCACTGCCAAGGAAAATGGTGAAAAAAAAAAAAATCGAAAAATCTCTTCACAGACTAGGAGAAAAACCTCGCATGCAGTCCTGCTCACGGAAAAAAAAGAGACTGAGGTAACAAGGCAAATTGAGCGGGAAGCTCATCGTGCAGCCGTACAGAGTTCAAAACTCTGTACTAACTGAGAAAACTTTGCCTACTGACCGGTCGCGACGCGCTCCCAGACAGCATGGCTAATTCAGCCATGCTATAGATGGGAAATCAACTATCTTAAAATCATGATTATGGAATTCAATACTTACAAGGGTATGTTTATAAATATAGTTATCAATAACATCTTTAGGAGCTGCTGCTTCATCCAGTAGTCCAATGGAGTAGTTTGTGTCTTCAATAAATCCTTTCATCTCAGCCGTATTCCGCAAAGCCGACAATCATAAACCAAGAAAACACCAAGTGAATGGTCAACGAGCCTTACGTCTGGGTCCTTAAAATATGCAACAAACTGCAAAGTATAAAAAAAGGATACACTATAAATCAGTTATAATACATCTCTAAATCATCATGCTAGGGGCAAGCAATTTGCTGAATTTTCTCTTACCAACTAATTTCAAACTTCTTTGACCTTTAACATTTCTGCTCAAGTAAGCTGAAAAGAAATGCAACTTTTCTTCTTCAACATCATTGAGTTTAACAATTTATCACAGCAGAACCTGTCTACAAGTTTAAGAGTCATATGTACTCAAGGATTTTTTCCACTTTTTGTCCATGGGAAAAATGCTTAATATATAGGCCCCAAATTAAGCTTCTCTTAAAAGTTAGTGTCCTTGTGGGGAGAGGCGTGAGCACAACTTAGATTCTAGGAGTTGAAACAACTAAAACTTACAAATAGTACTAACATTTTTCATTTTGGTACATTTTACATTTTCTTTTGTGCAATGGTTGTGAGCCCTACAGCATTCAAGTTTTGCATCTGAACTATGGATATAGACACCTTTTTGTCTACCTTTTTGTCTACAGCTCTCCAAAAGAGTCACCATAAAAATGAAGTTTGTATGTTGCCTATAACACTGTACCACAATGTGCAAGTTGCATCTGCTTGGATAGCTGGCTGAATGTAATTTTACCACCACTAACTTAATGAACTAGGATTACGACTTGACATTAGACAATGCCTTCTTACTGTCCTAATCTCGGCTTTGCATTTCAATGCAATTGCTTTTTCTATTGGAGAGTCAGTTTAGCTCTAAAAAAGTAAAAAACCTTTACATACGTGCCTTCAAAATTTTCAGTTCCTGCCAAAAGACCCAGAAGTCATGCTCAGAACCTTGAAAGTTACTTTTCCTTTACAGGAAATGTGTGCAAAATGCAAATGCAAAATGCAAAAGCACATAGACGAGCGTGCTTTCATTGAGCGCCCGTCAATTTGGGCGCTCTAGCCAAGAAAGCACATAGACGGCGTGCGTGACGCACGCCATGACGTCACGTGCGCCCGCCTATGTGCTTTCATTGGCCGGTGCGCCCAAATCAACGGGCGCTCCGGCCAATGAAAGAACGCTTCGCTCCGCTCGTGCCGGAGAGGGCACAGAACAGTGGGCTCTCACCTCACCTCGCCGAGCCAGGAGAACCGGGACCTGCGCGGGGGGACGGGACGCTGCAAGCCACTTCACAATTTGGCCGAGCCAGGAAGGAAGGAAGGATTGGGGTGGATGGAGCCCTAGCTGTGGCTGCAGGTGGAGAATGTGAATACAAGGGGGAATGGATATGGAAACTTGTGCCAGACTGGACAAGTTGCTTTAATTGGTGGCCATTGTACTGCTGTTGCCGAGCCAGGAGAACCGGGACCTGCGCGGGGGGGGAGGGGGGGGCCCGCTGCGGGGGGGGGGCCGCTGCGAGCCGCCGGCTGCCCCCTCTGGAGGGCGGCAGAGAAGGGAAGAGGCTGAAAAGCAACAAAAGGTAAGTTGGCACATGTCGAGCCGCTTCGAGAGGAGGGGATTTTCAGTTTTTAGGTTTTCATGGGTTAAAGTTGGGATCCACTTCCTGGTGCCTGTCATTTCAAATGACATTTGAAATGACAGGTACCAGCGCACCCAGGATACTGTATAGGTGCTGTATTAAGCGCCTATACAGTAAAATGGGTTGCGCGGGCCTAACACTTCGCCTAACGCTTCGCAGACGCAGCTTGCATTTGCATGCCATTTCAATAGAGTATCGAGCGGTATGTGATCAGAACTGTGCGTGCGGCAAACGAGGGTGCGCCCGGCACTGCCACACTCTAACACGGCCTTTCTGTATCGACCCGAATGTTATCAACTATGCGGCTTTCTGATGTAAAACACTATACAGAGCATTCTTACATTCAAAAAGATTTTAATTTACAACTTTACAACTATTGTGAAAGCATTAACATGTTTAAGAAAAATATCCAGTAGGTTGCCTTTAAACCATTTATGTCTAATTCTGTGGATACTAAATTCAAGGTTTTGCAGATAAAGGTTAACAATTAAAGGAAATGAGCTGAAAATTAGCTATGATTTTGTAAGATTTGCAGAGAGACTGTTTCATAACTAAACCTACTAATAAATGTCATAATTTGGCCAATGTAGGTATATCTGAATGTAAGAAAAGTACAGAGGCTGTTTTAAAGGAATAGATCAGACAACTTAGCATAAAACAATTACAGCATTTGCTCAAAATAAATGGGGAAAGGGCATGTTGCGCAAAAATCTAGAGCCTGAAAGGCATACAGCTGACAGACCACTCTACAGCTTTTTTCTTTTTTTTTTTTTTTTTTAAACATGAATCTTGCCTATTGTTTTTGAAGGGCAGCATGGCAACAATACACAATAGAAAAGTCAGATCAAATAAGTTTAAATCATATCTTATCTAAGGCCTAAAGTTGATTGTCTCAAGCTCTGTACAAGTGGACCAGCCCTTCCCTTTTTCCTCTCACCAAACTGTATAATTGCTTTCAACACTTACATGGACAAGTTAGGAGATGGAACCCTCCTATCATCAGCTAGGTTCCCAAGGTGGCTCAGCGTTGAAGTCGAACTGTTCTCTATAGAGCGCTTCCCCTAGGCCCTCTGGGTAATTGTTGTAAACCTTAACAGAGAGTCCGCCCTGAGAAAGACAAATAAAACAGTTTGACACTATCACACATTTCTAAGATCAAATGTGATAAAATTTCAGAAATTTGTTAGGAGTAATATTCCAACCCTTGGTTCTTATCCTTAACCTCACAGTATTAAGTCTAAATGTTAATGTTAAAAAGCTATATAAGAAAGAATCCAATGGTTAGTAGCAACCAAAATTACATGAAAGATTGCTATATAAAGCTACAAAACAAATGTTTTTAATTTCAAAACTTTCAGCAAAATACAGTCTTTAAATCAAAGTAAAATGTATTCATTTTATTTGATTTATATTCCACTTGTCAGGCACTTCAAAGAGGATTACATTCAGATACTGTATTTCCCTATCCTCAGACTGCTTAAAATCTAAGAGCCTGATTTACTAATTTTCTCCAATTTAATCATGTCACCTTCCATTGTCTCAAGTATGAAATTAAGGACCCCATTAAGGCTTGAAGTTCACTTACTCCCTTGGCCTAAGTTATTGCCACCAAAAACAGTGTCTTCCAAGTTACATACTTTAAAGATGCTGAATCCAAAGGCTCAAAGGACCTTCATTAGTGCCGTTAAAACGACAATGTCCAATGGCACTGAAGATTTCCATAATTGGAGGGCAAACTCTAAGAAAGCCCTTCATGAAATGTAAGATGAGAGGATGCGTTGAAATCTGTGCTCCTTTACCCCAACTGTGATATGCTGCAATAGTATTCAAGTGTACTTGGACCGATGAGGTAGCCAGTCCTGACTGGGACAAATAGTGCAAATATGATAGCAGTTGCGTAAGCTCACAAATGTAAGGATCGATAGAAATAGAAATATACTATACTGAGTAATGCTATTTAAATGAATAGTTATGTCTAAGTAGATGGCTTCTTTGCAGAGATGAGAATGTCCTGAATTGATTCTGGCAAGTTGAATGGAGTTGCGCATTTAACATCCAAACCAACGGGCAGGGATGTGTACAGTGGATGGAGAAATGACCTCTCCCTCTTGTATAAGAGGTCTGGGTTTTTGTTTAAGGGTCTGAGAGTTTGTACTGAAACTGCATGAGATACACATACCATGGTTGTCTCAGCCATGCTGGAGCTGCTAGAATCATTCTTGATTTGTCTTCAATGCATTTCTGTTCTGTTCTGGCAATCAATGGGATTCGGGGAAAGGCATAAACTAGTCCCCTTGACCATGCAGGAAGAAACACATCCTGAATCTGTTGGGACTGGGATAAAGGGAACAAAACCTCTAATTTTCTGTTGTCATAAATTGCTCTATCCATAGTCTGTCCCAGCGGCGAAAGATGTCTGCCACTTGTTAATTGAGGGACCATTCGTGCGGGTGAAAAACTGTTGAGCCTGTTAGCTTAAAGGGAAACTGAGTGGTCTTCCATCCAGTCCCAAATGGGAGAGGCTTCTGCAGAGGATCCATGAACCAGACCCCCCTTCTTGCTTATATAGAACATGGCTACTTGACTGTCCATATGAATCATGACAAATCATTTTGCAGCACAAAGGGCATTCTGGATTATTCTTAGCTCTAATAGGTTGATCTGATAGGAACTCTTCCAGGGACCATAGCCCTTGTGTCTTGTACCGAATACATGAGTGCCCCATCCCCTTTTTGATGCATCTTTTGTGAGGATTACTTGATGGGGAGTTGGTTGAATAGAGACATCTGTGTTCAAAACATCTGTATTAGCCACCTCGCGATGTCTTCATTGATGCAGTTACTCCTAGGGAAATTCTGCGCAAAAAATTTTTTAAATTCTGCACACAAAAGCAAGTTTGCTTACCGTAAACGGTGTTTCCGTAGATGATAGGATGAATTAGCCATGCTGTCATGGGAACTGCCAATCAGGGCCCGGGAGGCAGAGCTTTACCAAGCAAAGTGTAGAGTTTTCAGTCTCTGCGGCTGCGCATGTGTTCCCGCACAGGAAAGTAACAGATTCTCCTCAGTCTGTATTTAAGCTTGAGCATAGCTGATAAAAGACTACCAGGAAGGAGGGAGGGTCCGCATGGCTAATTCATCCTATCTACGGAAACACCGTTTACGGTAAGCAAACTTGCTTTTTCCCGTTGATAGCAGGGCTGAATTAGCCATGCTGTCATAGGAGTCCCAAGCTCCCAATCACGCTTAGGTAATTGTAATTTGCGTGATCATATACGTGTGGTAGTCATAGAATTTAAATGGGCAACACTTCTAGTATTGCTTGACCTAGCTTCACATCTGCTGCTGTCTATGCAGTAATGAGAAGTGAAGGTATGAAGTGACGACCATGTGGCCCCCTTGCAGATGTCCACTGGCTGTACATTTCTAAGATGTGCTATGGAGGTTGACATGGCCCTAACCTGATGAGCACGTGGAAGAGAAGGGAGGCATAAGTTTAATTTGCTGTAGCAAAACTGAATACACTGTACAATCCAGCTGGAAATGGTTCCTTTAGCTACCGGCAAACCCGGGGCGTTCGGGTTGAAGGAGACAAACAGCTGAGATACACGATTCGTTGATTGTGTTCTTCGTTTGTAATATGCCAACGCCTGTTTGCAGTCCAGCGTGTACAACAAACACTCCCTCTCATTAGAATGAGGCTTTGGAAAGAAAGTTGGAAGTTCTATAGACTGAGGTGGAATGAAGAGATTACCTTTGAAAGAAAGGTAGGATGAGGTCGGAGGATCACCTTGTGATAAAATTGTAGATACGGGTCATAGTGCACCAATGCTTGACGTTCACTAACCCGTCGTGCGGATGTTACTGCTACTAAAAAGACAACCTTCCAGGTGAGGTATTTCATATGTGCAAAATCTAACAGCTCAAATGGTGGTAACATTAGTTGTTCCAGTAGTATGTTTAGGTTCCATGGAACCGGCGGCCTAAGATGCATTAAACCCTTAATAAATCGAGTGATTATTAACCAGTCTGTGATATGCTGAGATTGAGCTTAGTTGCACTCTAATGGATGATGTTGCTAAGCCTGACAGGTGCAGGGAATGGAGATAGTCCATTAACAGAGCCGGCGAGCAGTCTATCGGTGGAATACCTTTTGCTGTACACCAGATAGAGTAGCGTTTCCATTTAAAAGTATAACTGCGTCTGGTTGATAGTTTCCTGATTCCAGAAGAATTGCTTGGGT
Organism: Rhinatrema bivittatum; assembly: GCF_901001135.1. Classification (NCBI taxonomy): domain Eukaryota; kingdom Metazoa; phylum Chordata; class Amphibia; order Gymnophiona; family Rhinatrematidae; genus Rhinatrema; species Rhinatrema bivittatum. Next base: position 725,325,117 of record NC_042616.1, read on the forward strand.
TCCTGCTGAGACCCCTTGTACAGTTAATAGTGATCGCTCAATCTCCATGCAGTCAGATGGAGGGACGAGTGAGTGGATGAAGGAGAACACCCTGTTCCTGAAGTAAAAGATCTGGACAGTCTGGTAATCGAATCGGAGGTGCGAGCGAAAGAAGTAAGAGATAACTGTACCATGGTTGTCTGGGCCAGGCTGGAGCAATGAGGATCAGTTGGCTTTTGTCCATTATGCATTTTTGAATCGTTCTGGTGATAAGTGGAATCGGTGGAAAGGCATATAGGAGATTGGATGTCCACGGAATGAGGAAGGCATCCTGAGCCATTCGTAGGAGACTTGGTCGAATCGAGCAGAACTTTGGCAGTAACGTGTTTGCTTCTGTGGCAAACAGGTCTATCGCTGGAACCCCCCCCCCCAAAATGAGAAAAAATAGTCTGTACAACTTCTGAGTTGAGCAACCATTCGTGCGGGTGGAATATGCGACTTAACCTGTCCACTCTGGTGTTGGCTACTCCCGGCAGGTAAGTTGCTTGTAAGTGTATGGAATGCTGATGTGCATGGTGGAAGATCTGGAGGGCTTCCCTGCAGAGGGGCCATGAACCGGACCCTCCTTGCTTGTTTATGTAAAACATCGCCACCTGGTTGTCCGCATAGATCATGACTCTGCGACCTTGGAGATACTTCTGAACAGTTCATAGGACATTGCGTATCGCTCTGAGTTCTAGTAGATTGATTTGCAAGGTCTGTTCGGATACTGACCAAAGGCCTTGCGTTTCCAACAGGTCGAGATGCGCTCCCCAGCCCTTCCGGGATGCATTGGTGGTGAGGATTGCATTATGTGGTGGGGGGTTGAACAAGGCTCCTTTGTCTAATGTGGGTTCGAGGAGCCACCAACTGATATCCTTTTTCATTTGAGACGTCAATGTTAGACAGTTCTCCAATGGATGTGAATGTTGCTTCCATTGGCGTTTCAGACCCCACTGCAAAAGTCTCATGTGTAGTTTCGTGTTTGGCACCGTAAAATTCGCTGCCGCCATGTGACCCAAGATTGTTAAAATGTTTCAAGCCGGATACTGCGTTGCCTGCAGGGAGCGAAGCAGAGAACGCATTTCTAGCTTCCTGTCATCCGGAAGGAATGCTCTGTTGCGGATGGTATCCAGGCGAGCTCCGATAAACTGAAGAACTTGTGTAGGTTGTAAGGTTGATTTTGGAAAGTTGATGACCAACTCTAGCCCCTGTAAACAACTGATTGCTCGACGAAGATGGTCCCGCAACAGGATTGGATCCGAAGCTATTAACCAATCGTCCATGTATGGGAAGATTGTCATACCCTGCTGACGGAGGTGGGCCACCACCATACATTTGGTGAATACCCTGGGTGCTGCCGAGAGGCCAAAGGGAAGAACTTTATACTGGTAATGCCGTTGGTATTGAAAACAAAGGTATTGCCAGGAAGACGGATGGATTGGAATGTGGGTACAGGCATCCATCAGGTCTATGGAGCACATCCAATCCTTGGGTTCTAATAGGGGAAAAATGGATTTCAAGGAAACCATCTTGAATTTTTCCTGGACAATCAATTTGTTCAATTCCCGTAGGTCCAGAATAGGTCGATAGCCCCCTGATTTCTTGGGAATTAGGAAATATGGGGAGTAGAAGCCCTTGCAACGGCCTGCCCAAGGGATGTGTCTGATTGCCCGTTGATGCTGGAGTAGGACTATCTCTTGGGCAAGCTGGGGGTGCAGTGTTGTCAGCTCCTGAGTTGACAGATGTGGAAGTTTGGGCTTGGCTATGAACTGAAGTTGATATCCATTCTTCACTATTTCTAGAACCCACTGATCGGACGTTATGGCCTCCCAGGCGGCAAAACATGCTGTGATCCATCCGGGAGGGGCTTCCGTAGGGGGAGGTGGTGGCCAGACACTTAAAAAGACTGGTTTTTAGCAGAGCTGTAGTTTGCTGCGGTTGTTGCCTTTGAGACCTAGGTTTTCCCCTTCTTTGCTGCTGCTGTTGAGGTGGATGTGGCTGTTGTCTCTGATACGCAGGATATGACTGTGTTCTGAATTGTTGATAAGAACGGTACGGCCAGCATGATAATTGTCTACAAGAAGAATGAAAATATCTCTTGGAAGAGGAGAATGGCACTGAGTCGTTAACGACTGAACTGCCAGAGCCTGATCCTTAAGTTTCCTGTGTCATGAAAACGTTCTCCAAATAGATTGTCTCCCGTGCATGGCAGATTGGCCAATTTGTCATGTAATTCTTCTCTTATGGCACTAGCCTTCAGCCAAGCCAATCTGCGTGCTGCGATCGCTGTCGCTGATGCTCAAGATGAATTCTTGAACCCTTCGTAAACTGCCCTTAACATGTGACGAGAGCACTCCTCCATATCTAAAATTGGAGATGGAATATTCTCTCCGGTTGAGGTGAACATGCCTTTAGTCGCTTGAATGCATTCGTACATATACTGTACCATGTAGAACTGGTGATGATGGATACGCAAAGTTAACATTGCGTTCTGGTATACACGCTTAGCAAAATCATCCAAATATTTCTCTCTCCCAGGGGGACTGGAAGCATGTGTTTTTGACTTCTTTGATTGAAGCGCCGACTCGACCACTATGGATTCATGTGGTAATTGTGGAGTGGAATAAGTGGAAGGTTTCTGCATTTTAAGTTTTAAATCCGTTTTCCTGGAAACCGCTGGTATTGTGTAGGGGGTTTCCCAAGATTTTTGAAGTACACTGTGCAATACACTTTGTGGTGGAGAGATGTAGGCTCCCCTGGGGCATCTAATATCTTTAATAGGCCCAGCGTTTCAGCTCTGGGTTCCGGTCATTTTTGTACCTCCAAACGTAATAGTCCCCATGTTATCCAAAAACTTTGGGTAAGAAAGATCCTCCGGGGAAGAATAGGGCTCAGGTGGCTGATCCGGTGGATCCAAAGGGTAGCCAGTAGAAGAGGTAGGCGAAGATTGTGTGGACACAGAATCCCCTCGGGAAGAATGTGTGTGAGTTGGTGATGTAGGGCCCGGGGGTGCCGGCGATGGTGCCGGGTCCACCCGAAATAATTCCACCGGTTTAGTAGGTTCCTTAGGACTTGACGGTGATTCTGGAGGCAAGGTGAAAGATGACTGTAAAGTTTCAAAAAACCCTGCTAGTGACTGTGAAAGATCCCAAAACATCTGTCCCGTTTGCAGCGGCATCGGAGGACGTTCATGACGTGAACCTAATAGTAACGTCTTGTTTGGTTCAATATTGGGATGATCCGACTGTGGGCTATTTCCCCTTGAACTGCTGTCTGCGTCCGAGGGATTAGTATCATGTCCCGATGGACGCAAGGAGGAACTCCTTGTCCCATTGGACGTGGAGATAGAATGCGAGAAGGTAGATGATGGCACCTGTACTATTCTCCCTTCCCGAAGGGCCTGCAGCTCCCAATAGCACAGTGCGTTGGGAGGCGGCCGATGCCGGCGAGCTCCCATCATACTTCAAACTTCATGAATGTTTAGAACGATGGCTACGTTTATGTCTGTGGATATGACCATGTCCTTGTCCTGAAGATGATGATCTCCTATGGTGATGTCTGGAACGTTTAGTAGCGTCCCTTGCGCGGTCTAAAGACGGGGTTTGCTTTGGAGAAGAATCCAATGAAGTGGAACAGCTTGAGGAAGAGTGTCTCTTCAACGGCAGCACTAGTCCTGTGCCCGTTTACCCCAGTTTGGTTGGTATGGTATGAGGAGCCGCTGGGAATGTGTCTCGCGTCAACTGTGCCGTTCCCGGCGCTGGACACACAGACTTCGGCTCCAGCTGCCTCATCCCCGGCGCCGGATGCGTCGATTTCGGATGCAATAGTCTTGGCTCCGACTGGGCACCTCTCGTGTTTGCTTTGGGTTTTTTTTTTATTATTTTATTTATAGAATTTTTCACCATCCATACAGGTACATTCAAGGAAAAATACAAGGGGTTTTGCAGTTTCCTACTTTCACACATAACTTTTTAGGAAACAAAAAAAAAGAAACTATTATAGGTTAAACTAAACAAACTGCAACATCTTCCCATGTAATATTAATGAAACGAAAGACAACTCCTATCCTGAGCGATCGAAGAAATTAGATAAACATATCTCTAATAAGAAATAGAGGTAGAGAAGTTAGTGTTACTTATTTTCTCATACCGTAATCAGGATATTCTTAACTTGGACTCGCCAAAGTTCTTGAGTTTAAATATGTTTGTAACTGGTCAGGTTCAAAATATACATTTTTAACCCCTTGCTTATTCACTATGCATTGGCATGGGAACCTAAGACTGAACTTAGCTCCCATGCCCACTACTTCGTTTCGCAATGAAAGAAATATTTTCCTACGTTCCTGAGTAGAACGTGTAATATCTGGAAAATTCCATACAGACTGACCCAGAAAAGGTGTCTTCCTATTGCGGAAAAAAGCTTTAAGTATCATTTCTCTATTTTCTGCAAATACACATTGTATAAACAGAGTTCCTCTCTTACTAATCTTTATTTCACTAGATGTTTCTAGAAATTGTGTTAAATCTAAATCAGGTACATGATCATTTGATGGTATTGTAACAATCTTTGTCATGTTAATTTTTGCCAATGTAGGTGTCAACTCTTTAGGAATTTTTAACACTTCCATTAAGTACTTTTTGAATGCTTCTAAGGGGGATATCTTTTCAAGTAAAGGGAAATTAAGTATACGAAGATTTAAATATCTAATGAATTTTCTATATTCTCCAATTTCCTTTGTTGTATCATATCGGACTTAATCAACTGTACTTGATTATTTTGAGTAGTAACTTTCTGCTCTAAATGGGCTATATTTTGCTTATTTAAAGAAATACTAGATTCCATGGGGTGAATTTTCCCCGCCATATTAGAGGTAACCAACTAGAGAGGATACCGATTTTTCTAATACCATTATTGCAGTCCATATAGAGTCCATTGTAACTTCAGTAGGCTTCGGAATAGCTGGGCGTAGTAAAGTAAAGTAAACTCAGTTCTCTGGCTTTCCAAGAGATCTCTTGATTCCCCCGATATTTCTTGATTCTCTCTAGGAGCAGAGGCTTTAACTTCAGGGGGGATTAGTACTTCTTCCCCCTGCACTATACACTCCCCCCCCCCCCGTGAACCCCACTGCTCCAGGTTCCAGGAGGGACTCATTTGTGACAAGAGAATAAACTGTCACCTATTTGTCCTTCTGCTGTTACCAATACTTCTGAGGGAAACGGGGGGGGGGGGGGGGTAGACTGAGCTCCAGGACTTAAGCTGACTTGTGTGTCCGGCGAACAATCCAGACGCTCCTCTGGATTGAATGCCAAGGACTGCCGCGGAGTCATAGTAACCACTACAGGAAGCATGTACCCTTCAATCGTAGGTTGCAGGATATCAGAGGCCTGGGTTCCAGCCCCAAGCTCCCTAATCCTTGCTTTTCTTTTTGAATACGGCATAAGTACTTAAATTTAGGAAATGTATTTCAGGGCTCTTCTTCCAAAATCTCTAGATCCAATAACATTTTAGGAGTTGCCAAGCAGGGGTGTTCAGAGGGGGGGAGAGAGAGAGTATTATATAGAACAGAGTTTATACTCACAAAGTGTCAAAATGATGGAGGAATAATTCTTTATGCCAAATCTCGAACAAAGCCGCGCGCACGGCTTCAGCAGCACGCCGGCGGCAGCTGCGCACCACAGGAAGGGGTGGTTTTAAGCCCTACCGTCCCCTTTCTGATGTCGTCAGCAGCAGAGTCCGATCGGGCCAGGCCACGTCCTCACCTTCCGTTCAATGCAGGAAACAGATGCTGTAATTAGGCTCCTCTCCGGGATCTCCCTCCCCGCATCTGCTTCTTTTTAAGAGCCGACTGTCCCCCTTAGGGCCCGATCAAACTCGTCCGACTTTTGGCGTTTTTCCGGCGCCTGTGCCTGTGATTGCGCCCTCGACGCCCTTTTTTGTGAGGAGGCTCGAGAATGTCTCACCTCCGTAGACTGCGACACAGTGGGGGTAAAGTGATCGGGTCTGTGTGTCCCAGATCCCTGGGTTTCGCTTGGGTCATCCCGTCGCCTAGCCTCCTTACCTCCAGTCCTGGAGGTTTGAGGATCCCACGAAGAAGCTCTTCTTTTGGACAGGGCTAACAACTTAGCTGGACCCGGATAGGAATGAGCTGTCGACGGTCCGTAATTCCTGCATTTTGTAGGCCCTGTGTCACTGGGCCCGCGGGGACATTTGGTGACAAAAAGAACACTCCTTTTGATTGAGGTCCAGTCCCAAGCAGCGGTAACAGCGGTCATGTCCGTCAGTGACGGACATGACCTTACCACAGGGACTCGGCTTGAATCCGGAGGGTTTCTTCGACATTATTTCCTCAAAATAAAACAAAGAAAAGAGGAAAATCAAGCTCCGTGTGCGCTCCCGCGCGTACAAAAAACAGACTGAGGAGAATCTGTTACTTTCCTGCGTGGGAACACATGCGCAGCCACAGAGACTGAAAACTCTACACTCTGCTTGGTAAAGCTCCGCCTCACGGGCCCTGATAGTTCCCATGACAGTATGGCTAATTCAGCCCTGCTATCAATGGGAAAAAACAAAATTCTGCAAACTTTATATTGGTCAAAATTTTTTTTTTTTTTATTTAACTTCTTTTACTATACCGACACTCAAGACCAGGTCTTATCGTACCGGTTTACATTAGAACAAGGGGGAAAAACCAATTAACGTATAAGTGGAAAAGAGAAGTTACATTAAAACAGGGAGAGTAAAAACATGGATGTCGGAAGATAGGACAGAATTAAGTAATTGAACAATAAGTTAACAAAATTACAAACTATAAATTAACATAAAACAATAAATGAATAATACAGAAACATGGATTATAATCAGCGGAAATATACATGGAAATATATATATATGGAATATATACAGCTGGTCTATACATGGTATGTCAAATGGGAGGAGTGGCGGGGGTGAGGGAAAAGGGTGGGTTGAGGTTGCGAGTGGAAAAGGGAAAAAGGTTGGGAGTGCGGGGAGTGAGAAGGGTGGTTGGAGGGTGAGAGAGAGTTGGTTAATATGGAATCCTTCAACGATAGGCTTGTGTGAACAGCCAGGTTTTAAGTTTTTTTCTGAAGGTTAAATGGCATTGTTCCTGGCGTAAGTCTTGAGGAAGCGAATTCCAATGTAGGGGACCTGCTGTTGAAAATGCTCGCTTGTGGATGGAGTTGTGAACTGATGATTTGTTGGGAGGGGCCATGAGCTTACTTTTGTAGGCAGTTCTTATTGGTCTTGAAGATGTATGTAGTTCCAGAGGGAAGGTGAGTTGGAGAGAGGATTGTTGGTAGACCGATTTGTGGATGATAGTGAGAGCTTTGAACAGTATTCTATGTTGAATAGGAAGCCAATGTAAGATTTTTAGGATAGGTGTGATGTGGTCCTTGCGCCGTGTGTTTGTAAGGATCCTGGTTGCTGCGTTTTGCAGCATCTGTAGAGGTTTGGTCGAAGAGGCGGGGAGACCGAGTAGAAGAGCGTTGCAATAGTCAATCTTTGAAAACAGTATTGCTTGAAGCACAGAACGGAAATCCTGGAAGTGTAAGAGCGGTCTTAGATGCTTCAGGACCTGTAGCTTGAAGAAACATTCTTTAGTTGTAGCGTTAATGAATTTTTTGAAATTCATTGTGGAGTCAAGGGTGGCCCCAAGGTCTCTGACATGGCTTGCTAGTGGGGTTATTGTGTTATTAGTGAAGGGGGGGTTATCGCTAGGGGAGATAACCAGGAGTTCCGTTTTGGACGTATTTAGGACCAGGTTGAGATTCGTGAGAAGCTGGTTGATGGCATGTAGGCAGTCGTTCCAGAAATTTAGAGTTGAGGAGATGGGGTCCGAGATGGGGATTATGATTTGCACATCGTCTGCGTATATAAAATGGGTGAGGTTGAGGCTATTGAGCAGCTGGCATAAAGGAAGTAGGTATATGTTAAACAGGGTAGGGGACAGAGAAGAGCCCTGTGGTACTCCTTGTTTTGATGGGACGGGGTGGGATTCTTTGTCGTTTATTTTAACTTTGTAGTGCCTGTTGTTCAGAAAGGATTTAAACCAGAGCAGTGCGGAGCCAGAGATGCCTATTTCCATTAGACGGCTGATGAGGATGTCGTGATTTACCGTGTCAAACGCCGCAGAAATATCGAGTAGGGCTAGGAGGTAAGATTGTCCCTTGTCAAGGCCCATCAGGATGGTGTCCGTTAAAGAAAGAAGGAGGGATTCTGTGTTTAGGCGTTTCCTGAAACCGAATTGAGAAGGGTATAAGATATTGTGGGAGTCCAAGTAGTCGGTGAGACGGAAGTTGACAAGTTTTTCCATTATTTTTGCTATAAAAGGTAGGTTTGCGATGGGGCGGAAATTTGCTGGGTTGGCTGGGTCCAGATTGGTTTTTTTTAGTAAGGGTTTCAGCGAAGCAATTTTTAAGGAGTCAGGGACAGATCCTTGATTGAGGGAACAATTTATGATGTCTGCCAGAGATCTGGCAATGGTGTTAGGAATGGTGAGGAGAAGTTTGGTTGGTATTTGGTCTAGAGGGTGAGACGAGGGTTTCATTTTCTTGATAATCGATTCTATTTCCAGGGATGATGTAGGTTCAAGAGATACTAGCGTCTGTTTAAGAATAGTAGAGGATGGATTTTGGCTAGGAGTTTGGCTGGGGGGTTGTAGGGCTATTGATGATTTGTTGGATGTTGCCAGTGGGCCAAGTAGGTTTTTGACTTTGTTGTCAAAGAAAATTGCCAACTCTGTAGATTTGTTTTGGGCTTCTTCTTCTGAGAAGGTAGGGGAAGTGGGAGTGGTGAGGGCTGCCACATATGAGAAGAGCGTTTTCGGGTCGTATAGGAAACCGTGTATTTTTTTGGCATAAAAATCTCGTTTGGTGCGGGTGATCGATGTTCTGTAGAAGCTCATTGCTGTTTTGTAAGAAGCCAATGATGTGGGGGAGGGGTCTTTCCGCCAGCGTAGTTCCTTGTGTTGTAGGTCTTGTTTGAGTTTTCTTAATTCCGTAGAGAACCAGGGTTTTTTGTTCGAGCGTGCTGGGTTGATAATTTTTGAGGATAATGGGCAAATTGAGTTTGCTACTGCGTGTGTGATTGTTTGCCAGGAATTAATTGCGGTATCAGCATCTGTGAAGTCCAGTTTGGATAGGTCTTTGGCAAGGCTGTTGTTGAGTGTGTCCATTGAACAAGGTTTCCTGAATTGGATGGAGGATTTGGAAGCAATAGGGGTCTGTTTTTGATTAATGGCAAGTTTTGTAACTATCAACGAGTGGTCTGACCAGGGGATGGGGGAGCAGGAAGGTGGGGAGATGGGCGAGATGGTTTCATTAGTGAATATCAGGTCAAGCGTGTGGCCTGCCTTGTGGGTGGGATTATTTATGATTTGATTGAATCCCATAGCCTGGAAGGAGGAAAGTAGGGCTTCGCAATTGGAAGATGGGGAGGGAGAATCAACATGGATGTTGAAATCTCCTAAAATGATAGCGGGTAAGGGAGTCGATATGTTTGGCTATAATTTCGATTAGTGGAGAGGGGTCGGTTTCTAGGAGCCCTGGAGGGGCGTAAATAAGGCAGATTTGGAGTTGGGAGGATTTGAATAATCCGATTTCTAATTTAGTCGTAGATTTGAAGGCTTGTTGAGTTAGTCTTAATTCTTTTTTTGTGATTAACATTATTCCACCCCCTCTTTTTTTAGGTCTGGGGATAGAGAAGACGTCATATTGTTGTATTGGTAGTTGGTTGATTATGGCAGTATCAGTGTTTTTCAGCCATGTTTCGGTAATGGCACAAATGTCCGGTTGAGAGTCTAGGAGATGGTCGTTGAGCAAGTGAGATTTTTTTGAGAGCGACTGCGAGTTTAGAAGGCTTAAGGTTATTAAGGATAGACCTAGGAATTGTGTTATTGGGGAGATCATGATTGGAATCAGAGATCTCTTTGAGCGTAGATTGAGTAACGGTGCGTTAGCCCTGATGGGGATTGAGCGAGGGATAATCGGAATGGAGAAGGTTTGTAGCATGTTAATGTCTTTTTTTTTTTTTTTTTTGGATGTAAGTTGATGCTGGATGCTGGAGTGGCTGGATGAATGCTGGATGCTGGAGAGGCTGGATGAATGCTGGAGAGGCTGGATGCTGGGGTGACTGGATGAATGCTGGAGAGGCTGGATGAATGCTGGATGCTGGAGAGGCTGGATGCTGGGGTGACTGGAAGAATGCTGGATGCTGGAGAGGCTGGATGAATGCTGGATGCTGGAGAGGCTGGATGAATGCTGGATGCTGGAGAGGCTGGATGCTGGAGAGGCTGGATGAATGCTGGATGCTGGAGAGGCTGGATGCTGGGGTGACTGGATGAATGCTGGATGCTGGGGTGACTGGATGAATGCTGGATGCTGGAGAGACTGGATGAATGCTGGATGCTGGAGAGGCTGGATGAATGCTGGATGCTGGAGAGGCTGGATGCTGGGGTGACTGGATGAATGCTGGATGCTGGGGTGACTGGATGAATGCTGGATGCTGGAGAGGCTGGATGAATGCTGGATGCTGGAGAGGCTGGATGCTAGGGTGACTGGATGAATGCTGGATGCTGGGGTGACTGGATGAATGCTGGATGCTGGAGAGGCTGGATGCTGGGGTGACTGGATGAATGCTGGATGCTGGAGAGGCTGGATGAATGCTGGATGCTGGAGAGGCTGGATGCTGGAGAGGCTGGATGAATGCTGGATGCTGGAGAGGCTGGATGAATGCTGGAGAGGCTGGGTAAAGGATAGAAGCTGGAATGGGTTAGCGCTTATAAGGAGTGGGTGGGGTAGTTGATGGAAAGTAGCGACGGTTGCTTCTATGGCCCCTTAGTTGCGAGATTCCAGGGGCCAACGCCGACTGCGCAGGGAGGCCGACCTGGGCTGAGGGAGTATCGTGGGATGCAAATACGAGAATCGTGGTTCTGGTGCTATTCAGGTGCGCACGAAGGTAGTAGGGTGTGCAGTTAAAGCCTAGCCGGGCTGTAGCTGGTTGGCTGGCTTCTGGTTGAGGGCGGGCCTTGTCGCGTTTCGCGGGTTTGTTTTTTTCGTTTTTTCGCCGCGTTTCCTCCTATGGCTTTGGGCCTCGGCGCACGCGGCTGGCGTTGGGGTCCCCCGGGTGGGGAGGCCGTGTACTGACCTGACTAAGTAATGAAACTGACTAAGTAATGAAACACCAATACTATTCACAAAATCGTCCCTTTGTCAACAAAACAGCACGAATGCCAAAATGGTTGCGGCATGTAAGGAAGATTTAAAAGGTTAACTTTGACTCTCTTGGATAACAGCATAATTCTTCGTGGACAATAATCATCTGGAGGGACCTTGAGGCAGGACGTGAAACACGATATGTCGGATTCTGGACTCTAATTAAGGGGAAGGACCTCTACTTTATTTTTATTAAAATGTTAAAGATTTTTTCCTAAAAATTAAAAAAAATCCTTAAAAATTTGGTGAATATGGACCGATGATTAAAGGTGACCCCGAGCTGTGAAAGTACCGAGTAAAAGTCACACTCCGTATCCGCAGGATAGTATGAAGGTCCAATTTATAAAATACAAAATATTCAATGTGCATTTCTCTGAACATTAACTTAAATTCTGGTTACAACATTTTTCAGAATATATAGTCTTTAAGTAATTACGTTTTAAATTAATACTGAAAGAAGTTATTACTTAGAGATGCAGAATTTCCCTAGAAATTCATTGTAAGAGTATCCCCTTCCACTCGCTCTCCCTACTCCCCTGGCCGCTTTGCCCTCAGGCTCCAAACCTCCTCCACCTCTCTCTCCCCTCCACCTCTAAGCTCAACCCCTTCCACTCTATCACCAGTCCCAGAGTTTGACCCCGTTCTCAGTACTACCCCCCTCACATAGGCTCCCTCTGTCCCACCCTCTCTCACACACATGGCTCCATCTCTCTAGTACACACACACCCTCATACAGGCTCCTTCTCTCTCTTGCGCACACACATCCCCTCATACAGGGTCCCTCTCTCTCTTGCATACAAACCCACACAAGCTCTCTCTCACACAGGCTCATCTCTCTCACATACACAATCCCTTCAAACAGGCTAGAACCTTCAAATACATGTGCTCCCAATGTCTCTCTCTCACACACTTCTTCACAATCTGCTCATATAGACTCCCTCTCTCTGGCACCCACATTCAAGCATCCCCCCCCCCCTCCGCTCTGTCACCTCCCATGCTCACACCCTCCCCCAACACCCCCTCCCCTCACACATACACTCACTCTCACTGGGGCCTTCATCTTCGCCGCAAGTGGAGCATATTCCGTTTACGGCACACTGGGGCCTTCATCTTCGCGCGCTCCTTTCGTGGCATGCCGGGGGTCTCCTCTGCCATTTTCTGTGCAGTAATTCTGCGTGGGGGGAATTCTGCGCAAATTCTGCGCTCCGCAATAGCGCAGAATTCTCCCAGGACTAAGTTATGAATATTCTGGATAGGGGCTGTAGATACTGTGACCATTGGTCTTTTAGCCCCCACTGTAAGCGATGCAAATGAATCAGTTCTAGGAAGTACATGAACTGCCACTGTCATATATATGACCGAGTAATATCAAGTGGTATACTGTCGAAGACTATTGAATCATCTAGCCTTTCAGCTACATCATGCAATAGCTGGGCTCTGTTATTGGGAACAAAAGCCTTTGACTGAATTGCATTTATTCTTGCTCCTAATAAACTATAGAGTCTGAGTACCAACTTCTCAATTTATTAGGAAGCCTAAACTCTCCAGGTACTAAATAAATGTCTGGCTCCAGGGAAACTATGAGCCAATCTTCCAAACAGGGGAATATCTGTATTCCCACTCGACAGAAGTGAGCCACAGCCACTTTGTGAAGACTCTGTGGGCAGAGGAGAGTCCAAGCTGGAGTACCTTGTACAGGTAATTACTGGATCCTATTTTGAAACAGAGATACTACCAACAAGACTGAAGATTTGGAATGTGCATATAAGCATCCTTGAGAGTGGTGAGGGCCATGTGACCCAAGATGGTGGCATAGCGGGTTGCTTGGGCATCTTGCTCTTACCTCATTCTTTTTTCCTCACGGAATATGTCACATTCAGCCTGCAAACGCAGGGCGAGGGATCATCTAGCCCCAGAGACATCCTCACCTCAAGTGCTGGCGGGGCTGATGCACACCTATGTGTATCGGGGTCAGAGAAACCGTGGAGGGCTCGCTGGGAGTGGAGCAGGGGGAAGAAGAGCCTGCGACCTCCCCTGAGCTGATGACAACTTTATCTCTGGTTGTAAGATCACTGCCCGAGAATCCAGCTGAGGCCCGGCCCCAACATCGTTGGAGAGACTCGGAGGGATCGAAGTCGGTACCCTGGGTGAGTCTCTTGTTCCGGAGCCTGCACTATTGGTGGGAGAGGCCTCTCTGTATCCAGGTGAAAATGCTGCTCTAACCTAGGGCTGTGAGATAGAACCCAAATATCCTTCATTTCAGTTAACGGAGTTGGTGAGACCTTTGGAGTTTAGCCTTGAAACATTTTGCGAAGCAATTAATATATTGAACAGTAATGTTACTTTGCAAGTTACCAATATTTCTAAAATGGTACAAGAAGTGGATAAAAGATTGGAATTAGCAGAAAAAGATTTGGGTGAAGTTAAAAAGATTCAAGATTCACAAAATACAAAAATTGAAAATTTAATTCTTACTCAACAAGAAATCATAAAAGAAAATAATTCATTCAATTTCAAGTTGGAGAATCTAGAAACTATGGCTCGCGCCAAGAATATGCGTTGTATAAATTTTCCGAAGATTCCATATATTTCTCCTAAGGATATCTGGAAAAGGTATCTAATAGAATCTTTAAAGATTCCAGAAGAAACACTTCCTATAGTTGCTCAGGAAGAAGAAAAGGCTCAAGTGAAAGAGTTACCAAAGATGAATATATCAGATTTATTGGAACAGTTGGATGAAGAAACAGCAGTGCCATCTACCTTGATTGTTATGTTTTTACTTGATTCAGATAAGGAATGGATTTTCAAAAAGTACTTTCAACATCGAAAGGAACACTTTTTTGAAATGTAAAATTCTAATGTTCCCGGATCTATCCAGGCAAACGCAGAAGCACAAGTGCTAATTCCTACTATTAAGACCTAGAGTACAGCAATTGGGAGCATATGTTCTTAAATTTCCATGTAAATACTTGTTAAAATATCAATTTTTTCTTCCATCCCAATTAGTAAATTTCCTTAGCAACAAGGGGGAAGATTTGGGCCAGTTTCCAGTCTCTGGTTAAGGAAGTTTTATGGAGCGCAAATTGATCTTGAAATAATGTAAATGACCTGTAACCGCTATATTTCTTGAGTTATTTCCTTTGGATTGTGGATATCAAGAATCATGTTTGGTCCTTTTAGTGGTCTAATATATAACATGTATTATTTTGTTGCCAAAGAAAGTTTTTCCTCCATTTTTTATGTGAAATTTATGTCTGAGCTTGAGTTTTTGCACTTCAAGTGTTTGCTTGATAAATATTGTAAAATGATTGATAAATTAAAAAAAAAATTTTATATATATATATATATATATATATATATATATATATAAGCATCCTTGAGATCAAGGAAGCACGTCCAATCATTGGGTTGGATGAAAGGTAATATTGATCTGAGAGACATCTTGGTTTTCTCTCTCCAAGATATCGAGATCAGAGGATGGAAGCCCAGACTTTTTGAGGATGAGAAAGTAATGGGAATACCACCCACCACTGAATAGAGGTTCCAGTATTATCTGAATGGCATCCTGAGCCAGCAGCTTGTTGGCTTCCTGGTTTAAGAGAGCCAACTGAGGAGGTCCCATGAGGCAGTGACTAGATGGGAAAAGTGGGTCAGTAAAATCCAGACAATACCCCTGCTATGTTTAATAGCCATTGATCTGTTATCTGAGCCCATGCTGTAAAGTAATGCCAGATTCTGCCCCCAACCTGAACAGGCGACTATGGCTGTCTGGGAATAAAGAAGCCTGTTGTGACTGAGGTTGGCAGTAGTTGCTGCTTTTGTGGTTTTTAATCTGACAGCCACCGGCTGTACTGCTTGAGTTTGCTGTCCAGGTCCTTGGCATGAGGATGAGCGATACGGTGGAAATTGCCTGGACGGGTAATGTGGGTAGAACTCATGTCTGTATTGAAAATAAAACCATCTAGGTGTTCCCTGATGCTCCGCTGTGGTAGTCAAGGACTGTACTGCCACATTCTGCTGTTTTACCTGAAGTCTTTCTCCCTAAGTTTATCCTTGAAAAGACTGTTGTCCAGGCTTGGTAGGTCTGAATTTACCAACATTTTCTCGAATAGCACTAGCTCTTAGCAAAGCCATTCAGCAGGTGGCTCCTGACACTGCAGAAGTGCAAGTGGTGGTCTTGAAGGCCTCAGACTAATTGGAAGAGATGTCTTAAGGCCCTCATCACTGAAAGTTTAATTTCTGCACACACTCGTATAGATATTGCACAATGTAAAACTGGTGCTGTTCTATTCTTGAAGTGAGCATCAAGCCCTGAAAACAAACTTGGGCTGAAGTCATCCAAGATTCTGTGGTCTTCACCGGGTGATGCATTTGAACAGAATCTAGACTTCTTAGCCTTCTTCACAACTGAAGCATTGGGTAACTATACCATATCCAAGGACCTTTTCATTTGAAACTTCAGGTCTAGTTTCCAAACCATTGGTAATCCGGTAAAGGGGGACACCCAAGTCTTCATTAGACCCAAATCTAATTAGGCATGTGAAGGTAGGGCCATGGGCTCTGCAGGAATATGCAGAATCTTTGGAATGATTAACACTTCTGAATGAGTATGGTATTTTCTAGACTTCCGCACACAAGATTCTCCATGAATCTGGAAATTAGATATTCCAGTGGAGAGGAGTGGTTAGGGGGATGGAAGTTACGTTGAGCTGTTTAGCAAATCCACTTGTGATCTGATGGAATCTTGGATTGTGGTTGAAGAAGTGGCCTGCATTCTCTTGGGTCAAGCAAAGGAAGCAGATCCTCAGATGGAGATCTTGGACTAGGCAGAAGTAGGCGTGATATCCAACCATCAAAGAATAATCAACAAATAATGTGGAAGGATAAAAGTGTTATAAATGCCATAAGAATCAAGTGTTTAAAACTGCTTTATTCAGAAATAATGTCAGCACATATCCCAAAATACTTATATAAAGGTGAAAGGTCCTCTGACACAGATCGTGTTTCATAAGCACTGCGTCAGGAGGGTACCTAACAAAATACAAAAGCAAAATATAAAAAAAATGGACATAGGATGCTGAAAAAGTGTAGTAAATATCCCATCAGCTTACCCAGACTTTTAGAAGTATTTTGGTCATTCAAAAGTTTGGTAAACACTGTCAAATCTAATGAAAATAAAGAGTAAAGATTGCATCAATAAGGTTTTGAGAAATATATACTGGCTATTGGAAACTAGCTGTCTGATATAAATATAATTTGTAAACTAGGATCCTCCAGTAACAGTTATTCTGCAGAGTAGCAAAGAGAAGGATTAGAGAATCACAAAAACAAATGTAGATGGATTTCCTGGCATCGGGTTGGTGATATGTTTAATCTTGAAGATTAAAATAAGACATGTAACAAGAGACTCCCCAATTTCAGAATGTACAGCAAATTACCTGTCATTAACAATGACAGTGGGCTCAGAAACTCAAAAGTACTTAACCAACAGGAAGTAAAGCATGTAAGCTGAAACTATCGTTGATGGGCGACCACTGTTCAGCTGACAGGCAAAATTTGCACAGGAAAAATAGTCAAGAGTAGTTAAAGAAAAAAATGGCGCAAAAAGAAAGGTCACATGGTAATAGCTGTCAATCAGATGAAGGGCCACCCAAATGCTGATTACAGAGGGGAATCCCTGACCTTTACAAACAAGACATGCAACTTGAAAATAGCAGTTGCAGGAGTAAAAAAAATTAAAAGATGAAAGAGCAAAAGGACACTGCTGAAACAGAAGAAATAAAAGAGTGGCAATCAGCATCTAGTAAGGCTGCTTTTTAAAGACAATGTGAAAAAGCAATTTATCAGAAAAAGCAGAGTTGCTTACCTGTAACAGGTGTTCTCCCAGGACAGCAGGATGGAGCCCTATCACGGAACACAAAGTTTCTAGAACTTTGACTGGCACACTGAGCATGCCCAGCATGCCACCAACCCTGCATCCAGCAGGGGTCCCCATTCAGTGTCATTTGTAGCAAAAAGTACGAGCACAACATTGAGGTCCCATGCTGGAACCGTAGGACGCAGTGGAGGCTTTAGTTTGAGCAAGCCTCTCATAAAGCGCCGTACCAGGGGTTGCGCCGAGATCGGGGCAGCTCCTATACCTTTGTGGTAAGTGGCTATGGCGCTGACATGCACTCGTATGGAAGAAGTTTCTAGGCCAGACTCCGAGAGGTGCCAGAGGTAGTCCAGCAGCAGGAAAAGGGATCTATTTCATTTGTGGTGCACCACAAGGCGAATCTTTTCAATTTGGAATGATAAGATCTCCTAGTAGAAGGCTTTCGTGAAGCTACAAGGTCCTGGGACACACTGTCAGAGAGGTTAAGGGATTGTAGTATTAACCTTTCAACATCCAAGCTGTCAGAGACAGGGAGTGAAGGTTCAGATGACACAACAGGCTGCTGTTCTGAGTTATCAGAGTTGGATCTGTGCCCAGGAGAATTGGTTGCTGGACAGAGGTCGTGTAGGATGGGAAAACAAGCCTAACGTGGCCAGTGAGGGCTATGAGGATCATTGTGCCCCCGTCCTGCCATAAATTCACGAGAGTCTTGCTGATGAGTGGAAGTGGAGGATAGGCATATAGAAGACCCGTTGCCCATGAGTGGGCGAAGGCATCTCGAGGCTGTGTGTCGTGGCTGCGGAGTAGAGAACAGAAATTGTCCACTTTGCTGTTGTGAATTATCGCAAAGAGATCTATGTGTGGGTGGCCCCAATGGTGAAATATTTGGTTTGCTACAATGGGATCTAGGGACTATTTGTGGGAATGAAAGGTCCGGCTGAGCTTGTCCACCATCACATTGTCCACGCCTGCCAGGTAGGTTGCTCTCAGTAGCATGGAATGAGAGAGCCCAGGCCCAGATCTGTGCTGCTTCCTGGCATAGCAGGTAACAGCCTGTGCACCCTTGCTTGTTGAGGTACCATATCACTACCTGGTTGTCTGTTTGAATTAGGATTACCTTGTTGGAGAAGCAATCCCGAAAAGTGAAGAGGGCATAATCGCTTTGCCCGAAGCTCCAGAAAATTTATCTGGTGCTTTGCTTCCATTGTGGTCCAGGTTCCTTGGGTTTGGAGGTTGTTGACATGGGCCCCCCAACACAGGTTGGATGCATCTGTTGTCAGAGTAATTTGAGGTTGCAGAGGTTGGAAGGGTAGTCCCATCTGAAGATTGGACTCCTGTATCCACCAAGCTAGTGAGAGACTAAGCTGGTTGGTGCCGTGGAAAATGTGGAACATGTGTTGATTTAATTGGGACCACTGGGACTTTAAAGTCCATTGTGCTAATCATGGCTAGTCGAGCCATTGGGGTTACACGAACTGTGAGCGCCATGTGACCTAGTAAGGTTAGTAGATGACAAGCTGTAGTGGTTCAGCGAGTCTGCACTGCTTTGGCCAAGGTTGATAATGTGCGTGCTCAGTCCTTTGGGAGAAACGCTTTGGCCTGGACAGAGATTAGATCTGCTCCGATGAATGAGAGGGTGCATGATGGAGTCAGATAGTTTATTAGAAACCAAGGATTGCAGTAGACTGATGGTGAAATGGAGGGAGTGGAGTACTACCTCTTGGGATGGACCTCTGAGGAACCAATCGTCTAGATACGGATAGACGTGGATGTTGCGTTGTCGCAAGTGAGCTGCGACTACTGCCAGGCATTTCATAAATACGCGGGGTACTGATGCTAGGCCGAATGGCAGCACTCTATTGGAAATGATTGTGGCCTATTATAAATCTGAGGTATTTTCGATGAGGAGGATATATGGCAATGTGGGCAATAAGCCTCCTGAAGATCTAGAGAGCAGAGCAAATCTCCCCGTTGCGGGAGAGGGAGCATGGTGCCCAAGGTTATCATTCTGAACTTTTCTTTGCAGAGATGTTTGTTTAGGGCGCGGAGGTCCAAAATAGGACAAATGCAGTCTGACATTCTTGGAATTAGAAAATACCGAGAGTAGAACCCTTGACCCTACTGCAGTTGAGGTACCGGTTCCACGGCATTGGACTGCAGAAGGGTCGAGAGCTCTACCTCGAGAAGTGGAAAGCGGTTGATCAGACCCCACGATGGACATGGTGAAGTGTTCGGTGGTAGCGTGAGGACATTCAGATGGTAACCGTGGGCAACCACAGAAAGGACCCATTGGTCTGTTGTAATTGTGTGCCATACACTGGCAAAATGTCACGTGGCCTCCCACAGGATTGGGTGTGGTAGGTGGGGGTTGATTTCTGTCCTCTAGAAAGGAGTCAAAACCCCGATGCTGGACCAGTATGCGGGGCTGGTTGGGCTTTTGGGGCCCTTTGTTGTCGAGGCTGACCTCTTTGAGAGGATCTAGGCTGTCGAGTATGGGATGGAGGCGGGTAATACCTACGTGGCTTCTAGGATAGCCTCCTAGGATCTCGTCGAAAAGATCTCTTGGTGATAGATGGGAAGTCTGAGGGGAGAGTGGATAGCTGACGCAAGCTGTCATGGTGATCTTTTAGTTGTGCCACTGTTTCCTGAATTTTGTCGCCAAACAAATTGTCCCCTGTACATGGGAGGTCTGCCAACCTTTCCTGACATCCTGGCGTAGATCAGAAGACTTGAGCCATACCCAGCATCTGGCGCTTATGCCTGCTGCTGATACTCTTGAGGCAGTTTCAAAAGATGTCATATGCCGCCCTAACTTCATGCTTTCCAGCATCAAGTCCCTTCTGGAGGACTGCGGTGAGCCCTTCTTGATATTCCTCCAGTAGGGTGTCAGAATTCTTGGACTTTCTTCCAAAGATTCCTTGAATACTGAGTCATGTATAGCTGGTAGGCTGCTATACATGCCATCAGTGGAATAATCTTCGTCTGATGGCATCCAAGGATTTCTGTTCTTTACCTGGAGGAGCAGAAGAATGAGGCTGGGATCTTTTGGCTTTCTTCTGGGCAGACTCAATGACTACGGATTGATGGGGCAGTTGGCTTTTGTGAAACCCCGGAGCTGACAACCAGATAGGTGGCATCAGTTTTTCTGTTCACGGGTGGAACTGTGCCAGGGTGCCCCCAGGTGCGTTGTAACAAATCAAGGATCACTTCACGTACTGGAGCTACCATTACTTCTTTAGGGGCATCCACAAATTGCAATACCTCAAGCATCTTGTCCCTAGCATTCTCCTCCGTTTGTAGTTTAAAAGGAATGGTTTCAGACATCTCTTTAATGAAGTAGGCAAATGTGAGGTCTGCAGGAGGGGAGCGGCAGCATTCTTCAGGGGGTGAAGGCTCTGATAGGAGCTCATCCGAGTCCTGAGTGTCAGAGGAATCATCACCCCAGGGATCATATGATGCATCTCCAGCACCATGCGGGACTCCAGATGGAGGCAAGGGTCCAAATCCAGCTGGATCTGGAGGTGGCACCAATGGGAAGGATGGAGGTTCCAAAGCAGGTACAGAGGACAGCAATGGCATCAATGGAATCTGCGCTTTTGGTGGACGTCGGGGTGGCAATAGACCCAATGCTCCTGGAACAAGCTCCGGCATCGGTAAAATTTGTTCCTCAGAGGACAATGGAATGGGAAACTGTGGCGGTGGCCTTGGAGGTGCCAATGGCATGGAAGGAACGGGCACCGATGGTAATGCACCGATTAGTGTATCCAGGCGCTCGAGGAGTGGAGCCAGCATGGTAGGCATCGGATCGGGTGTCGGCATGGGAGCCAGTACCGGTTGAAATCCCTGAAATGCCTGAAGTTCTGCCTCTTGGGCCATCCGGTCCAATTCCTCCCGGAAGGCTGGTGTTGGTAACAGCAACCGGGGTTGGAGGCTCAGAAGGCGTTGCCGGAGGGTCCACCTGTATCAGTGGAATCTCTGCTCCCAACACTGGTGCCGGTGGGGAACACCTCAGTGTCCCGGGTCCAGAAGGAGATGGAGCCCACTCTCCCCAGGACTTCTTGGCCGGTGGCTGTCGATGCCTTGGCTGTGCCGGCATCGAGAGAAGGATCACATCGATGGCAGTGCCGGTGCTTTTCCCGATGCTCAGTCCGGTCCTTCTCCAGCACCAAGGAGGAAGATGTTGATGCCTTTGAACGTGAAGAAGCCAGTGAAGGATGGTCACCGGTGTCTCGATGGCGACTGAGTTGATGAAGATGAAGGCTTTCGACCCCATGTACTCTTGGCTGGAGTAGATGGAGACACGTTTAAATAAGGTATTCCATCTTCTCCAAACAGGCCCTGTAGCCTTTTGGCGTCATTTTGGGCACAGTTAGTGCACTATTGGACGTCGTGAGTGGGCCCCAAGCACAAGACACAAAAGTCATGAGGGTCCATTATGGACATGGTCCTTGGGCACTCGGGACATTTTCAAAACCCAGTCGCCATTTTTCAAAAAAGAAGGGCAGCGCTCGGTCGGTAGCCATCAGGCACTAATGAAAGTACTGCTGGGAACAGACCACAAAGGACGAGGTAAAACTTACCGGTGTCGACGGAAGTTGATGGGAGACCCCAGGATGGGGAAAAAAATCTGAAATTTTTAAAGAAAGTTTCTGTGAGGAAAATACTTGAGGAATTCTCACAGAGCTCCTGAAATCCGCGAGGCTACTACCGCGTGGAAAAAAAGGGACTGAAGGGGGACCCCTGCTGGATGCAGGGCTGGTGGCATGCTGGGCATGCTCAGTTTGCCAGTCAAAGTTCTAGAAACTTTGACAAAAGTGTTCCGTGATAGGGCTCCATCCGATGTCACCCATATGTGAGGACTACCATCCTGCTTGTCCTGGGAGAAAAAGCTTATCAAGAGAGAAGTTAAGATACCAGCTTGAAAATGACAAGGCACAAAAGGTAATGTGTAACAGTTATAGCAAACGATGTAATACCAGAGGTCTGTCAAGATGTATGTTAAAAAATGCAGACCACTCAATACTGATAGAGTCCTTGTGGGGAGACAGTGTCAAGCGTATGAATCCATCTTTTCTCTTGAATTAATCTCCGAGAAAAGTTTCTACCTTGGTGGGACGGGTAGCAGACTTCAATCAAAAAAGTGTAGACCCTCAATTGTATGTAGAAAATCTAGCCAATGCTTAACTAATGGCACATTGTATTTATGTAATCAAAAGCAAGAGCAATGTTCAAATGTGTGTGTAAATGTTAGGTATGATTTTGCCCACATAAAGTGGACAGGGACATAAAATGATGTAAATGACTCCAGATGTGGCGCAATTGCAGCTAAAACGCAAAGGATAAAGTTGATTGGAACAGAATGTTTAAATTCAGTTAAAGTAAAAAAAAATGAGGACAGCCTTACAGTGACCACAAGGAGCATGCCCACAGGAAGTAGGAACAATAGGAAGTCTGGTTACAAGATCAGAGGAAACAAGCAGGTCACGTAGACTGCATCCACGTTTAAAGGCAAATCATAGGCATTTCCGGAATACCAGATATGGTTGCAAGCAAGGCAAACTGCAGTGGATAATTGCATATATGTACTGACTAGCTAGAGATTAGGGCATAATACAGGTTACAGCATCCTGAGTCTGAAGATGGTGTAGGTGAGCTCCCCATCCCGTGGGAGAGGCATCTGTGGTGAGTATTACCATACTGGGGGGGGGGGGGGGGGTGTCGCAGAGATGATCCCATCATTGCTGTGAATGGAAGTAGCCACCTTGCAGGTCTTTCCTCATGCTGAATGTTGTGGATGGGGTTGATAGTGGATGTAGGAACTGAGTCCATTGATGTCTGAGGCCCCACTGGAGGCGACGCATGTGTAAACGTGTGTGCGGGATCACATAGATAGATGCTGCCATGTATCCTGGGATGGTCATGATTTGGCGGGCTGGGACAGTCATGGGGTGCAGAAGGACTGAAGACAGCGTGTGAACAGCCAGTGCTCATGGGTGCGGTAGGAATGCCTTGTCTTGATTGGTGTCTGGCTCTGCTGATTTTTTTCCAACAGAAAATGTTTGTCGTTGACTTTGAATCATTAAAACCTTTCAAGTATCTGAAAGACTGAATCATATCACCCTTGTTCCTCCTTTCCTCCAGGGTATACATATTTAGATTCTTCAATCTCTCCTCATAAGTCATTCGATGAAGACCCTCCACCTTTTTGGTCACCCTTCTCTGGACCGCCTCCATCCTGTCTGTCCCTTCTGAGTTACGGTCTCCAGAAATGAACACAGTACTCCAGGTGAGGCCTCACGAAGGACCTGTACAAGGGGATAATCACTTCCCTTTTCTTACACATTATTCTTCTCTCTATGCAGCCTAGCATTCTTCTGGCTTTAACTATTGCTTTGTCGCATTGTTTCGCCGACTTCTGATCATTAGACACCATCACCCTAAGGTCTCTCTCGTGCTCCGTTCACATCAGCCCTTCACCCCCTATCGAATACATTTCTTTCGGATTTCCACACCCCCATATGCATGACTCTGTACTTCTTGGCATTTAATCTCAGTTGCCATATCTTTGACCAGTCTTCCAGCTTCCTTAAATCTCTACTTATTCTCTCCACTCCGTCCGGCGTGTCCACTCTGTTGCAGATCTTAGTATCATCCACAAATAGACAAACCTTACCTTCTATCCAGTCCGCAATGTCGCTCACAAAGATAATGAGCAGGACCGGTCCCCTGACCCTTGCGGCACTCTCTTCCGAGTAAGTTCCATTTACCATCACACATTGTCTTCTGTCCATCAACCAGTATGCTATCCATGCCACCACCTTGGCACTCACTCCCAAGCTTCTCGTTTTATTCACAAGCCTCCTGTGTGGGACCGTATCAAAAACTTTGCTAAAATCCAACTAGATGACATCAAGTGCTCTTCCTTGATCCAATTCCTTAGTCACCCAATCAAAAAAGTCTATCAGATTCATCTGACAGGACCTTCCCTTGGTGAAACTATGCTGCCTCTGGTCCAGCAATTCTGCTGCTTGTAGATATTTCACTATTCTTTCCTTCAGCAGCAACTCTAATACTTTTCCCACCACCATGGTGAGGCTAACTGGCCTGTAGTTACCAGCCTCCTCTCTGCTCCCACTCTTGAGAAGAGGGACAACCGCTCTTCTCCAATCACTCGACACCATTCCCGTTTCCAGGGATCTATTGAACAGGTCACGCAGCGGAGCCTGCCAGCACATCTCTGAGTTCCCTCATAGCCTGCAAGTTCTCGAGCAGGTACTGGGTGATAAAAAACTGATAGTTTTGAATGTTTGCGTTAAGCATGCTTGATTGGTAGGAGTGCTTCGCAAAATCATCCAGTAACTTTACATCTCTAGATGGTGGTGTATTTGAATGCAACCTAGACTTTTTTGCATTGCAGATTCTACGACTACTGATTGATGTGGTAGCTGAACTGTAGAATAAAAGGGGGGAGTCCCTCATACAATATTTGATGTCAGTTTTACGTGAAGTCGATGGAGTAGTAAGAGGTGTGTCCCAAGCTTTCTCCATCAGAGAATTTAGCTCTTGGTGTTGAGGCAGTGCTACTGGTTCGCTGGGAGTGTCAAATATTTTTAAGATGCCCATCATCTCCTGACGAGGATCATGAAGTTTCCTCGTCTCTATATTAAGTAGATCTACTTTTTCTAGAAATTGTGACTATGTTAAGTCCTCAGGTGGAGATGCTGGTTCGGGCGGGACCTCAGCTGGGTCTGAAGGGTAACCCATCGATGAATCAAAGGAAGATGTAAGTATAAACTCTTTCAAAGGTGTTGATGGCCTCTGTGGCTGGACCTTCAGTGATGGTCCGAGGATAGAGGGGTCTTCTAGCATAGGTTGAGACTCCATTGGAGTAAGCAGTGGGGGCGGATTTTGTTGTTGTTCTATCGACTGTAAAAGCAAGTTTGCTTACTGTAAACGGTGTTTCCATAGATAGGATGAATTAGCCATGCTGTCATGGGATCTGTCCATCAGGCCCGGTAGGTGGAGCTTGTGTAATAGAATACAGAGCTTTGCTCTGTACTCCTGCGCGTGTCTTCCCGTGCAGAACAGATTCTCCTCAGTCTGTGATTAAGTAGAAAGCAAAATTGCTTACCTTGTAATAGGTGTTATTGTGGGAATTATGAGCTTTGCCAGCTGGCCATACATCAGGGTTTAACACTAACTTCCCTTCTCCCTGGCCTATGCACTGAATAAAGCATTACTTGTGCTTAAACCTCTCTGCCTAGGAGAGGATACCTGACTGTAATGTATTTCTCTATCTTATAATTAACCCTGATTGCCTGAAAGAAAAGCTAGTTGCTTCTAGTCAGGGGCAGGACAAAGACAGGAGGTATAGAATTCAGCAGCCAATGAAATGATCCGTACACACTCCCTGAGCCAAGCCAATAGTGTAGAGTCACGTCTGTTGCTATGTTGAAAGGAGCCAATCATGTGATGACACATCATCTGCCTTTGTATGAATGTACAATAAAAAGAGCACCCTTGGGAGTGCTCGGCCCTTTTTTCCTGCCTGCCATGCAACCTGCCTGATGCGTCTTCATTGCCTCCATATTCAATATCTGGTGATCCCGGACGTGATAATAAATTCCATGCTTATTTCGGCTGGTCATAGCTTAGGTGCGCACCGTACAGCAGATTTGCAATCGTAAGTATTTTTAAAGTACTTTTTAGTATTTTTTAAGTATTTGTCAGCAAGTTTGTTCCCCACATTCGTGAGCATGGGAAGTGATGTCTGTACAGCAAAGGCTACATGCCAGAGAGCTGCAGAAAATCATCAAGAATCATTATTTCATCACCAGAAGACTAAAAGCACAAATCAGAATAGGGGACTTAGAAAAATTAATAAGTGAAATAGCTTGCCGTTGCCCCTGGTACTCAGAGGCGGGAACTCTGAATATCCAGGACTGGATTTTAATAGGCAATAGTCTTCATACGGCCCCAAGGTCCCCAATAAAACAATTATTCATATGGCAAAAATGTACAGAGGCCATAGAACACATAGGAAAAAAAAGTTTCAAGACAGCATTTCCAAACCATGTGCTTTTAGAAGCAGGTAGACTCAATCAGAATACCCTTCCCCCATCTTATCCTCAAACTCCCTCAGAGACAGCAAATTCTTTGTGTCTCCCCATACCCACACCCAAGCCCATTCACACCTCCCCTTCTTTAGAAAAACTGCCCTTGAGCACAATTAAGCCACAACCTGGCCTGTGCACAGAATTTCCTCAGAAACAGCAAAAAGAAAACCTTACAGAAAAAGAATTAGAAAGACTTCAAGCCTTTCCCATCACAGAAAAGATCAATGAATAGGGGGGGCAGAATATGAAATAGAGCATCTGGAGACACACACTCACAAGGCACCGTCCCCTACCATGGCTCCTGTGGCTTCCTCTGCGTCCACCTCAGAGAGAAGGCCCCTGGAGACTGGGGACGCTGAAATCAGAAAAGCTAGCCTCCCTCCACCTTGCCCGCAAGCCCTTCCCCATAGTGTTCTTAGAGAACTCTGCACAAGTATCAAGGAGACAGAATTCCACTCCTCTTACACCCGAGGGTTACTAGAGAGATCCCCCAGGTCTTCAAAGAAATCAGCGTATAAGACCTTGGGCCAGGCAGCTGCACTCCTGCGTTACAAGCAAAGAAAACATCAATATGAAAAAAATGATTTAATTAGACACTTCAGTGACCTATTGCAGTCCAGATTAAACAGAGTAATTGAACAAACAGGGCAGACTTGGAAGGAATGTTTTCTCTTAGTCTTTGATATTCAGTTACAAAAAATCTGCATACTTTGAGAGCATTTCCCCCACAGAAAGTGTATGCAAAGCCTTATGTTATAACTGTACTGAAATTTGAATATACTGTATAAATTACATGTGAAAATGTCCCTTTTGCAAAGTTAATTTGGCTCACATTTAAAATGACTCCATTTCTCTGAGATTTAAGTTTATAGCTTGTATTGCCAGCGCACAGAACTTGTATTTTTATTGTAATTTTCCCTATAGGAGAAGGATAGAATCTGTTTGCAAGAGATCAGCAAGTCCTTGCCAGTCATTGTCTCTGATTGATTGTTATCTAGATTGTTAAACAAAGCGGTCTTTCAGTTCCTATTGACTGAAGGATTAATTCGTTGGGTGGAGTTCTCTGCTCTGTTTCTTTTCTTTTGAGAAACACTATTCCTCCCCCTCTTACTAACTCTTGATTGCCACTCATGGGGGGGGGGGGGGGGGAGAGAACTTTTGAAAAGAAAAAACTGGACTTAGTACTGCAGTTTCTCTCTCTAGTTTCTATATTTTGTTATAACTCTGATACATTTCTTTAACTGTGCTTGCAGCTTTCAAAGGGGGGCACGAGACAGATCAGATCTCCTGCTGATCCAAATCTTTTCCCTCAACCTTCAATGCATTCCTACACTAGCCCTTCATCTTTCTGTTGTTAATCTTTTTAATACTTTCAAACTTCGTTAATACTGAACTGAGATTACTGAACAGCGTGTTTAATTTCCTATTCTAATAATTATAAGAAGAAATTCTATTCTGATATTCCACATTGAATTTAAGCTCAGAGTATTATTGATTGCAACCTGGAACAATAATTGCAATCTATAAAGTAATGATGGTGTCTCCACTAGGAGGCGCTATGCTATTCTACCAGTTATATTATATTATTATTTTAATAATTCTGTTGTATACTAGTTTTTATTTTTCAGGCCTACAGTCCTCCTGACTTAAGGAAACTTCAGTTTTATTTTCTTTTTCACAAATTTTTACAGAATTCTGAACCTTAAATTTTTACTGACAGAGGCTGCTACATCTAAAGCAATCCCTCCCAAGCCTTTTCTTGCTAATCCAAATTGATTTTATTAAATTGAATAATAGAATTGATTTATCCAAGGTTAAGAAAGTAACAATTTCACTTTAATCCTTACCTTAGTAAATTTTTTGCTGTATGCCAGTTTTTAATATTTTCCAGATTGACAGCCTTCCTGCCATGAGGAGATGTGAAGATGAACACTTTGCAGCTTATTTTAACATTTTTCAAACATTTTTCTAACACCTTTTGACTTTTGATCCTTGATCTAATTTTGTTTTTGATACCTTTTTGATAAGATTTTTATCTCAAATTATGTGTTATCTGTTGTCTGTCTTGATGCCAAGAAGACTATGAATGAACATTTGCAGGATGAATGAATATGTATCAGTTTTGTGTAAATGAATATTTGCAGGATGAATGAAAATGAATGTGTCAGTCTTGTGTAACATATGTTTAATGTAATGTCTAATATACTTGTCATTTGTGATTCAGCTTACTGCAAATGACTTTTCCTTTAAACGATTAATTTACATTTATTGCTATTTTACTGAATGAAAATTGATCACTGCATAAAAACTTTCTTGATAATGGGATTACCCTCTTTTCTGAAAACTAACAATGGCTCTATTTACTGCAGCCATTCCTTTACATGAATTTTGTCAATAATTGAACATTAAATACGTATTTGGCATCCCCTACAACACCACAGGGCAAACCATTGTGGAGAGAGCCAACCATACCCTTAAGAGCTCTTGACAAAACAAAAACAAAAAGGAGGGAATGCCCCTGGACTTCCCCCTAAACAGGACTGGCTGAACAAAGTATTGTTTACTTTAAATCATCTAAACATATCAAATTTAAGACTACAGCCATGAGTAATCATTATGGGACTAGGGTTAGTCACCCACAGCCATCAGTTTTGTATAGAATATTTAATGTCTGGTACGGTCCCGTTCCCTTAAAATGGGGAACGAGGATATGTTTCTCTGCTTGCTTCCACAGGTATCAAGCCGTGGAGAGATGGAAAGTTGGTGATCGGGTCTACAGGACCCGATCACCAACTTCTCCCTGAGCCTCCACAGCCCTCAGAAGGACAGAGACCGGACTCCTCGCAAAAAGCAGCACCACATGACCTGGAGACAGATCAAGGCCCTATCCAACCAATCTGCACAACTCTTGGAACAGCAAGGCCTTGAGAAAACTCCAGAGAACTTATTAGCCGCCTTTTCTTGCCTGAATGCCTACTCATTAACAATTGTGTTCTGCACCCTCCTCCTTTGCCTTATTTCTCCAGCTATGGCGATTTCAGAACAAGGACTCTGACAGAACAACATGTACATCCTCGATGCACAGAACTTTTCACACCTGTTGAATCGAACAGATGTTGGATCTGCACACACATGCCAACCCATGCCCGCGGAGAACTACTGATGCATGCTGTACCATTTAACCTTACAGTATGGACTAATTATCCTTTACAGAGAGGTGTTTTCATTAACTCTCCAGTTAATAATACCATACTACACATCGGCAGCTGTATTCAAGAGACTGCCGCTCTTTGTTGGGACTATGATACAGGGGATGGGAAGGGGCTTCAGGTGGGAAATATCCATATTGTAACCGAACCTTTGTAATAATCACTGAACACTTACATAATTATACCACATATGTATGCAATTGGCAGATTTCAGGATGTGCAGTGGGAGACCCAAGCAGGTGCAGAAAGTATAGAGGGGACGAGGGATTTACCCTTTGTAGTTATATAACCCAAATGATATGAATTACAGAGACTTACACATTCTAGCTAACTGGACGACTGCCCTATTTAATCAGACTGTCCATGCATTAAAACTACTCACAACAGAAGTTTCTCAGATTAGAGAAGTAGCATTACAGAACCGCTATGCCTTAGACACCATTTTAGCATCAAAGGGTGGTGTTTGTGCACTAATTGGATCTCATTGCTGTGTGTACATATCAGACTATAAAGCAAACCTCACACATACCATAGAGCAGATAGAAACCATGGTTGCTGATGCACCACTTTCAGGCAGAATACCAACTTCTCCATGGGACTGGCTATGGTCCTGGCTCCCTGATATTTCTGGTCTCAAAAGGGTGATTTCTATTATAATTACTGTAATTGTCTTAATTATTTGCCTGTGCTGCTGTACTCAGTGCATACCCAACCTCATATCCATATTGAAACCTTGCTCTCAGCCCAGATACAAAGATGCCTAATAGGGAATCCTGAGCCCTGCAGCGGTTGGCACACCACGCTGCACCAGCTCTAGGTGATATGGAGATTCAGGAGCTCATCGGCGGCTGGCACACCACGCCGAATCAGCTTTTCCTCTCCATATCCCCCTTCCCCTATCTCCAGCCCATACCAAGACATAACAGATTTCAGTAAGGGTCTAAAGCTTTATTGAGCTGCCTAAATAAAAACAGAAAGGGTGAGATGTGGGAATTATGAGCTTTGCCAGCTGGCCATACATCAGGGTTTAACACTAACTTCCCTTCTCCCTGGCCTATGCGCTGAATAAAGCATTACTTGTGCTTAAACCTCTCTGCCTAGGAGAGGATACCTGACTATAATGTATTTCTCTAGCTTATAATTAACCCTGATTGCCTGAAAGAAAAGCTAGTTGCCCCTAGTCAGGGGCAGGACAAAGACAGGAGGTATAGAATTCAGCAGCCAATGAAATGATCCGTACACACTCCCTGAGCCAAGCCAATAGTGTAGAGTCACGTGTGTTGCTATGTGGAAAGGAGCCAATCATGTGATGACACATCATCTGCCTTTGTATGAATGTACAATAAAAAGAGCACCCTTGGGAGTGCTCGGCCCTTTTCCTGCCTGCGATGAAACCTGCCTGATGTGTCTTCATTATCTCGACAGTTATCCCAGGACAGCAGGATGTAGTCCTCACATATGGGTGACATCGGTAATGGAGCCCTATACGGAAAAACTTCTGTCAAAGTTTCATAAACTTTTGACTGGCATCTAGAGTGCCCACTGAGCATGCCCAGCATGCCATTATGTTCACTGCCACAGGGGTCTCCCTTCAGTCTGTTTTGTAGCAATTAGCGTTAGCCAAAAAATAAAATAATAAAACACATCGGACCCAACTCCGCGGGGTGGCGGGTGGGTTTCATGAAGACTACATCCTGCTGTCCTGGGATAACACCTATTACAAGGTAAGCAATTTTGCTTTATCCCAGGACAAGCAGGAAGCTAGTCCTCACATATGGGTGATTAGCAAGCTAGAGGCTGAGTAATTTTGTAGTGAAGCAACGGTGAAGTATTGTTGAAAATGAGGCAGCCGAAGATCACAGCAGGTTGGATGTAGAAGGAATTGGGATTAAACTGGAAACAAGTTCTTTAAGACAGATTGTCCGTAGGCTGAATCTTGCCGTCCTTCCTTATCCAAACAGTAGTGAGCTGCAAAGGTGTGAAGAGAACTCCATGTTGCTGCTTTACATATGTCAAGAATTGGCACAGAGCGAAGGTGTGCTACTGAGGTTGACATTGCTCTTACTGAATGTGCTTTTACTCGCCCTTGGCCTGCTTTTTCGTAACAAAACAGTATGCAATCAGCTAGCCAGTTGGACAAAGTATGTTTACCCACAGCTTTACCTGGTTTGTTTGGGTCATAAGAGACAAAAAGTTGACTGGATTTCCTGTGCACTGCAGTGCGGTTCAGGTAGAAAGATAATGTACGTAGGTAGAAAGAAAATATCCACCATCAAACCCCGCTTGATCTGTCTCATCCTCTCAGACTGCACTCGACAGCCAGGCCTTTAAGGGATGCTTACAAGGGATCTTTACACGTTCCTACAATCAAATTAGTGCACCACGCAAACATCAGAGACCGGTCATTCTCTACAGCAGGCCCTTCCATGTGGAACGCCATGCCTCCGGACCTCAGACTGGAGACTTGTCTAACAACTTTTAAAAAGAAACTAAAGACATGGCTGTTCAGCCAAGCCTTCCCCACCACAAACTCCATTGCCTGATCTAGAATTGTTCACCACACATCTCTGTAAACAAAACTTTTCCAAATTTTTCATGCCTAATATCCATTAAAGAGAGGTTGGCTCCTAGCCCCCTCCACTGTATATAGTATTTATTCTATTTTATTGCACTTTATATATTTATTGCTCCGTTCACCCCTTCTTTATTTTCCTACTCCAAGTTAAGGCTTCCTTGTTATAATGTAACTGTATGCTCTGTATCTCTTGTTGATTGGTTAATTGTATATTCTACTTAGTTCATTGTAAACCGAATTGATTTGATTTGTATCAAGAAATTCGGTATATAAAAGCCTTAATAAATAAATAAAAATAAATACGTTTGCAGTCTAGAGTATGTAATGCCCTTTCACCTTGGTGAGAATGAGGCCTTGGAAAGAATGTGGGTAAAACTATGGATTGGTTCAAGTGGAATTCCGTTACTACCTTGGGAAGGAATTTAGGATGCGTGCGGAGCACCACTCTGTCATGTAGAAACTTTGTATAAGGTTCGTATGTGACAAGTGCTTGTAACTCACTGATCCTTCTAGCTGATGTAATGGCTATGAGGAAGATAGTTTTCCATGTGAGAAATTTAAGATCACATGTATCTATGGGTTCGAATGGAGAACGTATGAGTCTGGTTAATACCACGTTTAGGTCCCATTGTGTGCTTGTGGGTCGAACTGGTGGTTTAAGGTGAGTTAAACCTCTCATAAACCTACTGACGATAGGCTGTGTAGAGATAGGTGCATCTCCCAGTTTGTTATGGTAAGCTGAGATTGCACTTAAGTGTACTCTTACAGATGAAGTCTGGAGACCAGATTCTGAAAGAGAATATAAATAATCTAATAAAGAAATAGTAGAGCAAGTGAAAGGATCAGTATTGTTGTGCTTGCACCACAAAGTAAACCTTTTCCATTTTGACAATAGTTCTTTCGTGTTGAAGGTTTACGTGAAGCTAGCAGCACTTGAGATACGTTGGATGGAAGATTGAGTGGTTGTAAAATCAAGCTTTCAACATCCATGCTGTCAGGGAAAGGGACTGAAGGTTGGGATGGCGCAACCGACCCTGATCCTGAGTGTTGAGAGTGGGAGCTATGCCCAGGCGAATTGGATCCCTGATCGAGAGGTCTAGAAGTGTTGGAAACCATACTTGTCGAGGCCAGTACGGGGCTATAAGTATCATAGACCCCCTGTCCTGTTGTAGTTTTACTAGTGTCTTGGTTATGAGCGATATCGGAGGATACGCGTATAGCAGGCCTGAGTTCCAATGGCGAGCAAAGGCATCCTTGGGCAAGCTGTTGTTCTGCTTGAACAGGGAGCAATAATTGTTCACTTTGTAGTTCAGATGGGATGCAAAGAGATCTATTGTTGGTTGATCCCAACGTTGAAAGATCTTGGTTGCTATCGCTGGATTCAAGGACCACTCGTGTGGTTGGAACTGACGACAGACAGTCGGCTAGGACGTTGTGAATGCCTGCTAGATACGTGGCCCGTAGAAGTATTGAATGTGCTAGGGCCCAGTCCCAAATCTGTGCTGCTTCTTGGCAAAGGAGATAAGAGCCCATTCCCCCTTGCTTGTTGATGTACCACATGGCTACTGTGTTGTCTGTTTGTATAAGAACAGTCTTGTGTGAAAGGCAGTCCTTGAATGCATGCAGCGCATAACGATTAGCTCGAAGCTCTAGGAAGTTTATCTGAAAAGTGGCTTCGCTCTGTGTCCACGTCCCTTGGGTCTGCAGATGACCTATGTGCACACCCCAACCCAAGGTGGATGCATCTGTAGTTAGTGTGACTTGCGAAGTCGGTTGCTGGAAAGGTAGACATTTGAGCAAATTGTTCATTGATGTCCACCAGAGGAGGGAAGAACGCAGTTCCTGAGTTATGTGAATGTGAGGACAGTGGTTGAATGGCTTGGATCCATTGTGTTTTGAGAGACCATTGCATTAGTCGTATGGTCAGTCTGGCCAGAGGAGTGACATGAACTGTAGAGGCCATGTGACCGAGGAGGGTGAGGCACTGATGAGCTGTGACCTGGGATTGAGTTCGGAGAGAATGTGCCAGGAGAATGAGTGTCTTTGCACGGTCTCTTGGAAAAAAAGCTTTTGCTATGATGGTATTTAAATCTGCACCGATGAATTGTAGTAGGTGAGATGGTGTGAAATGGAATTTCTGGTAATTGACGAGAAAACCCAAGGAGTGAAGTAAGTTGATTGTGAGATTGAGTGAGTTGAGAGCTCCTTCTTTCGTTCGACTCTTTATGAGCCAATCGTCTAGATCAGGAAACACGTGCACTCCTTGCTTATGTAGGTGTGCCACCGCTAGGCACTTTGTGAATACTCGTGGTGCTGAGGCGAGGCCGAATGGAAGCACCTGGTATTGAAAATGTTGGCCGTCGACCAGAAATCGCAGATATTTGCGATGAGGAGGAAAAATGGGAACATGAGCGTATGCGTCTTGAAGATCCAGAGAACAGAGCCAATCCCCTTTTTGAAGAAGAGGTAACATGGTGCCCAATGATACCATCCTGAATTTCTCTTTTTTGAGAAATTTGTTGAGATTTCTGAGGTCTAGGATGGGACGTAGGCCTCCTGTTTTCTTTGGAATGAGGAAATATCGGGAGTAGAATCCTCTGCCCTGCTGAGGCCGGGGAACTGGTTCTATGGCCCTGGCTCTCAGAAGGGTGGATAATTCTGTTTTTAGGAGTGTGGACTGATTGTTTACTGTCCAAGACGAGATGGGTGGAGTTTCGTTTGCTACAGTGAGAAAATCCAAGCGGTACCCTTGAGCTATAATGGAAAGTACCCATTGATCTGTGGTATTGGAGGTCCAGGTGTGATGAAAGAAAGCAATGAGACCTCCTACCGGCAAGTCTGGGACCGGATTGAAGGATAGGCTTCTGCTCTCTGATAGTATCTCAAAACCCCGACGTTGAAGCAGTCTGAGGAGGGGGTTGAGGTCTGGATGGTCTGTTGTCGAGGTTGTGAACGCTGAGCTGGGCGAGATGTACGTGCACGGGTCGTAGGAGGATAGTAACGCCTCTGGCGGTAATATGGGCGTCTTGTATCCCTTCTGGGTAGCCTCCTGGAAGAAGGTTGGGATTCCTGAGGAATTAAGGAGAGCTGTTTTAGAGTTTCCGTGTGTTCTTTTAAAACGGCAAGTGCTTCCTTCACTTTGTCTCCGAAAAGGTTGTCTCCGAGACATGGAAGGTCGGCCAGTCTCTCCTGCGCCTCTGGTCTTAAGTCTGAAGCCTTAGGCCATGCCCAACGGCGAGCTGTGATACCTGAAGCTGAAAGACGAGATACGGTTTCAAAGCTATCATATGTCACCCTGACCTCGTGCTTGCCTGCTTCTAGGCCTTTATGCACCAGCTGAGAGAAAGCATCCTGAAATTGCTCAGGGAGCGTCTGGGAAAGTTCTTGGACCTGCTTCCAGAGATTACACTGGTATTGATTCATGAAGAGCTGGTAAGCAGCAATTCTAGAGACCAGCATAGATCCTTGAAATATTTTTCGGCCTAGATTATCAAGAAATCTATTATCCTTCCCTGGTGGTGTTGAAGAGTGTTTTATAACTCTTTTTGCTTTCTTCTGCACTGACTCAACTACCACCGACTGGTGAGGTAGCTGAGCCTTTTGGAACCCTGGAATTGGTTGAACCAGGTATATGGCATCTGATCTTTTGTTAACCGATGGAATGGAGCCAGGATGTTCCCATAATCTGTACATGAGTTCCTGGAGCACTTCA
This sequence comes from Rhinatrema bivittatum, assembly GCF_901001135.1. Classification (NCBI taxonomy): domain Eukaryota; kingdom Metazoa; phylum Chordata; class Amphibia; order Gymnophiona; family Rhinatrematidae; genus Rhinatrema; species Rhinatrema bivittatum. The sequence continues at coordinate 725,360,853 of NC_042616.1, forward strand.
TGCACTGGCACCGCCAAGATTTCCTTTGGCGGATCTACAAATTGTAGCACTTCAAGTGTCTTCTGTCTGGAATCTATTTCCGATTGCAGCTGGAATGGGATAGTCTCAGCCATCTCTTTCACAAAATTGGAGAATGACATCCTCTGGAGGAGATTTTCTACTGTCTTCTGGAGGCGAAGGTTCTGAGAGCATCTCCTCATCTGTAGAGACATCTGTATCTGTGTCTGACCAGGTGTCTCTTGGGTGACCTGTAGGCTGTGGCCTGGAAGGCATCGATGGCAGAGACTTTGGTATCGATGGAAACATCGGAGACTGTGGAGGCAGAGGTCTTGGAACCCCCGAAGGCCCCGGCATGAGTTCTGGCATGGTGTTTTTATCGATGTCTTGAGGGATAGCATCGATTAAAGTATTTAACTTTTCCATCAGAGGTCCGAAAATGGAAACATCTGGGATCGGCATCGGTGGATTCATCGAAGGAACCGATGCTGGAATCGGAACTGGCACCAATGGCATCGGTGGCGGGATCGACGGCGACATCGGTATCGAGATGGGTAGCGGATCAGACGGTACCGGAACTGGCGTCAATGGAAGCGCCGGTGTCGATGGCGCTGGTCTCGGAAATGGAGCCGGTATTGGCATTGCATTGAGGAGCGCATCTCGGACCGCTTGACAGATGTATCCTTCAAGTTCCGCCCGCATAGCTGATGGAATCAGAGCAGTTATGGGGGGAGGCGGTGATGGTGATGCCGGTACCACCACCGGTTCCTGGGGAGGTACGGTTCCCTGCACCGATGCCAGTGGGTATTGCCGTGGAATCGAAGGCCTCGGAGACACCACATCCAGCCGAGGTTTCTTAGAGGACGAAGCCGATTCCATCGATGGTGTTGCGGGTACCGGATCGATGGTCGATCCGTGCGGCCTTCGGTGACGATGCCGATGCTTTTCCTTCGATTTTTCACTGCCCAACATCGATGCCTTCGAAGATGGCGAGGGGGAGGGAACGGAAGCATCTCCAGCCTTAGCTGGGACTTGTTTTTTGAGAATGACCTTGCGAATCGCTCCGGCCGGAGACGACTGCGCGGACGTCGATGCTGAAGGGAGCAACTGAATTTGAAAAAGTTGCTCCATCTTCTCCATCCGGAGTCGACGTCCCTTCGATGTCATCTCGGCGCACTGGGGGCAGGACTGGACATCGTGGTTCCCACCGAGGCAGAGCACACACTCCTGGTGTGGGTCCGTTATGGACATAGTTCTGATACAATTTGGGCATTTTTTGAAACCCGAAGCCATTTTAGTCGGACAGCCGTCAACGACTCTGGCACGAAAAAAATCGGTGCGGAACAGACGAAAATTGAAGGAAAAAACTTACCGCGATGATAGTGAAAGTGAGATCCTTGCGGACAGAAGTTTTTCTTACAATTTTTTTAAAGACTTTTTAAGACTTTTCAAGTATGGAGAATTCACCACAGGACTCCAAATTAACCGCGAGGCTAACGGCTCCGTGGAAAAAAGAAGACTGAAGGGAGACCCCTGTGGCAGTGAACATAATGGCATGCTGGGCATGCTCAGTGGGCACTCTAGATGCCAGTCAAAAGTTTATGAAACTTTGACAGAAGTTTTTCCGTATAGGACTCCATTACCGATGTCACCCATATGTGAGGACTAGCATCCTGCTTGTCCTGGGATAAAAACTGTGCTTTGGACTAGCCAAGGAGGTGGGAGGGTCCGCATGGCTAATTCATCCTGATACGCCGTTTACGGTAAGCAAACTTGCTTTTTCCCGTTGATAGCAGGGCTGAATTAGCCATGCTGTCATGGGAGTCACAAGCTCCCGATCATGCACTAGAGAGACCTCATATGTCTATTACACCAATGAAACTTTTTTTTTTTTTTGTGTGATCTAAGCGGTGGGAAGTCCTCATGGGAACCTAAGAGGTCAGAGTGTGTAAAGACAGCTGTCCCTAATTTGGTATCGTCTCGTGTTTGCTGATCTAAGCAATAATGTGATGTGAAAGTATGTAAAGACGACTACGTAGCTGCTTTACAAATATCCACTGGTGGATGCGCTATGGAGGCAAAGATGCGCTATGGAGGTCGCCATTGCCCGTACCTGGTGGGCATTTGGAGTAGAAACCAAAGGTACTTTTCTCTTCTGGTAACAGAATTGAATGCATTGTGCAATCCAACTGGAGATCGTTCGCTTAGCAACCGGAAGGTTTGGAGTATCAGGGTTAAAAGACAGGAATAGTTGTGACAGTCTGGATGTAGAGTATGTTCGTGACTTGTAGTACACCAACGCTCTTTTACAGTCCAAGGTATGCAATAGTCTTTCTCGGTCATTTTGATGAGGTCTGGGAAAGAAAATGTGTAGCTCTATGGACTGGTTTAAATGAAACTGCGAAGCCACCTTCGGAAGAAAGGAAGGATGAGTTTGAAGTATAACTTTGCCGTGACAGAGCTGTACATAAGGCTCATAACCAACCAATGCTTGTAGCTCACTTACTCTGCGAGCAGAGGTTACCGCAACCAGGAATAATATTTTCCACGTGAGGTACTTTATATGAACTGCTTCAATTGGTTTGAACGGAGGCAACATGAGTTGTTCCAGAACGACACTGAGATTCCATTGAATAGGAGATTTAGTCACTGGGGGGCGCAAAAGAAGAATCCCTCTGTAAAACCTTGACATAGACTATCTTCATACAATGTATGAAAATAGTCTAAACAATTCCAGAGAACAGTCCAAGGGGTTTAAGCCCTTGGAGGCACACCAGGTTGAGTATCTTTTCCATTTAAAACCATAGTTTCTATGCGTAGATGGTTTTCTTGACTGTAGAAGGATTTGTTGCGCTTCTATTGAGATAGCGGCTTCTGACAATAAGAGCCATTCAAGCCTCCATGCTGTCAAGTGAAGGGAGGCATTCATCGGGTGAAGAAGGGTTCCTCCTTCTTGAGCTAGGTGGTCTACCTGGTTTGGTAACATGATGGGGTCTTCTGTTGACAGATGGAGAAGATAGGTGTACCAGGGTTGTCTGAGCCACATTGGTGCTATGAGAATGAGTTGTGCTGCATCCTGGATACACTTTTGGATAGTCTGTGATGAGAGGGATCGGAGGGAACGCATACATCAAGGGTTCCATCCATGGGATTAGGAACGCATCTTGTTCTACTCTCCAGTGACTGTTCCAAAGCGAGCAGAAGCGAGGAACTTGAGCATTGTGTTCTGTTGCGAAGAGGTTGATCACTGGCCATCCCCACGTGTTTAACATGGTATGTGCCACTTCCTGATTTAACACCCATTCGTGAGGGTGAAAAACCCTGCTTAATTTGTCTGCCTGAGTGTTGACCACTCCTGGCAGATAGGATGCCTGTATTGTGATGCAGTTGCGATGAGCATGCTCCAGAATCTGAATCGCTTCCTTGCATAAGGTCCAAGAACCGGACCCTCCTTGATTATGTAGAACATAGCCACCTGGTTGTCTGTGTATACCATTTCTCGATGGCCCCAGAGGAATGTATGTAGTGCAAGTTTTATCACCCATAGTTCTAACAGATTGATCTGAAGATTCTGCTCCATGGAGGACCATAAACTCTGTGTTTGTAACTGGTCCAAGTGCACTCCCCAGCCCTTGCAAGCGGCATCGGTGGTGAGTAGGATGTTGTGCGACAGTGGGATTGAACAATGCTCCCTTGGTGAGCATTTTCTTTTGGAGCCAGTCTATATCCTTCTTCATCTCAGAGGTGAAGGTCAACCTGTTGAACAGCGGTTGTGAATGCTGTATCCATTGTCATTTTAAGCCCCACTGTAGACCTCGCATGTGCAGTCTTGTATTTGGTACTGTGAATATGGCTGCTGCCATATGTCCCAGGACTGTGAGGACTTGACGCTCCGTGGGGGTCGGAGCGTGACGTAGGGAACGCAAGACGCGGCGCATCTCCGCAGCTCTGTCCCTTGGTAAGAAGGTCCTGGACAGTCGGGTATCTAGGCGAGCCCCGATGAACTGTAGGACCTGTGTGGGTATGAGAGTCGACATGGTATAGTTGATTATCAGTCCCAAACGATCCAAACACCGAATGGTTTGATTCAGTTGCCTGTGGAGTATCTCTGGGCTGGATGCTACCAGGAGCCAATCGTCCAGATATGGGAAGATACGAATGCCCAGTTTTTGCAAGTGGGCCACTACCACTGCCATGCATCTTGTGAACACTCTTGGGGCTGCCGACAGCCCGAAAGGGAGCACCTGATATTGGTAGTGGATGTTCTGGTACTTCAATGACAGGTACCGCCACGAAGAGGGGTGGATATGTATGTGTATACGCATCCTTCAGATCTATGGAATACAGCCAATCGTTGGGTTGAAGGAGTGGTAGGTTATTTTTTAAAGATACCATTTTGAATTTCTCTTTGTAGGTGCTTGTTCAACTCCCTGAAGTCCAGGATCAGCCTCTGGCCACCAGATTTCTTGTGAATGAGGAAATATGGGGAATAAAAACTGTGTTGGGCATGACGTGGAATGAGATGAATTGCCTGTTGGTGTTGAAGGGATCGGATTTCCTCCAATAATTGGGGTTGACGTTTTGTTAAAATCCGAAGTAGTGAGGGAATTGCGGAGTCGTTGAAAACTGCAATTGGTATCCCTTGTCTACGACTTCCAGAACCCACTGATCTGTTATTCTGTTCCATTCTGGCAGTCGAGATGAAATTCTGCCTGGTGGGTGCAATTGCAGTGGAGGTGGCTTTAGAACTAAAAATAGGACTGCGTCTTATTGGACGAAGCCGATTGCTGGGTCTGCTGACGTGGACCCCGTGGTCACCCCCATCTGTTTTGATGTTGCTGTTGCAGGCGTTGAGGTTGAGCATAAACCGGACGGTACGAAGTATACTGTCTAAACGGTCTGCGCTGATATGGTTGTTTACGGGCAGTTTGAAAGTACTTCCATTGTGGGTGATATAGGGAAGGTTGCGTGAGCGATTGCACCGCCACTGCCTGATCCTTTATCTTAGCCACAGTCTCCTGGAATTTATCTCCAAAGAGATTGTCTCCCTTGCAGGGTAAATTTGCCAGCTTGGTGTGCACGTCCTCACGTATCGCGCTGGAATGAAGCCACGCTAACCTTCGGGCTGCGATTGCGGAGGCCGAAATGCAAGAGGAAGACTCAAACCCTTCATAGATTGTATGAAGGAGGTGGCGAACGCCATCTTCCATGTATTGAACGGGTTGTTGGAGATAGAGATCAGAGTGGTCTGTTACCGGGATCCTGGTCTTTAACGCTTGTAGACATTCAAATAAATATTGAACAATGTAGAATTGATGTTGGATTCTTGCCGGTAACATAGCCCCCTGAAATGACTTTCTTGCAAACTCATCTAGCAATTTTTGCTCTCTACCCGGGGAAACTGATGCATATAACCTGGGTTTTTGGCCCTTTGCATAGCTGATTCCACGACTATTGACGAGTGTGGCAGTTGTGGCACCAAGTAAAAAGGAGACTGCTGCATTCAGAATTTCAAATCAGTTTTCCTAAACACAGGAGTGATGAAAAATGGAGTCTCCCACGACTTCTCAAGGATGGAGTCTAAGACCTTTTGTGGCGGTAAGGAAGTAGGCTCAGCGGGAGCATCGAAGATCTTGAGCAGGTTTAAAGTAGCCGCTCGGGGGTCAGGGGTCTTTTGTATTTCAAGATTTAACACGGATCCCACTTTCTCTAGAAATTTGGAGTACGACAGATCCTCCGGTGGGGAGCATGGTTCGGGTGGATCCTCTGGAGGATCAGATGGGTATCCCTTTGAAGTATGAGAGGACTGTGGCGAATCCAGGTCTCCCAGAGAAGATGAGTCTTGTGGGGCTGGTGACCGATGCCCTGTGGGCGTTGGGGTAACTTTCTCCAGGGAGTGGATGAATGGACACCCGTACGCCTGGATGAATGCACGCCCGCCGAAGGTGAGTGAATGAATGCATACCCGTACGCGCCGGCGGGCGTGCATTCATCCAGGCGGGAGCCGGCGGGCGTGCATTCATCCAGGCGGAGGGAGCTGGCGGGCGTGCATTCATCCAGGCGGAGGGAGCTGGTGGGCGTGCATTCATCCAGGCGGAGGGAGTCAGCGGCAAAAGCGGCTTCCAGCAGCCCCCGCCGGCGGTGAATGAATGCATGCCTGTGTACACCTGTGCGTGCAATTTTGGCGCTCAAGGCGTGACGTCACGACGTTTGACGTCACAGCGTGCGAAGTCGGCGTTCGCTAATGCACTGCCTTGAGCGCCCAAATTGCACACACAGGCGTGCATTCATTCACCTTCGCCGGTGGGGGCAGGGGAGCCAAAGCAGCTTCCAGCAGCCCCCTCCAGCGATGGTGAATGAATGCAAAGGAAAATTAGTTCTTACCTGTTCATTTTCGTTCCTGTAGTACCACAGATCAGTCCAGACAGTGGGTTGAGCCTCCTTTCCAGCAGGTGGAAACAGACTAAAACTTGAAGGATGCCCTATATCAGGACAGAGCCTATCCTCTAACCCTTCAGTATAACGTATGTCAAAGCAGAAAAACAACAAACCCAAGAATAGGGTCAATCAAGTAACCATAAAGCTCAAAGGAGCAACTATAGAAAAAAGTAGAAACATGGTATAACCATACGCTCTTGCATAAACTTGGTATAAAAACGACCAAGGCTTCCGGTGTAATTGCTCAGTAATCTTGCACAAAGTGAAATATAAAAATCTGCAAACCTGCAAGAAAACAAGCTTCGAGAGGACAGAAAGACAGACAGGGAAGGGCGTCTGGACTGATCCGTGGTACTACAGGAACGAAAATTAACAGGTAAGAACTAATTTTCCTTTCCTGTACGTACCCGGATCAGTCCAGACAGTGGGATGTACCAAAGCTTCCCTAAACTGGGTGGGACCGAGACAGTCCCGCTCGAAGCACTTGCCGCCCAAAGGAACCGAAAACCGGAGCGTGCACATCCAGACGATGGTGCCGAGCAAAAGTGTGCAGAGACGTCCAAGTGGCGGCCCTGCAAATCTCCTGCGGGGAGACAGATTGACTCTCCGCCCACGAAGTAGCCTGAGAATGCAGAGAATGGGCCTTCTCAGGAAGCGGACGACCTTGACAAAGATATGCCGAGGAAATGGCTTCTTTCAACCACCGCGCAATCGTGGTCTTAGAAGCCTGTTTACCCAGGTTGGGACCACTCCAAAGGACAAAGATGGTCCGATACGCGAAAGTCATTGGTGACCTGGAGATAGCGAAGCAAGACTTGTTTGACATCTAGCCAACGAAGGTTGCCCCAGCCTTACCCACAATCTCCTCCGGAGAGAACGCGGGCAGTTCTACTGACTGGTTGACATGAAAAGCGGAGACAACCTTAGGCAAGAAGGAAGGAACCGTCCTGAGAGAAACCCCGGAATCAGAAAAACGCAAGAAGGGCTCCCGACAGGACAGTGCCTGGAGCTCGGAAATCCGGCAAGCAGAGGAGAGAGAGACCAGAAAGACAGTTTTTGAGTGTTAGATCCTTGAGCGTAGCATGGCGAAGAGGCTCAAAGGGAGCCATACAGAGAGCACGAAGGACACGTGGCACGAGAGGGGGGACGAAGGTGCCTAACACCCCTCAGGAAACTAATCACGTCTGGGTGAGCAGCTAAGGAATGACCATCCACCCGACCCAGGAGAGAGCCGAGCGCAGAGACTTGAACGCGTAGAGAACTGAAGGAGAGGCCCTTAGAGAGACCCTTCTGAAGAAAGGACCAGAGGAATCAAGGCGGAGCATGCCGGAACACCAGACTCCGCACACGCGGACTCAAAAACTTTCCAGATGCGCACATAGGCCAGAGAAGTCGACTGCTTCCGGGCTTGCAGAAGGGTGGAGATGACCTCCTCCTTATAACCCTGGCGCCTCAGGCGATGCCGTTCAAAAGCCTGGCCGCTAGACAGAAGCGATCGGCCTGGTCGAAAAATACAGGCCCCTGCCGGAGGAGACAAGGAAGATGACCGAGGCGCAGGGGCCCGTCCACCCCTAGATTGATGAGATCCGTGAAGCACGGTCTTCACGGCCACTCGGGAGCGACGAGAATCACCGGTCCCCGGTGGAGCTCTATTCTCCTGAGAACTTTCCCCACCAGTGGCCACGGGAGAAACACGTATAGAAGGACGTCCGCTGGCCAAGGTAGAGCCAGAGCATCCACGCCCTCTGTGCCGTGCTCCCTCCAGTGGCTGAAGAACCGATTGGCCTTGGCATTGCGCAGAGTCGCCATGAGGTCGAGGTGAGGAGGACCCCACCTGTCCACTATCAGAGCCATGGCCGCGTCAGAGAGCTCCCACTCTCCCGGATCGAGCGACTGCCGGCTGAGGAAGTCGGCTTGAACATTTTCTTTGCCTGCTATGTGAGAGGCCGCAAGGCACTGTAGGTGAGGCTCCACCCAAGAGAGGAGATGGCTGGCTTCCAAGGCTACCAGGGGACTGCGAGTGCCGCCTTGGCGATTGATGTAGGCCACTGTGGTGGAGTTGTCGGACAGGACTCTTACCGCCTTGCCGCGGATCAGGGGAAGGAACTCCTGAAGAGCCAGGCGGACCGCCAAGGTTTCCAGTCGATTGATGTGCCAGCGCGACTGAGTCTGCAACCATGTTCCCTGGGTGGATAGAGAAAGGCAGACAGCACCCCAGCCCGAGAGGCTGGCGTCCGTGGTCACTATCGTCCACTGTGGAGCTTGAAGAGGCATCCCTTGCAGAAGATAAGGAAGAAACAGCCACCGCTGTAATTCGTCAGCAGTAGAATCCAAGAATGGAAGGACTACGTGAAACTGCTCCGACACTGGTTGCCAACGGGATAGCAAAGCTTTCTGCAACGGACGCATATGAGCAAAAGCCCAGGGGAAAAGGTCGATGGTGAAAGGACTTGAAGATAATCCCAGGCTGTCGGAGAGGGTAGCACAATCAGATTCCGGACCTGATCGATCAGCTTGAGGGCGCGCGCCCGTGGTAAGAAGACCTTGCCTACTCGGGTGTCGAAGTGGGCTCCCAGGAATTCCAACTCCTGGGAGGGCTGAAGCTTGCTCTTGGAAAAGTTCACTATCCACCCGAGGGAGGCAAGGAGCTCCAAGACGCGATCCACCACCCGTTGGCAAGAGGTCTCCGGTTTGGCCCTGATGAGCCAATCGTCCAGATAGGGGTGGACGAGAATCCCCTCCCGGCGCAGAGCTGCCGCTACCACTACCATGACCTTCATAAAGGTGCGAGGAGCGGTCGCGAGGCCGAAGGGGAGAGCTCGAAACTGGAAGTCCTGGGTGAGGATGTGGAATCGGAGATACTTCTGGTAGTCGCGGTGGATGGGAATGTGGAAGTACGCTTCTGAGAGATCAAGAGAAGAAAGGAACTCTCCAGGGCGGACCGCCGCAATGACCGCACGCAGGGTTTCCATGCGGAAGTGGGGGATCTTGAGGGCCCGATTGACCCTCTTGAGGTCCAGAATGGGGCAGAAGGACCTGTCCTTTTTGGGCACGGTGAAGTAAATAGAATACTGGCCTGCACCAATCTCCCTTTCCGGAACTGGGACCACCGCTCCCAGATCCAGGAGTTTGGAGAGAGTCTGGACCACCGCGTCCCGCTTGGCCCGTCCGCAAGGAGAGAAAAGAAAGAGATCCAGCAGGTCCCTGACGAGCTCGAAAGCGTACCCGTCTTTGATAATGTTGAGGACCCACTGATCCGATGTGATCTTGACCCATTCCTCGAAGAACAGGGAGAGGCGTCCGCCGAGGTAAGGAACCAAGGAATGGGTCAGCTGAACTTCATTGCGTGGCAGGTTTAGAGGTGGCACGCACGGGCTGGCCCTCACGAAAGGGCCGCCTGCCTCGAAAGGACTGCAACCAGGACTGAGCACGAGAAGAACCCCTCGCGGAACCGCCCCGCCCCCGAGAAGCGAAGCAACGCTGGCCCCTGAAGCGAGAGCGGGAAGGCGCGAAGGACCGGGAAGACTTAGGGCGGTCCTCTGGAAGCTTATGGGCCTTGTTGTCAGCCAAGGAGTCCATAAGCTTCTCGAGATCCTCTCCAAAGAGCATCTTACCTTTGAAGGGCAGCGTGCCCAGCAGAGTCTTCCACGACTGATCAGCCGACCAATGGCATAGCCAAAGGAGCCTCCGGACAGCCACCGCCGAAACCATCGCCTTCGCCTGCACACAGACCAGGTTGTAGAGGGCGTCCGATACGTAGGCGGTTACGGCCTCCAGACGTTCGGCTTGCTCTGCCTCTGCTGGCGGAAGATCCCGGGCGCAGAGTAACTGTTGAACCCACTGAAGGCCTGCCCGCATCATGAGGCTGCTACAGCAAGCCGCCCGGACCCCGAGGGCCAGAACATCGAAGATGTGCTTCAAGTGAGCCTCTAACTTACGATCCTGTGGATCCTTCAGAGCCGTTGAACCTTCCACCGGAATCGTGGTATGTTTGGCCACCGCAGAGACATAAGAATCCACCGAGGGATATCACAACAGCTCCAAACCCTCCTCCGGAAGGGGATAGAGCTTATCCATCGCACGCCCCACCCGGAGCGCACCCTCGGGGGCCTCCCATTCCCGCAGGATAAGGAGCTTGAGCATGGGGTGGAAGGGAAAGGCCGAGGCCGGAGCCCCCCCAGGACCGGGTTCATATCCTTAGGAAACGAGGCCATGAGATTATCCACGGAAGGACTCTCCAGACCCAGCTCCTGCAGAACAAAGGGAAGGAGGGGATTCGGCCTTACGAAATAGACGAAGGGCTCTGGGGTCATCCCCCTCTGGGTGGGAGGGGGGCATCTGCTGAATCCAAGGAAGCAGCAGGGTCCGTGGACCCAGGAGACACCGGGGGGGGGGCACCCCCAGGACCACCCGAACTGGTCCCTGGGGCTCCGCAGCCGGTCAACGGCGCTGAGCGAGGGATTTTTGGCGGGGGGGGGGGGGGGGGGGGGGAGAGCTTTCATCCTGCTCATGCAAGCTAGCTAAATAAGATTTGTGCATGAGGAGGATGAAATCCACTGAAAAAGGGACCCTGGATTTGCCTGGGGGAGGGGGGATGAGGAGGGGTCAGGACCCCCCTCCTGGGGACCCACGGGGGCCAAATCGGAGGTTAAATCAAAAAAAATCCAGCCCCCCAGCCCCAGGGAGCACTGAAATTGGCCCCTCACGAAAAATCCAATATGGCCGCCATTCCCGGGCTCTGCCGACCCGGGAAAGGCCTGGCCATGCCGGGAGGAGTGGAGCCCCGGGCTAAATTTGCTTGTCCTGCCGAGGAGGGACCTTCCCCACCCGGCAGGCAAGCAGTGCAGAGACACTGCCGCAAAAAAACGCGAAGAGGGCAGCCCACAAGAAAGGCAGGCTGCCTGCCGGGACATAGCAGAGCTGCAGCTGAAGAAAAAAAAGCAGAAAAAAAGGTTTGATTGACAGCCTGCACAGCAGGAGAGAGCAGGAGGGAACCTGCTGCCTCCTGCTAGTCTGGCTGACGGTTCAAGGCATGGTGATTTTTGGACTGTACACTGCGTGTACTACTGGGAGACGGAGATGATGAAATAGGTATTACTCCGTGCGAAGTCGAGTGAGAGCGATTAGATCTACTCCTATAATGGGAGGAGGATGAAGAAGAAGATTTTCCCTTTCTGTGATGGGAAACATGATGCCGCTTCGATTGCCCATGGCCTCGACTAGGGGAGGAGGATGAGTTAGAGTAGTGACGATGTCTCTTCCTTGTAGAGGAAGCTCTACTGTCTCGGGAATCCTTGTCCGAGCGTGCCTTTCTGCATGAGTGGTTCTCTGTTCATGGAGATCTGTCTCGTGACTTATACCCATGTTTAGTTCTGTGGGTATCGTCCGATATCGTCTAGTCATGCTCCGATATCTGGAGAGGATCTGCTGTTGTCAGGGCCTGGTGGTCCTGTCTCGGTTGTTCCCCCGTACCGGTGTGTTTGGCACCTGAAGCGGCGTTGTCGATGTAGTTTTGGTATGCGATGTGGTATTTGCCCCGCTAGGCTTTAATTTTATGTTTCGCCGCTCGGACTCCAAGGACCCCTGTTTTGAGCTGGACATATGCCGCGGCGCCGGATGCCGAGCAGACGGCTCCGATGGTTCGGGTCCGGAAGTGGAGTTTGACTTCTTCTGCTCCGATGTCTTCGGCGCCGGTTTTACTTTCGGCGCCGACTGCGTTTTCAGCGCCGAGTGTGGTTTTTTTGGCGCCGACTGGGAAGTCCCCGGCGCCGGCCGCAACGTCCTCGGCGCCACCTCCGATAACTTCGGCTCTGGCTCCGAGCCCTTCGGTGTCGTTTTTGGTATTTTTTGTGCTGGCTCCGTGCGTTTAGTCTGCTCTGATTGCGGCTTTGGCTCCGTGGCCTGAGGCAACGGTTGTTTCGAAAGTATCAAGGCCCTTACTGGATTGTCCTGGAGTGGCCTTTGGGAACAGGGCTCAGACAGCTTGAAAGGCCTCTGTTTCCCGGCATCGAGTCTCTGGGACTGAAGACCAGGTCCCTGGTCTGCATTGTCCCTGGGTTTCCTTTTAGCCTCACATACCTTCGGTGACTGAGGGTCCCAGGAAGCCGCTCTTTTAGTGGAGGCCGAAGATCTTGATTTGGGCCCCGGGGAAGAATGGGTAGTGGGCGCCTTATCTTCCAAGGGGAGCTCCAGCCAGCGATAACTCCTGTGCCGACGAGCTCTCGGTGACATCCTGTCGCAATGTTCGCAGTCAGATTGAATGTGGTCGTGCCCCAAACAGCGGTAGCAGCAATCATGCCCATCGGTGACGGACATGATCTTACCGCAAGGGCACGGTTTAAATCCAGACTGCTTTTTTGACATTTTTGCAAAGTTTCTTCTGAGGAGAAGAAGGCTCTGCGTGCGCTCCCGCGCGCGGAAAAAAACAGACTGAGGAGAACCGTTGACTCCTGCGCGGGAACCCACGCGCAGCCGCTTCACTCTGCTATGAAGCTCCGCCTCCCGGGCCCTGATTGACAGTTCCCATACAGCATGGCTAATTCAGCCCTGCTATCGACGGGAAACCTGCTGCCTCCTGCTAGTCTGGCTGCCGGTTCAAGGCCTGCTCTGACCAGAAAAAAGAAAAAATGCTGGTCAACTGTTGCAAATAAGTTAGAGGTAGGTGAGTACCTGCAACTTATTTAAATTTTAAAACTTTTTTTTTTTTTTACTGAGCGCAGCAGCAGGTTCAAAAACCCTCTCGGCAGCCAGAGAGGGGAACGAGACCCAGAGAGACTCTGTCCCCACAACTGGAAGCATCCACGGACTCAGGCTATGTAGGGAATCCCCTCCTGCAAAAGGGGCAAAGCCCCCCTGAGCCGGGCAAGAGCTGGGAGACTGAACCGTCTCCCACACAGAAAAGGAAAAAGCACTAAAAATAAAAGGGCAACTTCCCTTTTCTGTTTTTTGTTTTGTTTTTTTAAACAAGCGAGAACCAAAAGAAATACTTGCTTGAGCCTAGCAAAAGACAGAAGAAAAGGCTGACTAGCCTACAGCAGAGAACCGAAGGGGAGATGCTACACCTGCTGGAGACAGACGAATACTGAAGGGTTAGAGGATAGGCTCTGTCCTGATATAGGGCATCCTTCAAGTTTTAGTCTGTCTCCACCTGCTGGAAAGGAGGCTCAACCCACTGTCTGGACTGATCCGGGTACGTACAGGAATTTGGGCGCTCAAGGCAGTGCATTAGCGAATGCCAACGTCACACGCCATGACACCAAACGTCGTGTCGTCACGCCTTGAGCACCAAAATTGCACACACAGGCGCACATTCATTCACTTTTGCCAGCGGGGACTGCTGGAAGCCGCTTTCGCCGCCGGCTGCCCCCGGGAGGCAGGGGAGCCGCGGTGCGTGCCTCGGGAGGAGGAGAGAGAGAGAGAGAGGACTGTTCAAAGAAAATTCACATGCAGTAAGTTTACTTTTATTACACTTTATTCACTTTTGTTTTAATTTTCGCCCTGCGCCTTGCTTCGGGAGGGGGGGAGAGAGGACTCGCAATCCCCCCTGGTACCTGTCATTTCAAACGTCATTTAAAATGACATTTGAAATGACAGGTACCAGCGCACCCAGGATACTGTATAGGCGCTGTATAGCGCTCCATACAGTAAAATGGATTGCGCAGGCCTAACGCTTCACGGACGCTTCTTGGACGCGGCTTGCATTTGCATACTATTTAAATATAGTATCGAGTAGTAGGTGATCCGAACTGTGCGTGCGGCAAACGCGGGTGCGCCCGGCCCTAACGCACCTCTTCCTACTGCTCCTTACTGTATCAGCCTGTTAGAGAATAACCACTGCCATTAGCAATGGTAACATGGAATAGACTTAGTTTTTGGGTACTTGCCAGGTTCTTATGGCCTGGATTGGCCACTGTTGGAAACAGGATGCTGGGCTTGATGGACCCTTAGTCTGACCCAGTATGGCAGTTTCTTATGTTCTTATGATAGTGGCATGCTGGGCAAGAATTCCGTGCTGGGCTCCAACTGTCACCTGTCTGTGAGGACTACCATCCTGCTTGTCCTGGGAGAAAAGGTAAATTGGTTTCAGAGGACAACCAACTTGGGCCCTGATTTTTATAATCTGGGGTACTGATAGACAAAGGAAAAAGCACAGGACTGCTTCAAGTTCTAAAGCAAAGCTGTCAAGCAGCACTGTGAATTTTCAAGAAGGCTCCTCACCCAGTAAAAATGTTCCTGTGTTAGTACATAAGGCTTGTGGTTACCCGCACAGTGCAGAAGTTACTAACCTTAAACATGGGAGTACCTAAATAGAGTGGCAGTTACTATCATAAGAAACTTGCTGGGCAGACTGGACAGATTACTATGTTAATGCATCCCATGCCTGTAGAACAAGCACCTGTGGTGTGGAATCTATTGGGCTGCCATGTGGGTATGCATATGAGGCTGCTTTATGGAAAAGAAAGGAGGCAAAGAGTAGGGAAGGAAAAAGGAACAAAGCCACCAAAAAAGAACACAATAAGCCAAAACAGCAAACAATAGAGTCAATTTAGAAAAACAATTTCTCCAGACTCTTAGAAACTAATTTGTGTTTATCTTATCTAAGTATTTTTCACCCTGTATGACCCTTATTCTTAAACTGTTCTCATGGAAAACAAGATGCACTTTTATAAATTGTTAGAAAAAATATCCAAACATTATGTTCTACATATATAACCAAAGCACTAGTTACAAAACCTAAAGTGTCTTGCTTAAATTTAGGATTCTAAAATTCATGATTGTTTGGCTGTTTTCTATGCTTCCACTGGTTCACATAACTCTATAGCCTTTGTTGTACAAGCCATGGTTAAGATTTTGAATTTAATTCTTTAGCATGCAACTAGCCCTGCAGATTTAAAAAACTATCCAAACCAAAATACATGGACATAACTGGAGTTACTCATGGAAAATAAGCATATACGCATGCAAGTAGACTGTATTCACCTATATGCTATTTTATAATCAAAAACAGACACAATTTTGGTTTTCATTCATTTACCTGGGCAAAAAGGGGTTGTTTAGTTGTTCCGGGGCAAGACCAAGAATTACAAACAAAGTTACTAGAAGATTTACATGAACACATTACAGATTCTTGCAGTTTTACACCTAATTATCTAGCACCATTAATATCACCCATGTTTATTTTTGGGTGAGAGGTCTGCGTAAAATGGGAGAGTTCAGGATGAAGGACTACAGGGATCTCTTAACAGGAAATGGACTGAGTGAACTGGTAGAGAGATTGGCAAGCTAGTGATCTCAAGTACAGACTCATATTAAAATATATGCGCACTTGAATGTTTTTTGCACGTAAAATGTAAGTACGCATGTTTATGAAATAAGTAAAATGTGCTTTTAATGCATTGCAAATATTCATGTGTACTGAAACATACATGTACTTTCAGAGCTGAACTATGCAGTATTTTCTAAAACTATGCTGCAACCTGCTACAGTTTTACAAAATACTAGGATAACAGCCCATCCACTTAAGTGTCCAAATCCAGTAACACAAATAAGACAGTTATCCTCCCTGGGTAATATTAATTATTCATAACAGCACATAACTTAATAGCCCCTCCTTTAAAAGATAAAAGTTTACTTTCATATTCTTCTCAGTCATGGCCTTGCTGTCTCAGCTCAAAACTTGTGTTTCATTGTGCCTTATGTCTTGACTAGATTGTAAAGGACTGTCCATTGTGAGTCTGTACAAAACTGGGTTCTTCTGGTATGCGAATAGATAATGTTATCTTCAGTTTTTATATACTCTCCCATAGCCTTGGGAGCATTTCACAAATTACAATTGAAGTGCACTAGTATCTGATCGTTTGTGCAGTGAGAAATTGATACACGTCAAAAAACCTGATACAGTAAGTGAATTAACCCTTCACAGCTGCTTTCAGTTCTCAGAGAGCAGCAGGTAACAGTGTAAAAAAAAATCTTAAAAAGCTAGAGACCTGTTTTTAATAGATCTCTGGAAACAAGATTGATGCCACAAGATTGGAGAAGAATGGTTATGTTCCTGCATCACAAGGGCAGTAGCAGAGAGGAAGCTGCAAACTACATGTCAGTTAGCATCACCTTAGTGGTTGGAAAATTAATGGAAAAACTGCTTAAGGGTAGTGAACTCTCTACAATCTGTTGGACCCAAAGACAGCATGGATTGATTCAATTCGCCAGGTGAAGGTCCTGTCAGACAAATCTGATTTGATTTTTTAGCCTCTCAGAGAACAAGTCCGATCTCTGGAGGTTAGAGTGGCAGACCTGGAGGA
The DNA here is from genome assembly GCF_901001135.1 of Rhinatrema bivittatum. Lineage (NCBI taxonomy): Eukaryota > Metazoa > Chordata > Amphibia > Gymnophiona > Rhinatrematidae > Rhinatrema > Rhinatrema bivittatum. Next base: position 725,377,589 of record NC_042616.1, read on the forward strand.
GCTGAGGCAGACAGAGATGGGACATGGTAGCCATGCCCCAACTCTAGTCTGGTAGCCTTGTGCTGCCTTGGAGGAGGAATGTCTCCTGGTCAGACAGCATCAACCTGGTGCAGGAAATGATCCTATAAGCAGGATCCTGTAAGCCTGCTCTGTTGCACTGAGAATGTCTCCCAGGGCCACTGCCCAGGACAGAAGGGTTAGGGTGGCCATCATAGCTGGTGATTCGATTATTAGGAATGTAGATTGCTGGTGGGTGTGAGGATCTCCTGGTAACATATCTACCTGGTGCGCAGGTGGCTGACTCACGTATCACCTAGATAGGATTTTAGACAGTGCTGGGGAGGAGCCAGCTTTCATGGTACATGTGGGCACTGACGTTCTAAAAGCCAAATTTAGGCTCTTAGGTAGAAAGATGAAAACCAGAACCTCCAGGATAGCATTCTCTGAAATGTTTCCTGTTCCACACACAGGTCCCCAGAGGCAGGTAGAACTCCAGAGTCTCGATGTGTGGATAAGAAGACTGTCCAAGGAAGAGGGATTCAGTTTTGTAAGGAATTGGGGAACCTTTTGGAGAAGGGGGTGGTCTTTTCTGAAGGGATGGGCTCCACCTTAAGGCTGCTGGCACTAATCTTTAAAAAGGAGACAGAGCAGGTTTTAAACTAGAACAAAGGGGAAAGCAGACAATCGCTCAGCAGTGCATAGGTCAGAGGGAGTTTTCTTCAAAGGATACTAATGAAGCATAGAGTTAGGGCATCCCAACAGAGGTTCCAATAATAAGAATAGTCGCCCATGTGCCTATAAGTAAAGAATCACCTGAGCTAAAAAATTCCAAATTATTCCTGACAACTAAAAAGCAAAGTGTAAATACAAACACTTTGAAATACTTGTATGCTAAATGCAGAAGTCTAAGTAATAAGATGAGAGACAGTGTATAGCAGTAACCGACTTAACTGGCATCTCAAGAGACATGGTGGAATGAGGATAACCAATGGGCTAGCACTATACCGGGGCACAAATTATATCGCAATGATAGAGAAGAGCAAGGAGAAAAGAAGGAGATAGCCTTTCGTGGATTGCAAACTGGTTAAAAGACAGGAAACGGTAGGATTAAATGGTGGTTTTCACAGTGGAAAAAGGTAAACAATGGAGTGCCTCAGGATCTGTACTAGGACCAGTGCTTTAATATATTTATAAATGATCTGGAAAGGGGCACAAGAAGTGCTTAAATTTGCGGATGATAAAATTATGCATAGTTAAATCTCAGATTATGATAAAATACAGGAGGACCTTGTAAGACAAAGATTAGGTGCCCAAATGGCAGATGAAATTTAATGTGTATACGTGCAAGATGATGCATATAGGGGAAAATAACCTTGCTGTGGTTACATGTTAAGTCCCACATTAGGAGCTATCACCCAGGAGAGAGATCGAGGCATCATAGTGGATAATACATTGAAATCGCCAGCTCAGTGTGCGGTGGCGGTCAAAAAAACAATGTTAGGAATTATTTGGATATCATAATGCCTAACACTATGGTGAGGCTGCACCTTGAATACTGTGTGCAGTTCTGGTCACAATATCTCAAAAATATAGTTGCACTGGAGCAAGTACAGAGAAGGGCGACCAAAATGATAAAGGAGATGGAACAGCTCCCCTATCAAGAAAGGCTAAAGAGATTAGGGCTGTTCAGCTTGGAGAAGAGACGGCTGAGGATAGAAATGAGATATCTACAAAACATTGAAAGGACTTGAAAGTAAATGTGAATCTGTTATTTACTCTTTTGGATAAATCAAGAACCAGGGGCACTCCATGAAAAGTTAGCAAGTAAGGCATTTAAAACAAATTGGAGAAAACTATTTCACTCAATGCATAATTAAGCTCTGGAATTCACTGCCAGAGGATGTGGTTATGGCAGTTAGTGTAGCTGGGTTTAAAAAACATTTGGATCAATTCCTAGGGCAGAAACCCATTAACTATTAATCAATAAGAATTAGTAGCTTGGGATCTATTAATTTAATATATGGGTACTTGCCAGGTACTTGTAACTGTTAGAAACTGTGTAACATTTCCAAGTACACAAGTGGTGTTTTCTTTCATTAGTGCACCAGCAACTACTGGAGAAATTTGATTTGTAAAATCGTGTTGGCTATCCTGACCTTTCCTATTAATTTGTACATACTACATTACTTCCATTCTATCAGACTCCTGAGTGGCATTGGACAGATTGGACTATTTTTGGCTGCTTGTGAAAAAGTAACAGCCAGCTCAAGGGAGCTCTGCCTTCCAAAAATCACTCCTGCAGAATTTTCAGACCTCCAAACTTCATGGCTCTCATCTAAAAGGATAGCGTGCAGTATGAACTATAGTAGTAAACTAAAGTCAAACATATGTTTGTCTTTGAGAAATACCTAGTAAATTTACCTTAATTACCATAAATCTCCCACACAAACCAATGTTCATAACCCATCTGAGGCATCCAAACTTATCACCAGTAGTAGTAAAATACAATATTTCAATGTTGTCACTTGTTTAAAACTAACTTTAGTAAATACAATTTTTAAAAAAACTAAATTCAGTGGTGTTTAGTCCCCTTTTAAACTTCTGGCCAAGTTCTGATGCGAGTCTGAAGTCACCATGGCAGGCGCCCAGGGCCACGCTCCAATCCTAAGTATAAACACAAGTCTGCCGAGAGAACACGTTTCTCAGACCGGCGCTAACGTAGCAACCCGACGAGTTTGACATCCGAGATTGTTTTTTTTCCTGAGAACTAACCTAAACCTTGCACTTTTAAAGAACGCGGATACGGTCGTCCACGTTATTTGACTATTACCGAGCCCCCACTTCCCTTGTAACAAACTTGGATAATGTGTAATAACTCGGCAAGACGGAAAAATATCCGAGATCCCCCCTCCCCCAGCTAAACCATTTCCCTCCATACCGGCAGAAAACGCACATCCGCCTTTTAATATTCACACATGAAGTCATTGGCGCTCAATCCTCCTTCCAGTAGAAAGAAAATTAACGAAAAGACTTCCAAAAGAAAACCTAAGAAGTCAAAGCACAAAGCGAAGTCTCCCGGCCACACTGAGGCCGGTGAGCTTTTACCGCTCCTCTTGGGCACAATGCGCCGAGGTGGGATGCGGCTGCAGGAGCCCAACGGCGGCGGCGGGCAGCATTGTTCATTCACTGTGCCAGGAAAGAGAAGGAAACAAACCAGAGTGGACCGGTCCAGACCGGAAAAACCCCTCCCGTCCCCCTCCCTTCCACCCGCGCACAACAACAACATTCAAAACTCTGCAAGCGCCACGAGACTCCCCCAGAAAACCGGCGCTGCCTATTCACATTAGCTCAGGACTTTCATTGGGGCGATCAGAGGATTTCATCGCAGGTTTTCCACTAACACGGGTCCAGGAGCAAGCTATAGGTCTTATCGGGCTCAGCAGTTGCACTGTCCTCCGCCCAGGGACTTTATTAATCCCGAGACCTGGTCAGCCAAACGCGAGCCAGAAGTGGCAACAGAAATTTAACGGCAAGAAACACAAGGCATTTCCCCCCATAGATCCCAAATCGGAAACAACCTTAGAATCAGACCCCAAATTTCAAACACTTTTTCTTTAAACATACCTTCCCACTGCCCACAGTTGGGCAGCATCAAGGGGCCGGCAGTGGGCGAGGCAGCGAGAGATCTCCCTCTCTCGTCTGCAGCTCTTCCCGGCGCTCAGGTCCGTCCCCACCGACTACACTCTCCGCGCGCCTCCATGAGATTTGGGCGGACAGGGAGCGTAGAAAGATCCCAACCGAGCCCGGCTCCCCGACCCCCCCACCGCCGCCACAAAGAGCCGAAAGGCGGGACCGACAGCGTCCAGCCCAAGCTCCGGGCCCACGTTAGACCCGGCTATAAATCGGCCCCGGGGCGGCGAAGGAAAGTTCCGGAACCCCCCCAAGCGCGCGTGCCCGCCATTCCCAGCAGCGCGGCCGTTACACAGCGCCAACTGTCAGCGACCGGGGGGGGGGGCGGCGGCACAGGAGAGAAGAGAGGAAGGTGGTAAAAGCAACTACTCCGTCATTTACCACGGCGCCGTCCTGAGCTCCCCTACACGCACCTTCTGCCCAGAGAAGCCGCCGCAGCCAAGCCGAGCACCGCCGGCCCCAGGCCTCCGGGATGCCGGCGACGCCACCTGCTGCAGCACAGCGCGGCCGGCTGGGGCGAGTAACCAGATATCACCCGCCCACCCCAGCACCAATTTACATCAAGCAAGGCGACGCGAGGAAACAAAAGCGGCAGAAAGCGCATTTGTTACTACTGGGGTGGGGGAGAGAAATATTATAGGGCCCAAGCAAAAATGAAAATGTTGCGGAGTTCTGTCAGTTCTACACCATCTCGGAGTTGAAGCGAAGACTGGGAGCGCGGCGCGCCACCCAAACATCGAGCGAGCGGTCGGCCGCGATCGCACTCACTGCAGGCGTTTTAAGTGTCTAACAGCTTCAGCACCACCATTTTCAGCAGCCGGGGAGTCTCTGCAATCACCCTTCCGAGCTTCCACCAGAAGTAGCACATTTTTACCCAAAAGGGATAAGGATACTTTTAACAAAACGCCCACAGGACTCGCAGCAGTGCAGGTAGGCTACGCGGTAGAAAACAACAGCGGAGCCCTCCAGCACTTGGAGGTGTGGAGGACTAAACGCTTACCAGCTAAACACAGATAAAATCCAAAAAGGAAGCTGGGACTTCAAGCACATCTCACTCAAGCAAGGGTCCCTCTAACCTGCCCGGCAGAAACAGAAGCCGAGCCATTCTGCTTTCTTCCCAAACGTCACCGCCTCATAGCCGCTCCGCCATGTTGGAGCAGCCGCCGGCCCTGGCGTTCTCGCAGGAGGAGAGGAATCGCGGCTCCCCGCCTCTCCACGCGGCTTACTTACGTGACAGAACGGCCCAGAAGATTTGGAAAATCGTCTTCTCTTTTTTGGCGGAATTTTTAAAGCGTGATGAGGGTACCTAAAGCAGAAATAAAAACGGCTGTTTCAGCCATAAGCTATAAAGGAGACCCAGGCGGCGCGAGTCGACACACTACCAAGCCGAATCAGCAGCAGCAGCAGTAAATGAGAAAACTCCAGTGGGGAGGGGCGGCCGCAGCTCGGCCGTTTATATATAGTGGGGGGCGGAGCGAGGGGCGGTGCCTGCTGCGCTCAGACAGCCCGGCCCGAGGCTCCTAGCGCCGGCCGCAGGTACACAGCTGCCCCTCTGCCCTCTGCGTTGCACTGCGCTGACTGATTATCCTCAGCTCAGGGTTAGCACGGTTTACCAGGGAGTCTCCTTTTATTATTATTCTGTCACACAATGTACGCTTTTGACAGCTATGAATGGGAGGGAGGGACGTTTTTAAATGTGTTGGTCTAGATTTCTGGACACACTGAACATCTAGTAATACAATGTATGATGTTTTCTGTAAAGAGAAGGTGACAATTTTTCGAGAGGATGAATGGCGCTGCGGACTTTGTAGCCCATTAATTCAGCAATGAACGTAATTTAATGATTATTTTGTAGCTAGACGAGCCATTTCATAGGTAAAAATGTACTAGTGAGTCGGAAACTTTGATTAGGGAGTCAGGCCATGGCTGAGCTAAAAGTACTGACTTAGCCATAGGAAGCAAACTAGACCTCACAGAAAACACGCCTTGATACTAACTATAGTCTAAGCTAAAAGTAAAATTACTTGTTTCCTCTTTTTTGTACAGCCCCGACTTTGATGTTTTGACTTGTTTTTTTATTTTTTCCTTAATCTTCACCACTTTTTGTCTTTTATTCCTTCTTTTTTTATCCAACCTGATTTTTTTCTCCTTTTCTTTTTTTTTATTTTCTTCATTAGTATGGAGTATGTTCCATGTTATTTCTTTCCTTCTATATTTCACTTTTTTTATCTTTCCTTCCTCTTCCTTGCTCCACTTCTTTTTCTTTCATACTGCACTTACTGTCTGACAGATTCTTGTATCCTCACTCTCCTGAGTCCATGGACAGCAAACTGAAAAGCATGACAAAATTTTCTCCACTGCTATCCCCTTCAGTATCTCTCAAGTTCCTCACCACTGCACACCTCAACCTCCTTACTGCTAATGTTCTTCTGTGGCACCCTTATAGCTCCTCACTGACACCTGCTTCTACATATTGCTGCATTGGAGGGCAACCATGCATCAGGTTGTGAAAGCCGCAGATGGGGCCAAGAAGACTGCAGGTGCCCATAGAAGACCAGCCCCCAGAGCTGTAGCATGCATATGGCCAAAATGGCCATGGCCATAGGCGCCACTACTAAAAGGCGCCATAGTGCTGCCGTCATGAGGGGCCTCCGTACATGGAAAAGCAGTATGGCCCACTGGCCACACTGATCATTCTGGCAGAGCTGTGCCTCTTTTCCACTCATAGGCATTGGAACAGTGGCTGCCAACAATGGGAGAAGCCTCTTTTGTGGCAGTGGGACGGCGCATGATTTCATGAATGCTACCGCAATCCTCTCACTCACCCTCCCTGCTCCTGAAGAATGGAAGGATTGGGCCTTGCAGCATGGGTTGCTTCTTCCTCCTTGTCTGTCAGCACCTGATGACATCACTCAAGCACCAGCAGCTGGGAGGGAGGAAGCAGCTCGTGCTGCAAGATCCCAATCCTTCCATTCTTCAGGAGCAGGGAGGGTGAATGAGGTGATTGCGGTAGCACCATTGGAGTTAGCAGCATTAAGGAAATCATGCACTTGCCACCCGTGGTGAGTGAGGTGATTGTGAGTGAGAAGGTATGGGAGGGGTAACAAGACTTCTGGGCAGTATTGTGGTTGGGAGGGGAAAAAAGGCTGGGTAACAAGATTGCTGGGAAGTGGAGGTCTGGAAGAGGAGAGCCTGTTGAGCAAGACTGCTGGGGAGTGAGGTGTCTGAGAGGGGAGCAAAACTGCTGGGGCATTGGGAGTCTGAAAGGGGAGAGGGGCTTGGGACCAAGAGTGCTAGGGAGTGGAGGGAAGGGGAGCAGGACTGTGTGAGAGAGAGAGACAGCATGCGAGTCTGTGTGTGGAAGAGAGAGAGAGCTTGTGTATCAGAGTGAGAAAGCATGCATATGTGTATAAGTGTGTGGGAGAGAGGGAGAGCATGTGTGTGGGAGACTGACCCCCCACTTCCACTTTGCCTGCTAATCCATGACAATTTTAGGGCTTCTAGAAATCAAAGGTTCTAGATATAGATAACAGTATTTTTTAAATCCTTAGTTTTAATGGGTGTTATTTGATATGTTATTTGAAATATTTTATTGATTTTTGGAAAATTTGTATGTGAATTTTTAATTTTTGAATGCTATTATATTCATTCTTTAAAATTATTCTTTTTATTGGTATGGTTTTACTAATTTAATTGTTTTATTAGGAATGGTAATTCTTCTGTTTTTCCATTGTTGCAGTTCATATAGAATTTGGCTTGTGGTTTCCTGTTCAGTTTTTGTCTGTACATTTCTATTTATATTTTATGGTCTCTTTATTCTGTATTTGAGGGTCTATCTGTGTTTTGCATGTGTGACTGAAATGAGGTATTCCAATAGAGTGTAATTTGTTTGTAGGGATCTGTAGCAGCTTAGCTTGTTCTGTTTTCCTAATAGAGGGTGTATTGATGTTTTAGGCCTGGTATAATATTTGCAGTGTTAACTTTCATATATAGACTTATTGCTGTTTGAGTGCTGGCAGTTAGTGTTGTTCTGATTATAGAAAGTTTATTGCATTGTAATTCTGTTTTTTGTGGCTCTCTGAGGTCATGCCCATGCCCAAGACGCATAAATAGTAGGCCTAATACCATATGAGTTCCAAGTGCCTCTTGCTTTTTTGCAGGGTTTTCCGGTTGACACTACAGCAGTGCATGTAAATATAATATACATATTGTAAGTGACATTTTTATCTCAGAAGACTGTCCTTTGAATGTCCTTTTTCATGTAAAATATTATTATAATTGCATAAATTTTAATTGTGTGTGATGGGGTAGAGGGCACCTAATACTCTTGCACTGGGCAAGGGCATTGGCATTGCTGTACAAACATTTAACAAAGTCTCCCAACTCATGGTGTCATGTGTTGTGTACTGGGTGAGTGCCCAGTTTTTCACTTGGCCATAGGTGCCACATTGCCTGGCTACGACTTTGCCAGCCCCCCAGTTTAAGATTAGAGAAAGAGTGTGGCTGAGTACCCGGCCTTTGCGCCTGCAGTTCCCTTTCATGCATCTGGCTCCTCGCTACATTGGATCTTTCTCCGTACTGTCAGCTGGGGCCTGGCCCAAGGTTACCACCTTCATTGAAAATTCACAATGTATTTCATGTGTCACTACTCAAGCCAGTGGTACTCTCATGGCCCTCTAGAATACCGCCTGAACCAAATAAATATGGCTGCTGATGGAAATGCTATATACGAAGTAGAAGAGATTTTGGATTCCCGCCGTAAGGGCAAAAAATAATCCCTAATTTCATAGAAAAACTACGGCCTGGAAGAAAATTTGTGGGAGCCAGCCTCCAACATCCTGGTCTGTAACCTTTTGAAGAACCCTGATCTTCACAAGCATCAACTACTGCAATGCCCTACTCATTGGACTCCCCAAAACCACCACACGCCCACTCCAAATTCTTCAAAATGCTACCGCAAGAATTCTAACCGATCAAAAAAAATTCGACCACATCACACCAACACTAAAAGAACTTCACTGGCTACCCATCGAAAAACAGATAGAATACAAAACAATTTCAATCCTACATAAATCAATGCACAACAGTGAATTCACCACACTAAAGAACATTATCCCAGGACAAGCAGGATGCTAGTCCTCACATATGGGTGACATCGGTAATGGAGCCCTATGTACGGAAAAATTTCTTTAAAAGTTTCTATGAAACTTTTGAATGGCACCGGAGTGCCTACTGAGCATGCCCAGCATGCCATGATATTCCCTACCACAGGGGTCTCCCTTCAGTCTTCTTTTTTCCGCGAAGCCGTTAGCATCGCGGGCTAAATTGGAGTCCTGAGGTGATTTTCACCTAGTAAAAAAATTCGTATTTTTCGGAAACAAATTACTCGGTCCGCAAGGGTTTCCCTTCCTATAACTTTTTTCCGTTGTCGATTCCCAGCCGGGAACGATATTTTTCGGCTTATCGCCGTCGACGGCTGTCCGGCGCCATGGCCTCGGGCTTCAAAAAATGCCCAAACTGCGTGAGGACTATGTCGATTACCGACCCTCACTTCAAATGTGTTCTTTGCCTCGGCAAAGAACACAATATCCAAACATGTAAATCATGTGCGGAAATGACAGCGAAAGGTCGCCGTCTTCGGGCCGAAAAGATGGAACAGTTGTTCAACATCCAACTGCTTCCAAGGCCCTCGACCTCAGCGCATTCTTCTCCATCCGCTTCCGTACGTCAGTTAACCCTGAAGAAGAAACGTCCGGAGGCTGGAGATGCTTCAACGCCGTCCCCTTCAGTGTCGTCAAAAGCATCGACCTCGGGGAGCGAAAAACAAAAGGAAAAGCACCACCACCGGCATCGGAGACACCAGGTAACGGTGACCGAAAATCCATCGGAGGACACGGCCTCGCCATCAAAGAAACCCCGGACGGGGACTGAGGCTCCGAGGCCTAGTGAAGGGCGATCCCCACCGATATCGGTGACGGGCTCCATACCTCCTCAGGGCTCTGAGGTTGTATTGGCATCGCCAACACCGCCTCCCTCCACAGCTGCTCTGTTATCACCAGCTGTGAGAGCGGAACTTGACACCTTTATCCGTCAAGCGGTGCATCAGGCTCTAAGTGATGCGATGACTCCACCGATACCGATAGAGCCATCACCATCGATGCCGCAGACACCGACGAGGGCACGGGAACCGACATCGATGCCTACTCCAGTACCTCCACCGATTCCACAGGTACCTCCACCGATCCATCTACCGATACCACCGGTACCTACACCGGTGCCCGCACCGATATCTCCGATGCCAGCACCGGTGACCAAAGAGGATATATCCGGATTACATCCAGTTTTTACCAAGCTGGACACATTACTGGACATCCTCAATAAGAAGATTCCAATAGAACCGATTCCAGGCCCATCTGGAGTTCCCAGACCCCCAAGGCCTTGTTCTCCAGTCTTACCATCTCGTCCTCATCATACACACGAGATTCCTATAGACACCAGCTCTGAATTTTCATCTGATGAAGAAATATTTTCAGAGCCTTCTCCGCCAGATGACCACAGGAAATATCCTCCTGAGGACCTCTCTTTTACCAACTTTGTTAAAGAGATGGCTGACACCATTCCCTTTCCCATTCAAACGGAAGTGGATGCACGTCAGAAGACCCTGGAAGTCCTCCAGTTTGTGGACCCTCCCAAGGAGATGTTAGCAGTCCCAGTTCATGAGGTATTCCAGGAACTGCAATATAGAATTTGGGAGCATCCAGGTTCAGTATCTGCAGTAAACAAAAGAGCTGAATCAACATATCTGGTGCAACCTATTCCAGGGTTCCAAAAAATACAGTTGCCCCACCAATCAGTGGTCGTGGAATCCTCTCAAAAGAAAGCAAAGCGGCAAAAATCTCACTCCTCTGTACCACCTGGGAAAGAGAGTAGGCTCTTGGATAACCTAGGAAGAAAAGTCTTTCAAGGTTCAATGTTGGTCTCAAAAATTTCATCTTACCAGCTGTACATGAACCAATACCAGAGGAACCTTTGGAAGCAGGTTCAGGAACTCTCTCTCTCTCTCCCTGAACAATATCAGGAATCCTTACAGGACATAGTTCATAAGGGCCTGGACTCTGGAAAACACGAGGTTCGAGCAACCTACGATTGTTTTGAGACTGCTGCTAGACTCTCAGCATCAGGTATTGCAGCAAGAAGATGGGCATGGCTCAAAGCCTCAGATCTGCGCCCAGAGGTTCAAGAACATTTGGCAGATCTGCCTTGCTCAGGGGACAATCTCTTTGGTGAGAAAATAAAAGAAGCTGTGGCAACCCTCAAGGACCACACTGAAACTTTGAAACAGTTGTCGTCCCAATCACAAGACACCCAGCCTTCTGCCAGAAAATTTCCAAGGAGTGAGACTCAACGGCCTTACTATCGCCCACGTCGGTATTACCCCCCAGCAGGTAGGCCAAGAGCTAGCCGCCCAACACAACGCCAGCAGCCTAGGCAAAGGCCTGCCAGGGCTCAACCACCTCCACAAACGTCAACCACTTCTGGTTTCTGAAAAGCCCCAGAGAGCAGCAGCCAGTTCAACCCATTCCCAGAAACACCAGTAGGAGGTCGCATACAGTACTTCCACAACAATTGGACCTCCATCACCACCGACCAGTGGGTGTTATCCATCACGACTCACGGTTACAGGCTGGATTTCTTAACTATCCCAATGCAAAATCCACCACTTCACTCTTGCACAATGAATCAACACTCCATAATTCTTCAAACAGAATTATCCACCCTTCTGAGAGCCAGGGCCATAGAACCAGTTCCTGGGCCTCATAAGGGCAGAGGATTCTACTCCAGATATTTCCTCATTCCAAAGAAAACAGGAGGCCTTCGTCCCATTCTAGACCTCAGAAATCTCAACAAATTTCTCAGGAAAGAAAATTTCAGAATGGTATCCCTAGGCACCATTCTGCCTCTTCTTCAAAGGGGAGATTGGCTCTGCTCTCTGGATCTTCAGGATGCATACGCTCACATTCCCATCTTTCCTCCTCATCGCCAGTACCTGCACTTTCGGGTACTGGATCAACATTTTCAATACAGAGTGCTGCCATTTGGCCTTGCATCAGCTCCACGAGTATTCACAAAGTGCATGGCTGCAGCAGTGGCACACCTCCACAAGCACAGAGTGCATGTGTTCCCTTACCTGGACGATTGGCTCATCAAAAGTCAATCAAAAGAAGGAGCTCTCACTTCTCTCAAGCTCACCATTCAAGTGCTTCACTCTTTGGGATTTCTCATAAACTATCAAAAATCCCATCTGTCACCAACTCATCTGATACAGTTCATAAGTGCAGAACTAAACACTACAGTAGCAACAGCTTTTCTTCCAAAAGACCGTGCTCACACACTTGTGCTGTTGGCTCACAATCTTCGCAACCAATTCCAGGTAACAGCTCACCAGTGCCTCATTCTTCTAGGGCACATGGCTTCCACAGTTCATGTAACTCCCATGGCCAGATTAACCATGCGACTTCTACAATGGACACTCAAAGCACAGTGGATACAAGCCACTCAACCAATGTCCACTCCTATTCACATCACACCAGAGCTCAAATCTGCTCTCCTCTGGTGGACATCAATGAACAACCTGCTCAAAGGCCTACCTTTCCAGCAACCAGTTCCACAAGTGACTTTGACTACAGATGCATCCACCTTAGGGTGGGGAGCACACATTGGTTATCTAAAGACACAGGGCAAGTGGACAAAGCTCGAAGCCTCTTTTCAAATAAACTTCCTGGAACTTCGAGCTATACGCTATGCGCTGCATGCGTTCAAGGACTGCCTATCACACAAGACTGTTCTGATCCAAACGGACAACACAGTAGCCATGTGGTACATCAACAAACAAGGAGGGACAGGTTCTTATCTCCTTTGTCAAGAAGCAGCACAGATTTGGGACTGGGCCCTGACACACTCAATTCTTCTAAGGGCCACCTACCTAGCAGGCATCCACAACACAGTAGCAGATCGCCTCAGTCGTCAGTTCCAACCGCACGAATGGTCCTTGGATCCAGCAATAGCATCCAAGATCTTCCAACGATGGGGTCATCCGACGATAGATCTCTTTGCATCCCATCTCAACTACAAAGTGAACAATTACTGCTCTCTCCTCTGGCAGTCCAACAGCCTAAAAGGGACGCCTTTGCTCGCCATTGGAATTCAGGCCTGTTATACGCGTATCCTCCGATACCACTCATAACCAAGACTCTAGTGAAGCTACAACAGGACAAGGGTACAATGATACTCATAGCCCCATATTGGCCTCGACAAGTATGGTTCCCCACACTGCTAGATCTCTCAGTCAGGGATCCCATTCGCCTGGGAGTAGCTCCCAATCTCATAACTCAGGAACAGGGTCAGTTGCGCCATCCCAACCTTCAATCCCTGTCCCTGACAGCATGGATGTTGAAAGCTTGATCTTACAGCCTCTCAACCTTCCATCCTCTATATCTCAAGTACTTATAGCGGCACGTAAACCTTCCACGAGAAAGAATTATTCCTACAAATGGAAACGGTTTACGCTGTGGTGCACTCAGAAAGATTTAGATCCTTTCACTTGCCCCACTACCTCGCTACTAGATTACCTTTACCATCTCTCAGACTCTGGTCTCAAGACATCATCTGTAAGGGTACACTTAAGTGCAATCTCAGCTTACCATAATAAGCTGGAAGATGCTCCTATCTCCACACAGCCTCTCGTCAGTAAATTCATGAGAGGCCTAACTCACATTAAACCTCCAGTTCATTCCCCAAGCATACAATGGGATCTGAACGTAGTCTTAACTAGACTTATGCGTTCTCCTTTTGAACCCATAAATACTTGTGACCTTAAATACCTAACTTGGAAAACGGTATTTCTCATAGCCATTACATCAGCTAGAAGGGTCAGTGAATTACAAGCACTAGTCACATATGAACCTTTTACAAAGTTCCTCCATGACAGGGTAGTCCTCCGGACACATCCAAAATTCCTTCCTAAAGTTGTCACGGAATTTCACTTGAACCAATCAATAGTTTTACCTACATTCTTTCCTAGGCCTCACTCTCACCAGGGAGAAAGAGCCTTACACACTTTGGACTGTAAGCGTGCGTTATCCTTTTATTTAAACCGCACAACAGCCCAAAGGAAATCCAGTCAGCTTTTTGTATTCTATGATCCAAACAAACCGGGCAAAGCAGTGGGTAAGCATACTCTGTCAAACTGGCTAGCATATTGCATACAATTTTGTTATGACAAATCAGGCCTTACTCTTCAAGGGCGAGTAAAAGCACATTCAGTAAGAGCAATGTCAACCTCAGTAGCACACCTTCGCTCTGTACCTATTCTGGACAATTGTAAAGCAGCAACATGGAGTTCTCTTCACACTTTTGCAGCCCACTACTGTTTAGACAAACAGGGAAGACAAGATTCAGCATATGGACAATCTGTCTTAAAGAACTTGTTTCCAGAATAATCCCAACTCCTTCTACATCCAACCTGCTGTGATTTCGGCTGATTCATTTCGACAACAATACCTCACTGTTGCTTCAGCACAAAATGGCTCAGCCTCTAGCTTGCTAATCACCCATATGTGAGGACTAGCATCCTGCTTGTCCTGGGATAAAGCAAAATTGCTTACCTTGTAATAGGTGTTATCCCAGGACAGCAGGATGTAGTCCTCACGAAACCCACCCGCCACCCCGCGGAGTTGGGTCCGTTACGTTTTATTATTTTATTTTTGGCTAACGCTTATTGCTACAAAACAAGACTGAAGGGAGACCCCTGTGGCAGGGAATATCATGGCATGCTGGGCATGCTCAGTAGGCACTCCGGTGCCATTCAAAAGTTTCATAGAAACTTTTAAAGAAGTTTTTCCGTACATAGGGCTCCATTACCGATGTCACCCATATGTGAGGACTACATCCTGCTGTCCTGGGATAACACCTATTACAAGGTAAGCAATTTTGCTTTCTTCAACAACATAAACTCCGACGAAACACCAGATCCACAAACAAAATTCTATTCGCAATACCCCCTGTCTCATCCGCCAAACTAACAACTAAAAGACAGAGAGCCTTATCAATAGCGGGACCCCAGCTATGGAACTCACTACCAGAATACCTAAGGATGCAAAACAATTCAAAAATATTCAAAAAATCACTAAAAACATGGCTATTTCAACAAGCCTACAAAGATGGCATCGGTTAAACCACACAGACACACAAGACTCAGCAACACAATCACACGCACAACACCAAGCACTTCTATCACATTAAGACTTGAATTTCAATGTACTGGCCACTTCTGTTCATATCAAGATCTCAATGTTCTACATACAAACTAACACACATTACACCCACTATTATTAATGTTATTTTGATGTTCAACCTCAACTCAATATCTTCTATTTCCATTGCTACGTCTGTTATTTTAGTGCCTATGTTTTTAACGGTATACTGTTTACTTGCTTACTCTATTTTGACTGTTATGTTATTAACATTAAACTGTTTATTTGCCTACACTATTATGACTGTTATTCTGGTATCTCTGCTGTTAACGTTATCCTGTAAAAGTTGTTACAAATGTAAACCGGAGTGAAGGCTTGTACCAAACCTCGGTATAGAAAAACTCACAAATAAATAAATAAATAAACTTTCACAAACAGCATTTCAGAAAGCTTAAAGCCTCAGGGAAGAGGTTTAGGATGGGGGTACTGTTACGTTCGGTGGTCCGTGGACTAACCCCATGAACCGCTGCCCTCACCTCTCTAGCTGGACCCCCAGATCCAGGGACATGCCATCAGCGCTCGTCACGGCAGGGCACCACTCCTCTTCGCAGCAACATACCGCCAGCTCACCGCATGGCAAAACGCCGCCAACTCCCTCCTGCTGTGCTCCTCCTTAGGCACACGAGCAGCCAACACTGCTACATTTAAATAGCCCGCAGCGGGAAAAATCCCGCAGCGCATCTCGATGACCTATAAAAGGCCCTCTCAACCTCTCTTTCATTGTCTCAGCAACAGGTCCACCTACTCTACAGTAGAGAGTTTTGCTTCCAGCATCTTTGTCTTCAGTTTCTTCATTCCAGCATCTTTTCTTTAGTTCTTCAGTCCAGGCTTGTCTTCAGTCGTGTCCAGTTTGTCTTCTGTCTTCATCTGCTTGTCTCCAGCCTTGTTCCTGCTGTGCTTGCCCCAGCCTTCCTGTCCGCCCCTTGTCTTCTCCCTTCGACGGATTCCTGGTACTGACCTTGGCCTGTTCCCAGATATGCTTGAGCGCTGCCTGCCTCTGATTACTGCCTGTTCCCGGATATGCCTGATCGCCACTTGCCTCTGACCATCGCCTAGACCTTAGATTTTCTGATCTCCACCTGCCTATGACCCCAGCTATCCAAGGACCACCATTTCTGCCATCAGCAGAGACTCACCTAAGACCTGCCGGCCCCAGCATCTAAAGGCTGAACCCAAGGGAACGAGGGGAATGAGCTCCCACTGGGTCTCTATTTCATCCAAGTCTGCCTGCCAATAGTGGGAATCTTCAGGGCTTCTCCCTGCAGATTGTGCCAATCCTGCCTCGACCCCAGGTTCCACAGATATAACAACTGGGGACCCTCCTATCAGCAACAGTGTCTTACTTAGGTCCCCCCCGCCAGAGCTAGTGATCCTGACTCCAGCACTGGCCCTACCGGGCCTTCCTACATAACTTACAGTGTTTGCATACGTGTTTAGCAAAAAGCATGCAAAGATTATACGACTGTCCTAATGACCTGCTCCCAGGGAAGATGTCCCCTAGGGGCAGGGTCTATCTCCTATCCGCTCCTAAAATGGCAGCCAGGACAAGCTACATCCAGGAAAACATGGAGCATGGATTTATCCACTCTTCTTCCTCCCCAGCAGGAGCAGGCTTCTTCTTTGTATGGAAGAAGGATGGGTCCTCAGACCCTGCATCGACAACAGAGGCCTCAATGCCATAACTTGCAAAACTAGATATCCATTGCTCCTAATAACTGAATTTTTTGACTGCTTACGAGGAGCACACATATTTACCAAGCTGAACCTTAGGGAAGTCTATAACTTCATCCAAATACATGAAGGGGTTGAATGGGAGATGGCATTCAACACCTGCGATGGACATTATGAATACTTAGTAATGCTGTTTGGCCTTTGTAATGCACCCGCCATCTTCCAACACATGGGTAATGAAATCTTAAGAGACCTCCTTTACTCTCATGACCTTGTATTCCTAGACAACATTCTCATTTTCTCACACTCCTTGCCCCAGCATGGTGTGCATGTCAAACAAATGCTTTAGAGGCTGCTTGAGAACCATCTATACGTCAAACTCAAGAAAAGCACTTTTGAGCAAGGGGAGCTACCTTTCCTGGGCTTTATCATTTTCTGCAAAAAACAAAAGGAATCCGCCAATGTATTGATTCAAAAAACGCTCATCACCAACTCAACAATTTTATATCAATCAATCCATAATATATCGGGCTTGGTAGTGTGTCCGTCAGTGCTCGCGCATGTTCCCCAGTCCACCAATAGATGGCGCTATAATATATCGGGCTTGAGACGCAGGTGGCTCCCTGGACAACACCAGGTACAAGAGGTACTCCTGGGGGAATTCTGCAACGGTCATCGCGGGCCAGGCTGAAAATAGCTGAGGAGACCCTGGCATACCGTGAACGGAGCACGTCCCGCAGCACACGCTCCGTTCGTGGCAAAGATGAAGGCCCGGCTCGCCGTTTGCAGTGAAAAGGGAAGGCCCCTGTGTGTCGCGATCGGCACGCCCGGGCCTTCATCTTCGCTGTGAATGGAGCATGTGCCGCGGGACACGCTCCGTTTGCACAATGCCGGAGTCTCCGCTGCTATTTTCTGCTCAAGGCAAAAATGGAAGGCGCCCGTGTGCCGCGAACAGCACACCGGGCCTTCATCTTCGCCGCGAATGGCACGGGTCCCACGACATGCCAGTCAGAAAGAATATGTCGGGGAGAGGAGGGTGGGAGACAGCAAGAGGGTGTGAGAGAGAGCAGGAGGGGGATACCGGTGAGAGAGAATGTGTGTGTGAGAGAGGGGGGTGACAGAGAGCATAGTTGGTAAGAGAGTGTGGGTTTCAGAGAGAGGGAGCCTATATGAGGGGAGGGGGATGCTGGTGAGAGAGAATGTGTGTACGAGAGAGGAGAGGGGGTGTGGGGGAGTGCGAGAGACAGCTTGGTTGGTAAAAGGGGAATAAAAAGGCTCGCCGCCCGGGAGTAGAACAGGTACAGTTGCTAGTCTATATATAAGAACCGCATCAGCAAGCCTGGCGACATCCGGTCTGTTCAATCATCTGCAGTTATAAAAGCATTGAAAGATCACCAAAAAGTGCTTCGGATAATTTGAAGGAATGTTTATCAACAAATATATATATATATATATATATATCCGTCTGTGCCCATAACATGAATGTTTTACCAATGACTCGAATGTTTAACTAATGACCTGACATCGGCCGGCGTTTCGCAACAGTTAAGTTGCTTCTTCAGGAGTCAATGCTTCGAGAGACATATAAAAAGATTTATACACTTAAATCTTTTGAGAAAATCTGTAAATAAACAACATAGGGCTTTCAGACATATCGTGGCACAATTAATTAAAATACTTAGATTAGAGTGGTGTAGCAAACCTCTTCATCAGGATGCCTAGTCTCAAGGAATTTCCAAGCTTCGGGAAAGAGACCGCATCAGACAAGTCTGAGAAGTTAAATAGCCCGCACTTTGGGTAAATGTAATGACGTCATATGACGTGTCAGCATCAAGATACCTTAGAAACAGAGAATTACATTATATTGTTGTTAAGAGACATGCGTAATCTTACTGTAAGGGAATAATCATAGAAAGACATTAAGTTCAAGCGAGGCATTTAAACCAGGGGGGTAAACGGTGTCTAAACGATGAATCCAACGCTCTTCAGCCTTTAATAAAAGTATATCAAGGTCTCCCCCTCACCAAGTAGGGTGAAGCTGTTCTAATACGCAGGCTCTCAAATCATCAAAGGAATGAGAATTTTCAAGACAATGTGGTACCAGCGGGGCTGTCAATCGACCTGTGCTGATGCATGAACGGTGTTTGATCAGTCGAGTTTTGAGGGCACGTTTAGTTTTGCCGATGTACCATAAATTACACGGACATTGATGTACCCCAGGAAGGGTAGGCTCTTCCACTCGAAGAGGCACTTTTCCAGCTTCACAAATAATTTATTTGCCCATAGTCTCTGGAGGACTTGGCAAACATCCTGATGGTGGGACGTGAGGTCTTTTGAGAAGATGAGGATATCTTTGAGGTACACCATGACACAGATGTGCAGAAGGCCCCTCAAGATTTCATTCAGCATGTTTTGGAATACTGCTGGGATATTACTCAGGCCGTCCCGCATGTTGAATGCCGTCTTCCACTCATCGCCTTGGTTTATTCGAATTAGACTGTAATCCCCATGGAGGTCCAACTTTGTAAACACTCTAGCCCCCTGGAGGCAGTCAAAGAGCTCGGAAATGAATGGCAGTGGGTAACAGCCTTTCTTTGTTATAGCGTTCAGCTCCCGGTAATCTATGCAAAGGTGTAAAGAACCATCTTTTTGGACACAAAGAAGAACCCTGCCCCAGCAGAGGACATGGAGGGTCTAATGAAACCCCAGTCAAAGTTCTCCTTGATATACTTGGACATAACTGTGGTCTCCGGAACCGACAAGGGGATATACCCTTCCTCGTGGGAGGTTAATGCCAGGTTACAGATTAATGGCACAGTCAAATGTTCAGTGGGAAGGCAGCATCTTCGCTTCTCTCTTGGAAAACACATCTGTGTATTCAGTGTACTGAGGAGGCAGTCCCAACAAGATCGTTGCCAGGGGCAAAGTCAATGGAGGCTTAATTCATTCAAGGCAGGAATCATGGAAATGGACCCTCCAGTTCGTCAGCTGAAGCGAGCCCCAGTCAAAGAAAGGAGGGCAGAGCTGCAGCCAGGGTATCCCCAACACAATGGGCTGGACAGCCTTGTCAATGATGTGGAAGACTATACTCTCCACATGCAGAATGCCTATGCAGAGGCGCAGGGGGGGGCAGTGGTGGTGGTGACCAGCCGGGACGCAGCTCTCCATTTATGGAGGAGATAACTAGTGGTGTCTTTTGAGGAACCACAGGAAGCTTTAGATAATCATCAAGGGCTTTCAGAATAAAGATTCCCCCGGCGCCTGAGTCAACCAGTGCTAAAGTGAGGAACTCATGACTGCCCACTGCAACAGACATTGGGAGAGTGAGTTGGGGAACAGATGCGGTAATGCCTAGGATCATCTCCCCACTAGCTCCTAGGCTTGCTATTTTCTTGGCTTCTGAGGGCAGTGTGCCAACTGGTGCCTGGACCCAGCACAATAGTAGCAGAGCCACAGGTTGTAGCGGCAGAGCCTCTTCCGGAAAGAGGCGACTTTGTCCTACCTGCATAGGTTACTCAGCCCAAGCAGCGGTAGGGGCCATTGCCGGTACTGCAGAGAGGGGGTGCAAAAAGGACGGGACCTCACTACTTGCCTTCGCAGAGGTCGCAGCTCCCGGATGTGGTTAGGGCAAACATCGCCTAAAGGGTCCGAGGCCCTAAAAGATCCCCAAAAATATCAGAAGCTCTCTCCCCAAGGATCTATATACCCCATGATCATCCTCACCAACTTTAGAAGTGTTGGGGACCCCTAAAATGCAAAAAATTATAGTTGCAATCTTTGCATGGCAATGTCCCACCCCCTAGTGTTTACTCTCTCCTTGACCAGAAATATAGCTTCCCACGATCAGCACTCCTTGGAATATCCCCCCACCAAACATGTTCACCCCAACTCCCCTTCCTCCCATTGCCAAAATTTAAAATCCTTGGTTTCTAGTGATCCCTCCCTTCCCCCACCCAAAAATCATACCCTGGAGTTCTTGGGTTGCTAAAAGATGTAAGCTCACACACACAGCACAGGCACAGGCAGACATGCTATACTCAGACAGACACAGAGAGAAACAGGTGCCTCATACCCAGAAAGACTCAGACATCCCACACCCAGACCAGGAGTGAAACAGATACCCAGATAAACATAGATAGATGCAGAGACCCCATATACAAACAGACACAGTGAGGCAAAGACACCTCATATGCATATACAGACACTCCACAGAGATTCAGAAACCCAACACTCAGGATCAGAGACACAGACATACCACACCTAAACAGAAGATAGATATACCACGCACAGACATGGAGAGAGACATAGACACAAAACACATTCAGCCAGACAGCTCATATCATAAACAGAGACATAGACCACACACACAGGCAAACACAGAGACACACATGCCGTACCACCCACAGGCAGGGCTAGTGCAAGGCAGAAGGTGCCCTAAGCACCTTCTGCCTTGCACTGCCCTCCCCCCCCCCCCCCCCCCCCGGTCTGCCAACACTCCCCCGCCCCACCCCCAGTCGCAGGCCCGTCTCCAGGGGTGGGGACTACATGCCGCCGGTCCCCCAGCCCCTGTGCTGCCCTCCCTAAATTTAAACAAAATAATCCCGCCACCCTCCCGAACCCCCCCCCCCCCCCCCCAAGACTCACGAAAACCCCTGGTGGTCCAGCAGGGGGCCTGGGAGCGATCTGCCGCTCCCAGGCCATCAGCTGCCACTAACCAAAATGGCGCCGGTGGCCTTTAGCCCCTACCATGTGAGAGGGCTACTGGTGCCATTCACTAGCCCGTGTCACATGGTAGGGGCAATAGATGACCGTGAGTCTTGGGGGGGGGGGGTCGGGAGGGTGGCACGATAGGGGAGAAGGCAGGGTGAGGTGGGGGCTGGGCAGAATTTTGAAGGGGCACTTTTTACCGCTTCAAAATTCTGCCGCCTGAAGCGGCTGTCTCACCTTTCCTCATTGGCTCATGAGCAGCAGCGTCCCCCTAATGGTCGGTGACCTAGGCCTAGGCCTAGCTCGCCTAGTGCTTCCACCTACCCTGCCCACAGGTCACACAACACAATGGTAAAGGCTGGAAAATTAAAAAAAAAAAAACCACTTAGGTGCCAGCCAAAATTTCCTAATAGGTGAAAAAAACTCCACTCTATTCTACCCATTTTTTCACTTATTTTACTATTTTCACTAATTTTTTCCTATTTTTCTCCCTGTTTTTGTATTTTTATTAATAATGCTGTTTAAGACTTATCCAGCTAAGTAAGGTAGCCACATAAGTAAAAGAAAAGTGCTACTTAGCTGCAGTGATAGATTGCAGGAAAATATCAGCCCAGTGGATTTTTTTTCAAAATCAACCCACAGGGTATCTGACTCTCTCATGCACTTTCCCTGCAGTACATGTTTTCACAGCTTTCAAAAGCAAGCCAAACTGACCTTTAAGGCGTACATCATGTGACCTAGAGCTTGGCAAAGTTGAGTAAAAACATTTCCACCATAAAGTTCACATTTCTCCTAAATAACCGGGGTGAGCAAACAGAATTGCAGTCACCATTCCACCTATGCAATCGTTTGGGCCCTCCACAAGTTTGATATGAGTATCTTTTTGACCCAAAAACACATACATACATTCTTGCTCTCAAAGTGTGGGTGTGACTTTGTGTGACAGAAAGAAAGTCAGAAAGACACACACACTATGGGGCCAATGCAATATTTATTTGCAGAAAGTGGGCACTGAGCAGTCAGTGCCTGCTTTCCTAATGCACCCCCAGGCGCCCCTCCTGGGGGCACCATGCAATATTTAAATTAGGGGTCATGATTTCAAGAAGACGCTAGGGGTGCGCCTTCTTGATAATGGAAGCCTGAGAGCATCGGCCGTCCGCCAGTTAGGAAAACTGACACCGAGTTTATCAGCGTCGGTTTTCCTAAACACCGCATAGCCAGAGGTTCAGGAAATGGACACTTGTCAATTGAGCGTCCGTTTCCTGCACCCAATTGCCAGCGCTTTTTTTTTTACTTAGTTTAGTTTAGTTTTTCCTCCTACTTAATATCGCAATGATATTAAGTAGGAGGCAATACAGAAAAGCAGTTTTTTTCTGCTTTTCTGTACTAGTTTTAGGAGCACTAAGCTATTAATGCCTGCTCCAGGCAGGCGTTAATTTCTGATCACTAAAATGTGCGTCCTAGATGCACATTTTTTTTTATTGCATTGGGAGTGAATAGCTAATAGCCTCATTCACATGCATTTGTATGGGATGAGCGCTATTAGATTCACTCCGCATTGGACGCACGTTGTAGAGGCGCTAATCCCCTTATTAGCGCCTATACAACCCGCGTCCAACTGCGGGTTATACAGTGCGCTCGGCTGAACAAACTGTATTGCATCGACCCCTATGTGTCAGAGAGCAGGAGTGGATTGTAAAATAGCCTGGGGGATTTTTTTCAAAATAGGCCCATGGGTTATATGTTTGACACTGCTTTCGGTATAGCACATGCTTAAACAGCTCCCAAAAGTGTTCCAGACCAACTCTTGAGAGGTCCATCATGTGATCTGGAGCCAAAATATCTTGAACATAAATTTTACAATTTTCCTAACTAACTAAAAAGAAATGCACACCCTAGACCAGGGATGAGCAAACTGATCATCAGTCCCCATTGCATTCATTCAACTGGTTGGACCCTGTTCCTATCTCCCAAGTTTGCTTAACATAGCAAATGACAGCAGAAAAAGACCCAAGTGTTCCATCCAGTCTGCTCAGTAAGTTTTGTATTTTTTTTAAATTTATTTTAGGGTAATAACTAACACTCCATGCAAGGTACCTCTTTTCTTCTTTTATATCCTGTAGCTACTAGGGATCCTGTATGTTTATCCCATGCCCTTTTGAATTCCATTACTGTTCTGGTCTTCAATACTGCTTTTGGGAGAGCATTCTGTTGCGCTTGGAGGTGGACCCTTGTCCTGGAGCCGTGGAGAACAGCTCCCTGGTAGGGACCAGGAAGCACCTGCCCCCAGGGGGCAGAGCACAGGAAGAGACAGAGACTTGGATGAGCTTCACCACTGGAAGCCCGCGGTCCCCCCGAGTGGAGCCCGTTGGGACCCGGGCCACTTGGACTTAGGTGGGCCTCACAGGGTCTTCCGGAGAGGTAGTAGAGAGGCGTGCCCACGACAGCAAGGGAGCACGGTCGGACACTAGACTGTAGGTCTGGAGGAGCAAGGAAAGCCAGTACAGCATAGGCGATGACAAGGCAAGGGACAGAGCCAGAATCAGGAGACGTGGTCAATGGCAGCTGAGGTCAGAATCCGAGGATCAGTCCGAGGAGTAGTCAACGAAGCAGGGGTCAGGTTGCAGAGGTCAGACGAGGTCTCAAGGCAGGCAGAGGTCAGGATCCAGGCAGCGAACAGAATGGTCAAGGAGTAGGCCGAGGTCAGTACCAGAGAGACAGTCCGAGGGTACTACCTGGGGAGACACGACAGACAGATGCTGGAACAGAAGGACGCTGGACAAGGCTGGAACAGTAGGATGCTGGAACAGTAGGATGCTGGAACAAGGCTGGAACAAGACTGTGAATGCAGAGGCAAACTAGTATACATGCAGTGCCGACCCGATTGCCAAGGCAAGGAAGTACAGGCAGGGACTTCCTTATACTGTACGTTCAATCAGGGTGGGCCGCGGAGCTAGGATCCGCCCCTGGCCCTACAAGAGGCCAGATGGTTCACACGCATGTGCATAGGGGCATGGCTAATGCCACTGAGGACGCCGAACTCCGGCATAAGGCCTGGTGCGCAGTGGAAGGCCCAGCAACTGCCGCTGCGGGATGCCGAGGCCTGGAGAAGCTCGCGACTGCCGCTGGGGAGGCCGACCCGTGATGTGCAGAGGAGTTGCGAGGTGAGCAGGCCCATGTGCGGACGGGGCGCGCAACAGAAACCCCCCCCCCCCCCTTCTAGACCTCCCTCTATGCAGCCGTGGCTTTTCAGGATAGGTCCTGTGGAAAGTTCTGAGGAGCTCTTTATCAAGAATGTTGTGGGATGGTTCCCATGAGTTCTCCTCGGCCCCATAACCCTCCCAGGCTAAGAGGTATTCCCATCTGCCTCAATGCCGATGGACATCGAGGTTCTTATGGCCTGGATTGGCCACTGTTGGAAACAGGATGCTGGGCTTGATGAACCCTTGGTCTGACCCAGTATGGCATGTTCTTATGTTCTCTGTCGGGTGCTTAACCATACCTTCTGACCAGGATGGAAGAGTGGAGCGGGACGTCTATGGGCATCAGAACAGATGACATCAGAAGAGCTAGCGAGGTGAGCAGGCCCATGCATGGGCGGGCGCGGACGGGGCGTGCAACACATTCCATGCATCCACCACCCATTCCATGAAAAAATATTTCCCAACATTGTTCTTGCATCTATCCCCTTGGAGTTTCATATTGTGACCTTTAGTTGTAGTTTTATTTCCATAGAAAACATAGACATGATGTCAGAAAAGGTCCAAATGGTCCATCCAGTCTGCCCAGCAAGCTTATGGTACAATCTGCTGTGGCATACAAGTCTCCCTCATACTTATCAGTTTCCCAGACCATCAAAGTCAGGGCTCTTGTTGGTTGCTGTTTGAGTCCAATTCTCCAGCACCTCTTGCCATTGAAGTAGAGAGCCATGTTGGAGTTGGATCAGAAGTTTCAGGCTTATTGTTTAAGGTAGTAACAGCCACATCAGAAAGTTACCCCCATGCTTATTTGTTTTCCCAGACTGTAAAATTCAGTATCTTTGTTGTATGGTGTTTGAATCAAATTCCTCTTTTCCTCTTTTTTCCCTGCCTTTGAAGCCGAGAGCAATGATGAAGTTGCATCAACAGTTTAAAGGCTTATTGTTTAAGGGTAGTAACCGCAACACCAGCAAGTTACCCTCATGTGCTCTTTTCTGGCGCTAACCTTTAGGGATCCACAGTGTTTATCCCATGCTCCTTTAAATTCTTTCACTGTTTTTGTCTTCACCACCTCCTCTGGAAGGGCATTCCAGGCATCCACCACCCTCTCCGTGAAGAAATATTTCCTGACATTGGTTCTGAGTCTCCCTTCCTGGAGTTTCATTTCATGACCCCTAGTTCTACTGATTTCTTTCCAATGGAAAAGGTTGTTGTTGATCATGCATCATTAAATCCTTTCAAGTATATGAAGGTCTGTATCATATCTCCCCTGCACCTCCTTTCCTCTAGAGTATACGTATTTAGGTCCTTCAACCTCTCCTAGTAAGTCATTTGATGGAATCCACCCCCCTTTTGGTCGCCCTTCTCTGGGCCGTCTCCATCCTGCCTCTGTCCCTTTTGAGATATGGTCTCCAGAACTGAATACAATACTCCAGATGAGGCTCCACCAAGGACCTGTACAAGGGGATTATCACCTCCTTCTTCTTACTAGTAATTCTCTCTATGCAGCCCAGCATTCTTCTGGCTTTAGCTATCGCCTTGTCACATTGCTTCGCCAACTTCAGATCACTAGACACTATTACCCCAAGGTCCCTCTCATGCTCCATGCACATCAGCCCTTCAACCTCCATCACATACAGCTCTTTTGGATTACCGCACCCCAGATACATGAATCTGCACTTCTTGGCATTGAATCCCAGCTACCATATCTCTGACCACTGTTCAAGCTTCTCTAAATCACGTCTCATTCTCTCTACTCCTTCCAGCGTGTCCACTCTGTTGCAAATCTAAATATCATCCACAAACAGACAAACTTTACTTTCTGTCCCTTCTGCCATGTCGCTCACAAAAATATTGAACAGAACTTGTCCCAACACTAATCCTTGTGGCACTCTGCTTAGCACCATTCTCTCTTCAGAGAAGATTCCATTTACTATCACACATCTTCTGTCCATCAACCAGTTTGTAATCCAGGCCACCACCTTGGTACGCACTCCCAAGCTTCTTATTTTATACATAAGCCTCCTATGCGGGACCGTATCAAAAGCTTTGCTGAAATCCAAGTAGATGACATAGAGTGCTCTTTCTCAATCCAATTCTTTAGTCAACCAATCAAAAAAGTCAATCAGGTTTGACTGACGAGACCTTCCCCTAGTGAATCCATGTTGCCTTGGGTCCAGCAAGTTTGATTTTTGTGCATCATTAATACTTTTCAGGAATTTAAAGGTCTGTATCGGAGCTCCTCTATCTCTCCTGTCCTCCGGGTATACATATTCAGATCCTTCGGTCTCATCTCATATGGCTTTCATTGCAGACCCTTTACCATTTTGTTTGCCTGTTTCTGGATCACTTCCATCCTGTCTCTATCCATTTTGAGATAAGATCTCTCACTTGAATATATATCCTGGATTCCTGACTTGCTGATAAAATCTCTTGCCAACCAATCAGCTGTTGGACCAGTTGCCAAGTGATGAGACAACCACACTGCCAACCAGTGGCTCATACATAGATGCATATTCTGCTGTTGTGCTGCTGCTCATTGCTTATTTAGTGAGTGCCCCTTGCATCATCATGTAATGTTCTTATAGCTAACATACAACAAAAAAACTGTGCGGCAAACAATATATACTGATCAATATTTCTTAACAACAATTTTTAATAGTACAGTCACCACAAAGGTACATTTTTATAAGTCAGACAATCAAACAGTCGGAAAATGAGGACCCCAACATGGCCGTGTTTCATATCAGGGCTGCGTCAGGGGGACCAAACCATTGACTATGTGTTCACAGTCTAATTTTTTTTAGGGATGTGAATCGTTTTTTGACGATTTAAAATATTGTCCGATATATTTTAAATCGTCAAAAATCGTTAGAGCCGCGATACAATAACAATTCCCCCGATTTATCGTCAAAAAATCGTAAATCGGGGGAAGGGGGAGGGGAAGGGGGAGGGCGGGAAAACCGGCACACTAACTCAACCCTAAAACCCACCCCGACCCTTTAAAATAAATACCCCACCCTCCCGAACCCCCCCCAAATGCCTTAAATTACCTGGGGTCCAGAGGAAGGGTCCCGGTGTGATCTTTTACTCTCGGACCTCCGGTGCGTTGTAGAAATGGCGCCGGCGCTACCTTTGCCTTGTCATATGACAGGTCAAAGGTAGCGCCGGCGCCATTTTGTTTTTTGTCCCCCGACGTCAGGAGCATAGGAGATCGCTCCCAGACCCCCGCTGGACCCCCAGGGACTTTTGGCCAGCTTGGGGGGGCCTCCTGACCCCCACAAGATTTGCCAAAAGTCCAGCGGGGGTCCGGAACGACCTCCTGCAGTTGAATCGTGTTGCCGTACGGCCGGCGCCATTTTGCGCAAAATGGCGCCGGCCGTACGGCAACACGATTCGACTGCAGGAGGTCATTCCGGACCCCCGCTGGACTTTTGGCAAATCTTGTGGGGGTCAGGAGGCCCCCCCAAGCTGGCCAAAAGTCCCTGGGGGTCCAGCGGGGGTCCGGGAGCGATCTCCTACCGCGAATCGTTTTTCCGTATGGAAAAACGATTCGCGTGCAGGAAATTGTTCCCGGACCCCCGCTGGACTTTTGGCAAGTCTTGTGGGGGTCAGGAGGCCCCCCCAAGCTGGCCAAAAGTCCCTGGGGGTCCAGCGGGGGTCCGGGAGCGATCTCCTACGCTCCTGCCGTCGGGGGACAAAAAAACAAAATGGCGCCGGCGCTACCTTTGCCCTGTCATATGACAGGTCAAACGTAGCACCGGCGCCATTTCTACAATGCACCGGAGGTCCGAGAGTAAAAGATCACACCGGGACCCTTCCTCTGGACCCCAGGTAATTTAAGGCATTTGGGGGGGGTTCGGGAGGGTGGGGGATTTATTTTAAAGGTCGGGGTGGGTTTTGAAATTTTGAAATTTATTAAGCTTTTTATCACAAAGTAACAGCGCTTCAGTACTGCTAGAGAGAGATTCTCACACATACACATAGATCAGAGAAAGTGAATAGTGGAAACCAGAGGTGGAGTCATGCATGGTATATTGCATTTCCCATCTCACTGTTATTACAAAGGACTTTTGGAGGTTTGGGTTGTGGCAAAACAATTTGATTCAAATTCTAACCAGACTGGATTTCAGCCTGGATTGAAGGGCAGCAGCTGCGTGTGATTAACTTTTTTGTATTTATTTATTTTATTTTATTTATTTTAACATTTTTCTATACCGTCGTTCAGTGGGGACCGTCACAACGGTTTACATTAAGGCACATAAAAATGATATTAAAGAATCTAAATTACATAGGTGCCAGTAAGGATCAGTAACATAGTTTGTAAACAAAATTAAATGGTAAGTGTAATGAATCCTGTCCATTTCTCATTGTATCAGTTTGGGATATGGGATTGGCTTTATCATTGTACTTTTATCCTTTATTGATGAACTTACAAATGAAACTTAAACTAAATAACAAATAAAATAAAAAAAAATAAAAAAATAAAAGTTTTAAGTTTTTACTCATATTGCTGGTTAGGAGGATTCAGGTAAAGGCCAGGATAACAGAATCCCAGTAGGATTGCAGTGTGCCTGTTGCAGCGGGAGGAAGTGTCTCTTGCTATAGGAGGAGGCAGGCTGCAATACCTCGATACTTTTCAATTTAGTTTTTTTGCTGTGACCTGAGGACATGCTGGGGAGGTTCATGGCAGAGGAGCAGAAGGCATGGAACAGATGGTGAGATAGCTATGGGAGACCTACTGTCAGACTCCCTCAGGGAGAGACAGAACCCAAGCCGAGGAGGGAAAGCGGCTCTCTCCCCCCTCCGCGGTTGAAGATAGGGGAAAGGTCTGAGAGAGAAGCATAAGGAGGCTTAGGAAGCTACTGTCGCAGGAAAAATAAATAGGCAAGAGCCTCAGAAAGGCTCACACTATGGGAGAAGCACGACTGGGGCCCAGGGTTGGTCACAATGGCCCCACAGGTATAGAGCTGCTGCGACCAAGATTAACAACGTGATTGACTACGCCAGGGCATCCCCGAAGCCCCAATAGGCCAATTCGCTCCTGACAGAGATTAGGATATCCACCCATACACACACTCTCTCATGGATACTATGGGGGTAATTTTCAGAGTTACGTGTGTGAATTTAATGTACTATTGTAACAATTTTCAAAATCCATTTACTCTAGTAAAGTGCACTTATTTGAGTAAATCCTGTGGACAATTCAATGGCATATAGAAACAGAAGTGACAGCAGAAAAGGACCAAATGGTCTATCCAGTCTGCCCAACAAGCTTCTTGAGGTAGTAACTACCACTCTGTGTAGGTTACTCCCATATTTCTCTTAAGGGTAGTAACTGTCGCTCTGTACAGTTATCCCCAAGCCTTATGATACCCATAAAAATTGTAGCTAGCAACATTTTTTTACTGGGCGAAGAGCTTTCTTGAAAATTCAGACAGTATTGCTTGATGTGCTTTGCTTATGGACTTGGCTGTAGAAACAGTCCTGTACTTTTTCCATTATGTCTGCGTAACAGTACCCAGACCGTAGAAGTCAGGCCCTCCTCCTGGTTGTTGTCTGTATCCTATTCCCCTATTCCCCTGCTGTTGAAGCAAGGAATAATGTTGCAGTTGCATTAGAATCATCAAGGCATATTGGTTAAGAGTAGTAATCTCCATGCCATATTGTATCAATTTTCAAAGCCCATTTACTTGAGTAAAGTGCATTTACATGTGTAAAACCCAGTTTTATGTGGGTAAATACTTTTGAAAATCTGGCCTAGTGTGTGTGGTTTTTTTTTTTGGGGGGGGGGGGGTCTATCTGCTATACACTCACTCTCTTGCTATCAGACTTGCACATTCTGCTGTTGTGCTGCTGCTCATGTGCTCAAATGGTGTGTGCACCCATTCCAGTACTGAAATATCAAGTAAAGTTTTTGCTTGCTGCTAGCCCTTCCCCAGCCTGCAGCAATCCCCTCCCTTTCCCATTCCCACCCTTCTTGGTGGGAATGGGAAAGGGAGGGGATTGCTGCATAGCTGCATAGCTAATCATCCCTCCTTAGAGCTCGGCTCAACCACCTCAGACAGAAGCATCCTCAACACTTCACAGGCACTTTCTTCTGGCTCACCCCCTCCCTTTCTTTGACTATAGCTTACCTTCACTTCTCCGTGTCCCCACCACCACCACAAATACTCCAGGGTATTCCCATTGACTGTGTGCTATATAGAGTCTGCTGCTTTTATGGTTTCCCAAGCTCTGTTCTGTTTACCTACTCCAACAGAGAGAGGACTAGAAGTGATCCAGTCTTTTGCATTGAGTGTTCCAATCTTTTGCATTGAGTGTCACATGTATGATTTTTTACCTGTCGGTGAGAGGTTATATGTGTGCACCCAGTGCTAAGTGCTCCTGGCTCTCAGAGAACGAGTCTGATCTCTGGAAGCTAGAGTGGCAGACTTGGAGGAGCTGAGGCAGGCAGAGAGGTATATAGATGAGACCTTCAGAGACATAGTAGCCAAGTCCCAACACCAATCTGGCAGCCCTGGTGCTACCTTGGATCAGGAAGGTCTCCTGATTGTTGAGCATCACCCTGGCATAGCAGAAAGTAATCCTGTAGCAAGGACTGGCTCTTCAGGTTATGCATTGTCCTCTCACACCGAGGATGAGTCTTCCAGGGCTACTGCCCAGAAGGGAAGGGTTATGTTAGCCATCATAGTTGGTGATTCAATTATTAGAAATGTAGATAGCTGGGTGTGATGTCCCTACCTCACTTGATGCCTTAATTGCCTTAATTGCTCTGGTAGGCCGAACAGACCGCTACTTTCAAGAGAAGGCTAAAGAAAATAAATATGTATGCCCCCTGATAACCCTCGCCCCATGTTTCCAGCAGCCGGTGTCTCCAGTACCTACCTCAGACACACGAACACCAGAGAACCCATGCAACTGGGAAGGAGCAAACTTCCTCTAGAAGAAAAACTCTGCCAAAGATAGTTGGGCCTATGTCTCTACCTTGCAGGCCGGGACAACATGGTTTCTACTTGCTCCAAGAAGCAGGGAAATTGGCACGCCTAGGGTTGACTGGGGAGGCATCTTCCTCTCCTCAACTTCTCATGCCCGTCATGATCACCATAGGCGAGATCCAGCTTCTTTCTGAAGCTTTCCTAGACTCCAGGGCCAAAGGAAATTTTATAGATCTAGCCCTGGTCCGCCAATATCAGATTCCTACCATTCTGTTGGACCCACCTGTCACCATTTCCTCTTTCTACGTGGATCCCTTCTGGCCCAACTCTCCTAGGTGACTGTTCCCATCTCCCACCATACAGGACGTCTCCATTTGGAAATCATCTAACTCCATGTCATCTCACAGATTGCCTCCAGTTCCTCTGGCAGCTCCCGAGCGGCCACTTCCTCTTTTATATGTGATTACCAGGTTCTTGTGGTCTGGTTTTGGCCTCTGTTGGAAACAGGATGCTGGGCTTGATGGACCCTTGGTCTGACCCAGCATGGCAATTTCTTATGTTCTTATGCCACCCTTTATGAGTATTGCAAAACTTCCTCTAAAATGAGCCTGAACAGCTGGTTTGTTCCAGTCCAGATCAGTGGGCCAGTGATGAAACTTTGCAATGTACTTTACTACTGTCCATTGACCTTGGCTGAGATGCATAAGACTATTCTTTACTAACTGGATCTGGTCTGGTTCCCCATTGGCCTGAGAAATGGCAGATACAAAATGGTCCACATGGTCAAGGATCAGACTCTCTTGCTGAAGCAGTGGTAGTTCAGTAATGAAATTAAAATAATGAGACTTATTATCTGACCTTGATCATATTTACTAAACTATTCAAATGAAAACAGTTGCTCTAGATCTTACACTTGATAATTTTGCTGCTCACTGCTTTGGGCAGTTGTTATAACCCAGAAAGTTGGTATACAAATCAAAAAATTAAAAATGAAATCGTATTTACAGTTTTCCTAGTTCAGTTTTTCTTTTATAGCACCTGTTATCATCTAGCAATGTGAAATTAAAGCTAAAGTGCTACAATACCACTGAATCTGTGTATATTAGGGGATGGGGAGGGAGGAATCTTATTTTTTGTGTTACTGATACTGAAGAACACATGCCTGAACACCTGGCAACATATCATTCATAACTTTTGATCTGTACAGCTTATCTTCCAGAGAAAGAACACAGTGGCCAAAAGGAATGAAAAGATCAAATGGCAGATTAAGAAAAGGAATAAAGGAAATACAAATGATAGCAAGACCAGCTTTGAATATGGAAGAAGAATACATTAAAATTTATAGCATTTACTTTCTGAATGTAAGCTTATGAAGCACTGCTGTAACCTGATGACTCTGAGTAAATATTAAGGAATGTGGGATTGTAACAGACAGGATTAATGGTTGTGCTGGCAAAGAGCTTAGTGAGGTCTTCCATGTGAGGACAAAAAAAATCCAGAAATAGAAAATGAAGAACAGCATTAGTAAGCTAAGGCATGAAATGAATAGTGTCGAAATATATGTACAAGAGAGGCAAGACAAATATGGTCTAATATTATTCAACAGCAATTAATTATTTTTATGCAGGGTTTTAAGGTGATATTAGTGTAATAAACTAATTAAATGAAAAGCATAACAATTATAGCCCCAGTGCTAGTCCTCTCTAAAAGTTGTTAATAAAGAGCAGAAAGCCTTTGGCTGACCTATAACTTCAATATAAATGAAAGGAGCAGATAAAATAATTTCTGAAAAGATCAGAAATAGAGCAAAGCCATGATGTATGAGATATAATCAGAGACCAAGAAAATATGGCAGAAAGATACAGAAATAGTTTCAATTATATTGGGTGCCACTGTCCTGATTTAGAAGAATTTCCAAGCATACCTTGATATGTTGTCTATAAAAATTACACCCTATGAATTCCTGAAGGAGTCTCTCTTTGGGACAATGAAAGTACTAAGAAGGGCATTAGCAGTAAATTTTAGAGATTGACATAATTACTAACATAGCCTGGTTTATGAATGTCAAAATATGTGCAAAACAAACCCTTTTGGAGAGACTGCCCTCTTCTGAGAACCATGCAATTCTAGGGCACCAAAGAAATCAACTGTTTCATGATCAATGGAGCTTAAGGATGATGGTAGAAGCAGCTCAGAGTTAGCGAAGTGAGGAAGAAGGAAGGTAATCTGACCGGGGCCTCTATAAATGTGGGCCCTAAGCCTAAGCTCTGATGGCCTATGCCTAGAGAAGGCCCTAGGAAATTGTGAAGCAGCAAATATGTCTCCCTTTTTGTTGTGGAAGCAGGACTCTCCAGTTTGAGCTGACCATTAAGTGAATGGGATACAGCTGAGAACATGAGTCTAAGGAGGGCATTGTGAGTAGATAACTGGTTATTCTCTGACTAAGCAACCTGTCCACCAGATATTTTAGGAACCAAGGAACCAGGTTTGTTGCTAGGCAGCAGCCAGCAGCTGAAACATTCCAAACTGAGTGAGTGTCTTTGTGGGTTCTATCTATTCAGACTGCCAACTTTTTTTTTCCCAAGCCAAGAAGCTGGTGACAACCTCTTGGCTGATGTTTGGCTGAAGTGTATGGCAGCCATAAGTGGAAGAGAAGTATGTAGTTGTTTGTATCATCTACTGGCAATTACAACCAAACGGCCATTAAAAAAAAAAATGGAAAGTAGATCCAAATGAAGAAAAATAGGAAAGAGCATAAGCACTGGCAAGTTAGATGTGAAGAATTAATAAAGGTAGGCCAAAAAAGAATTTGAAAAAATTTTGCCATAGTGGCAAAAACTACCAATAAAATTGTTTGCAAATAATCGAAGGAGCCAAAAAATAACAGCATTACCAATATATTTGCACTGCAAAACCTTTCAAGGAAGCTGCAAGCCTCTTCCTTAGTAGAAAAGATGCGTGTTTCTCCATGATGAAATACCCGCAGTTGAGTGCAGATGGCCCAATTGGAGTTCTTGAGACTGTGATCTATATAGCACTCTAAACAGCATATTTCAATGAGGGGTTATTTCCTCTTGTGGGAGAAAATCCTTACTATGCTTTAGGACAGGGATGGTGAACTCCAGTCCTCGAGGGCCACAAATAGACAAGGTTTTCAGGATATCCACAATGAGCATGCAAAAGAAAGATTTGCATCCAATGCAGATCTTTATCATGCATATTCATTGTGGATATCCTGAATACCTGGCCTGTTTGCAGCCCTTGAGGCCTGGAGTTCGCCATCCCTGCTTTAGGAGGTTCTGATGATTCAATCTGAGTGTGTCTGTCAGTGTGAGTGGGTGTGCCTGTGGTATGAATGTGGGGGAGGGTGGTAGGTGGGGAGGGTGTTCTGGGAGGTTAGGAGATACATAAAAGAATCCTAGGGAAGACATTGTTCTTATTTTTTTTGTTTTTTCCTATCTTTTCAATATGCCAAGCAGAGAGCGACAAACAGTACTTATTGTTCTTTTCCTTTTTTGTTTATCCTTTGTACTTTATATCAACGTCTTTCTGAGAACATGAGGTTGGATTGTTAATTCTCACAGGATAAGCAGGATGGTAGTCCTCACATATGTGCTCCATCGATCTCAAGGATGCATACACCCATATTCCTATGCATCCGTCCTCCTGGCGATACCAGTCTTTCCAAGTCCATGGCCAATCCTTCCTATACACGGTCCTGCCCTTTGGCCTGTCCACAGCGCCCAGGGTGTTCTCCAAATGCATGGCAGTGGTGGTGGCGTTCCTCCGCCAACAGGGGATCATGATCTTTCCTTATCTCGACGATTGGCTGTTAGTAGCCGCCAGCCCGGACACGCTTCGACAACATCTCCAAAACACAATTCAGTGCCTGGACAAGTTGGGATTAATCATCAACTATCAGAAGTCCAACTTACATCCTACACAAATGATACAGTTCATAGGAGCTCAGTTGAACACAATCAAATACCGAGTTTTCCTCCCGGCCGACAGGAAACGAACAATGCGACTCCTTTTCTGCAGTCTAAGGTCGACGGTGTCGCCAACGGCACATCAAGTCTTGCAAGTTTTGGGACACATATAGCTGCCTCGATCCACACAGTCTCCAACATGAGACTCCGCATGCGACACCTCCAATGGGGTCTCAAACGACAGTGGAAACAAAACTTGCAACCACTACACTGGACAGTTTCCTTGACAAAGACTATGATGACAGACTTGGATTGGTGGTTACGCAAACCAACACTCACCAAGGGAGCTCCTTTCACTCTCGTACTGCACAATGCAGTTCTAACCACAGATGCCTCCCACAAGGGTTGGGGAGCTCACCTTGACCACCCCCAGATGCAAGGCCTCTGGTCACAACGCGAACAATCTCTTCACATCAATCTCTTAGAATCGAGAGCTATCCGGTACGCTCCTGGCACCTTCGTCTCTCACCTTCAAGGCCACAGGGTGATGGTCTACATGGACAATCAGGTGGCCATGTTTTATATAAACAAACAAGGGGGATCAGGCTCTTGGACTCTATGCCATAAAGCCCTAATCCTCCCACAATGGTCCGTCCACCACTCCATTCACATACAAGCAACTTACTTACCGGGAATCGCCAATACGCAAGCGGACCGGCTGAGCCAAATCTTTCATCCACACGAGTGGTCCCTCAACAACCAGATAGCCAAGTCCATCTTCCAGAGATGGGGGTCATCCATCCATAGATCTTTTCGCCACAGAACACAACTGGAAAGTAATTCGCTTCTGCTCTGTATGGCCGACTCTGCACAGGGTCGCCCAGGATGCTTTCCCCATTCCATGGACGGAGCCACTGATGTACGCATTTCCCCCAATTCCCCTCATCACAAAAACCTTACCGAAGTGCATGAGGGACGAAGTGCAGCTGATCCTCGTGGCGCCGGTGTGGCCACGACAGCCATGGTACACGCACCTTCTACAACTGTCGTCGGATGCACCGTTCAGACTCCCCAACCAAGAAAACCTGCTGTCCCAAGACCAAGGGTCCCTCCTCCATCCGTTACACTCCTCTCTGTATCTCACAGCTTGGAGGTTGAACAGCGCCTTCTGTCGGATCAAGGCCTCTCCTTCACAGTTCAAGAAGTCATCTTAGCAGCTCGCAAACCATCCACGAAGAAAAACTATCACTTCAAATGGAAGCACTACACCACATGGTGCGACACCAAAAAGGTGGACCCGTTTACCTGCACGCCAGAAACCTTGCTAGACTACCTATACACTCTATATAGGGCTGGTCTTGCTACAGCTTCCGTCAGAGTCCACCTCAGTGCGATAGCAGCTTTTCACTGATCGCACGACGGCCAACCCATCTCCATCCATCCAATGGTCTCTCGATTCATAAAAGGGTTCACACATCTTCGCCCTCCAGTCTCAAAACCACCAGTTCCGTGGAATCTAAACCTAGTTCTGGAACAACTCATTGTCTCACCCTTCGAACCACTAGAATCCGCACATCTGAAATACCTCACCTGGAAGGTGATCTTCCTTATCGCAATCACATCGGCTCGATGGGTTAGCGAATTGCAAGCCTTGGTACATTATAGCCCATACCTTCAGTTTTACCACCATAAAGTGCTCTTACGGACACACCCCTCCTTGCTGCCGAAGGTAGTCTCCCAATTTCACCTCAACCAATCAATTGAACTACCAATTTTTTATCTGAAACCTCACAAGAATGACAGAGAGAGATTATTGCATACCCTGGACTGCAAAAGAGCACTGGCATACTATAAACAAAGAACCCATTCGCCCAACAGGGCATCACAGATCTTTGTCTTGTTTAACCCGAATGCCCCGGGCCTTCCGGTATCCAATCGCACCATCTCTAGCTGGATCTCCCAATGTATACAGTTCTGCCACCAGAAGCGTAACTCTATATTGCCATCTCAGCCCACGGCTCATCAAATACGAGCAGTGGCTACCTCCATCGCCCATCTACAACATTTTCCACCGGTGGACATTTGCAAAGCAGCCACGTGGGCCTCTCTTTACACATTCACTTCACATTACTGTATTGACCAACAGTCAACGGACGATGCAAGGTTTGGTATAACCCTGCTGCAGTCATTGTCCACAGACACCAAGAGGTCGACTGTCACTGAATGACCATCACGCTTTATTAAACAATACCTATGACCTGCTCATCAGCGTGCTGGGAGCTTAGGACTCCCATGACAGCATGGCTAATTCAGCCCTGCTATCGATGGGAAAAAGCAATTTTGCTTACCGTAAACGGTGTTTCCGTAGATAGCAGGATGAATTAGCCATGCTGACCCACCCACCTCCCTGACAGTCGACATCAACTCTACAACCACGTTTGCTTTATCACAGACTGAGAAGAGTCATTATCAGCGGAGGAAACCATGCGCAGCCTCAGAGCAAAGCTCGACATCACTTAGGAAGCTCCGCCTCCTGGGCCTGACTGACAGTTCCATGACAGCATGGCTAATTCATCCTGCTATCTATGGAAACACAGTTTATGGTAAGCAAACTTGCTTTTCCCTGCACAGGTCTCCCTTCGCATATGTTTATTTGACGCTCGGTGAGTACTATGCCCTGTTTTTTCGGTCGGTTCCTGTCACCTCCCTGGCCTGCCAACCGACTGCGGCCTTCCCTCTCCCTATGTTTTCAGTTAGCCACACATAGCCTGCGAGTGTCCCTCTGTGACACTCTGCCTGGTTATTGGTGCTAGTGGGACAGGGACTTCCACGGTTTCCGTTGCCACCAGGGCCCCTGTCGATTTCAGGTCCTTCAATTTCCTCGGTACCCTCGCGCAGTCGATGCCCCCATCGCTACCGTCGGCACCCCCTTTAGACCGTCCTGGATTCTTCGATGCCATCGGTACCCCTCCCCCCGCGGTACACTGATGCCATCAGACCCTGTATCGTTTCTATCAGTGCCATCCATGTTTTTCATCCATGGCACTGATTTTTTCTTGGGTTTCATTGGTGCCATCATTGCCCGGATGGATGCCATCGATGCACACCTTGTCTCGTCTGTGCCATTCATGCCCGGGTTGATGCCATCGTCATCCAGGGCACGTCCATCGATGCCATGATCATTTCCATCGATGCCATCCTTTATTTTATCAATGTCATCGATGCCCAGGACATTTCCATCGATGCCATTGTCCATGGCATCGATGCCCAGGTCAGTTCCATCGATGGCATCGATGCCAGGGTCAATTCCATCGATGACAGGGTGGATTCCATCGATGCCAATGTCAGTTCCATCGATGACATTGATGCCAACATCAATTCCATCGGTGCCCATGTTGGTGCCATCGATGCCCATGTCAGTGGCATCGATGCCATCATCGCCATTGGTGCCTGAGTCGATCCAATCGATACTGTTGACGCCCATGGCCATGCCATTGATGCCCGTGGCCATGCCACCGATGCCGTCGGTGCCCGCCTCCATACATCGATGCCGTCGATGCCCACGTCATTTCCATCAGTGTCTTCGATGTTCCTATCGATGCAGTCATCGACTCCGTCGATACTGGTATCATTTTTTCCGATGCCAATGATGTTTTTTCGATTATTCGATGCCACATCATTTCCATAGATACCTACGCCAATGCTGTCAGTGCTTGTCACTGTCATCATTGCTCTGCCCAGGTCATTGACATTTTTTCATATATATTTTTGACGATACCCTCGAGGCCACTTCGACCGCCATCGACACCGTCAATACTGACATAGCACCTCGCCTAAACACAGTGCTCCATGCTTTGGGTTCTTATTAAAGCTCCATATTAGCCTACGACACTACATAGTGCCAGGAGCAGTGCAGGCATGCTGACAGTCCGTCATCATTCGCCATCCAAGACAGCGAGGGCATCCACCTCGGCGCTGGGGAAAGACCTGGCCGAGCACCGTGGCACTCAGTGTCATCGACATGGTGACCGTCCGCCACCGACGCCATCCAGCACATCGGTGCTATCCTTCTCTGTGCTGGAGAATGCCCAGGCCAAGCAACATCACCACTGCCATCGCCACTGTTCTGTACAGTGCTGGCAGTCCTTGGTGTTCCAGAAACACCAGAACGAGTTCTGAAGAATTCTGCACTGGCATCACGAGACATCGAGCCGCTGCGATGAGGGCCGGGTTCATGAGCCAAAGATGGTTCCCCTGTTCCCAAGGCGTGCCCCACTGACATCGGTGCAGGATTGTAACCCTCCATTAATTACGGTGGTAGCGCCAGCCACGCCCAGCCTGTCTCCTCT
Organism: Rhinatrema bivittatum; assembly: GCF_901001135.1. Taxonomy (NCBI): domain Eukaryota; kingdom Metazoa; phylum Chordata; class Amphibia; order Gymnophiona; family Rhinatrematidae; genus Rhinatrema; species Rhinatrema bivittatum. The sequence goes on from NC_042616.1 coordinate 725,417,382, forward strand.
ATACCTGTGCCACCATACCAGGCATCAGAGTTGAGACGGACATCTACGTCCGATGGCTACCCCTTGATGACTCCTGAAATCCATGGAGCCAGCAATCTTCACCGGCTCGTCCTTCGGCGATCCACATCGGATGGTAAGTACCCGCTTCTGCGGCATTCCCATTGAGATGTGTTCTCTAATTCGGGCCATATGGTTAGAAAAGTTTTAGGTCATGTACCTTCCAAGAACCGTATTAGTGTCACATATCGCTATGCCAGCTATGTCAGCCACAATACCAAGAGAACCTCTCTATCATTTCTTTGGGATTGCATCAGGACATCCTTCCATTTTCAGCAACAGGGCTCTGTACTGATTAATACTCTGGCTTCTGGTTCCTAATTCAGAACCAAAGTTCCAGATGCATTCACTGATCTGCTAAACATGAGATCCAGCAAGTCCACCTCAAAGCCTAACGACAGGTCTCGATGTCTCCTTGTACAACACACAGAAATGCAGGTGAGACTTTACCGCTCCCGTGGGAGGTTACATGATATCCAGATTACATCAGCCCCTCCAGTTGGACACTTCCTGGTCTCCCAACTGGCTGGATATCAGAGCGGCCACCCCACTTTGTACCAAGGCTCCCGGTACACTCCCCCAGACACTACAAAGCGCAGGGGGGTGGGGGGTTTGGGAGTTTTAATTACACTATTCTTTCTTTCAACAGAAAGTAGTTACTCTCCGCCCATCCTGAACCTCAGAAATACCAACTTTCTTCAGAAGGCACAGGTAAAATGGTATCTTTCGTCACCATGCTTCCATATCGCAGTAAGTACATTACCTCTAATCTTTCTATGTGCTTCATGGTGAGTCAACAATATTACAATCCCAAGCTCTGCTGGTTGCACCAGCTTTGGCAACTGGGGTATTTCATTGAATCACTATCGGTGACTTCTGTTTCTCTACGGAGTGCAACATCATTCACGCTTTTCCTTGCATGGACAGCTGCATAACCACAGTCAGTCCACGCAAGGAGCTCTAACTTCTTCATGACTCACTATAAATTTACTACCTGGGATTCCTGTCACTGCCATAAATCCCTTATACAATACTTCTGGACACCACAGTCACAATGACCTTCCTGTCCAGCATCCGCGCAGGCATTCTAATAAATTCTTACATGTCCCTGCGCGCATATTCCATAACTTCAGCTCCTCAATTCTTCATTGTCGGGCCATGGGGTTTTTTCACTATGCACTTTCCTCATAGATCCAAAACTGCTATGGGTTAGATTCAGTGAATTTCCATTATCAGTGAGTCTAAGCTGTTCAACCGCTTTCGTTCCTCATCCATATTGCAGGTCTAGAACCAAAACCTAGTATGATTCTGCTCATGCTTGCATTTACTCAGGGTTGTAAAGTTTGACCTAAAATCTTCTCAACCCAATATGCATCTATTCCACTCCAGGCACAGTTTCACATGAACTTCCTGAAGCTTGTAGCCATGAGTTATACCCTTATGCCTTCCAATACTGCCTCTGCAACAAATCTTTGTGCATACAGATAGACAGCATAGGGACAATGTGCTTTCCAACACACAAGCATGCACAACCTCTTAGCTGCTCTGCAAGGAAGCTGCGCAGCTCTACCCTTGGCCCTTGCTCAACAAGCAGGCATTTCACTATAACACTGTGTGTAACCACACTCTGTTGCGTTCGTCCCAGCCTCAATAGCTTCCCTTCAGCCGGTGCTGCTTGTACATATTTATCAGGCTGCAACCTGGAGCTCTCTCCATACCTTCGCAGCCCATTATTGCTTAGATACGACTAGCCGGCATGCTCCATGTTTGGCCAGTCCGTCTACTCCTATTCTTTTCGGTTTAACCACCCAACATCCTTCCACCAACCCGCTAAGGGTTTCAGGATGCCCTCCGTTCCAAATTCCACCCTCGTCATTGCGCCTTTTGCGCATCTTGGGTGCATTTGGTGCACTCTCGGGCATCCTTAGCTCGGTACTCACCCATATGTGAGGACTACCATCCTGCTTGTCCTGTGAGAAATCAAATGTTGCTTACCTGTAACAGGTGTTCTCACAGGACAGCAGGATGCTAGTCCTCACGAAACCCACCCGCCACCCCGCGGAGTTGGGTCTACATATGTTTTATTATTTTAGTTTCGCTTGCCCTTTTTGCTATAAGACGAGACTGAGGGGAGACACCTGTGGTCACAGGGATAATTGAATGCTGAGCATGCTCAGTGCACTCAGTGTGCCAGCGTCAGTCAAAGCTTTATAGAAACTTTGACAGAAAAATTTTCCGTTGCAGGGCTCCGTCCACTGACATCACCCATATGTGAGGACTAACATCCTGCTGTCCTGTGAGAACACCTGTTACAGGTAAGCAACACTTGCTAAATGGTAGAAGCTATTCTTAAAAATAAAATTACTGGCCATATGAATAGACATGACTTAATGGGGAAGAGCCAACATAAATGTAATACAGAAAAGTCTTGAATTACCAGCCTTTTAGATTTATTTGAAAGTGCTAATAAATATGCAGATAAGGAAGAGATGGTCAGCACAATGTATCTAGATTTTCAGAAGGCATCTGACAAAATTCCTCATGAGAGACTCCTCAGGAAATCAGGTGGTCGTGGGATAGGGAGGCAATGTTCTATTGTGGATTGGGAACTGTTTAAAAGATAGGAAACATATTAGGACTAAATTTCCTAATTTCCCAATAGAGAAAGATAAATACTGGAGTGCCCCATGGATCTGTACTGGGACCAGTGTTGTTTAACATATTCATAAATGATCTAGAAAAGGAGAAGATCAAATTTGCAGATGAAAAGTAATTCAAAGTTGTTAAAAAAATTAGCATATTGTGAGCAATTGCTGGAGGAACTTGCGAGACTGGGAGACTGGGCATCTGACTGGCAGATAAAATTTAATGTGGACAAGAGAAAAGTGATGCACATAGGGAAAGATAATACTATGTTTAGGTACATAATACTGGGTTCTTCAGCTCTGTGTGTGCAGTGGTCAAAAAAGCTAAAAGGATGTTAGGAATTATTTGGAAAGGAATGGAGAATAAAACTGAGAATACCACAATGCTTCTATATCCACCCAAGGTAGCCAGGATTCAACTCCCACTCCTGCTCCTTTTGACCTAGGGCAACTCATTTCACTCTCCATTGCCTCAGGGACAAACTTAGGTCTAGATTTACTAAGCTGACATATGACTATAACATGCGTTAAACAGTGTTTAATACATGATATAGACATATTGCGAGAATATCACACGATATTCATGATATCTCGTGATATTTGGCCTGAAAGTCACCCTTATTACAATGAACTGCTTTGCATAAGATTTGTATGCTGACTTAGATAAATGTCAACAATATATCACAAATGATGGTGTACCTGGTATCTCTTTTATAAACTCATTCAGGCTGTCTCGCTTCAAAAAGGAATATAAATTTTTGTAGGACCACTACTCATGGAGTCAAGGTATTCAACCAGACTCTCTTTATGATCTCAGGTCCATTTAGCTATTTTTTTTTATAATTTTTTCACTTTTATCACTTTTATCATAAATGTATTCTTCCAACAAACTGATGAAGGCTCCTCCATTTAAATAGGGTAACAACAATGTCACTTTTTCGATATAAATTCAACAAAATTCAGCAGTGATACTCATCTGCATAGCCCAACAACGATGTCACTTTTTCGATGTAAACGCAACAAAATTCAGCAGTGATACTCATCTGCATAGCCCAACACGATCGCGTTTCAGACCCCCACCATTGGGGTCCTGCTTCAGGGGAACAAATCCTTCACACTTATTCCATGACGTCCAAAAAGGCATTCATCAGACAACTTTCATAATCGCCGGCAGCTATTTTAAATCCAATAATGCAGACGCGGTCCAAATTTGGACTCGCCTTTCTTTCAAAACACAGCAACCAACTGGATCCTTTTAAAGTACTCCTACCGGAAGTTCCTACGGCTCAAATGTTCTCAATCAGGTCGGACCATGTTCCCAACCAGGTCGTATTGGCTATATTAATTCCCTCATCTTACTAGTCTTCTATCCGGTCACCCATAGATGAAACCCGGAAGTGATGTCAAGCATCTATCTCGCTCACAATTTCAAGCAGGGGTTTCCAACCAGGTCGCCATGACCCAATTATTACATAGGTCTCTAGTCTGCTATAAGGTCCTCTTTTGAAACATTTTGTGACCCAACATTTTTTGACCTGACACCACTGATGTGATAACAAATGTCATCAATACAGTCATATTTCATGCTCCTTTATTCAAATTAGGGAGTACCAATTGATCTTTTCATTCAATCCATACGGCTCCATCGATTTCAGCTTATAAATCCAAAAATGTTCACGTCTGTTCAAACGATATTGTATATCTCCCCCCCTACAGCTCACCTGTACTTTTACCACGATTAACCACCGCAGATGCACATCACCAACGTGCACATCACCAACGTCTTTATCCACATCATGGCTGGAACATCGGGGGCATCCCTCTTGAGTGACATCACGCCATCCGGGTATTTAGCCTGCGCTTGTTTGCTAGCTCATTGAGTTAGCAAGGATTGGACTTGTCCGGTCTAGCTACTCTGCTGCTTCCATGCTGCTGCTGGAAGCTCTCTCTGCCCTTCGGGGTATTCTCTAACCTGGGTACCCGCTCCTCGGGGGCCCTTTACTTTCTTTCAGGTGCCTTACTGGGATCAGGTACTCGCTCCTCGAGGGCCTGCTCTTTCTACCTGGGTGCCTGTAACCATCTGCTTCTGCCTGGTGGAATCGTCAACCTTACAGCTACCATCTAGTGAGTAATCTATTTCTCAGTCTGTCTCATCTACAGCTCTGCCGTACTGGGAACCTACACCTGGATCTCCCTATACCATCTCGGTGAGAAGGGTCCCCTCTGCCGAGGGTCCCTGGACTGCTACCTCTGGATCACCTCTCTACTGCCACCTCTGGTGGTATACATCAGCTGTACAATAAAAGACAAAACTCTGTGTTTGTGCGTCTCGAGTCTAACACAGTACTGTGGCTCCCCACGGGGCTCCTCCCCATGGGCGTGGTCATCTCCCACAGTACCCAAGAATCTACTCAAACGCCTCAAAACTATAACAGGCACTTTGTTTTTAATAAAGGAAAGGTATTCTGTTTTGTTTTAGGGGATTCTGCTTTGGGCTGTATTTTGGATAGCAGATTGTTCTGACTGTTTTCATTGTTTAAATTTTATCCTTAGGAGGTCCAGTAGGTTGTTACGACTGTTGCTGCCCGATGTCTCCACTCCGCCCTCCTTACCTCTTTGGCGACTCCTCCCGCAGTTGATGGACGTCTGGCTGCTGCAGCGTCTGCCTGCCGTCCTCTCTGGAGTCCCCGGTCCGGCTTGGGCGCTGCATCGCGCCATGTTGTTCAGCTGCCATAGGGCACGCGCGCTGCGTGGCCCTGCTTCTTATTCCTTCTTTGGCGCGAACCTCAGGGGCGTTCCCCTGTGATGATGTCATGCATCCCGGATACAAAAGCCTACTCTATTTGCTAGCTAATCGAGTTAGCAAGGTGAAGGGACTCCTTACGGATGGGATTCGCTCTCCTTACCTAGCTACTCTGCCTCTCCTTAATTGGACTTACTCTATCAGGGTACCCGCTCCTCGGGGGCCTCTCTCTTTTCTTTCAGGTCGCTGTCTGGAACCGGTACTCGCTCCTCGAGGGCCCATGTTCCCGAACCCGCTGCCTGAGCTCTCTTCTGCTTGGAAGAACCCGCTGCCTACACCATCAGTGAGTTACCATCTATATTCTCTCAGAGCTGTTCCCTGGAACCAGGTACTCGCTCCTCGAGGGCCTGCCTCTATTCCAGCTTCTGTGTTACCTTCCGGGAGAGACCGCTGTGTGAGTAATCTGCCAACGAGGCTCTGTACCAGAACCCTGTGTATGCTCCACTGTACTCACTATCTCAGTTTCTATCCACTACTGCACAGCTATTGAGGGATTGCTGTTCCAGTGTCCTGAGGGACTACAAGCCCAGCCGGGCTTCATCTCTACTCACTACTACCACATCTGGTGGCTTCTCAACTCTGTTTAATAAAAGATAATTCTGTGTTGTGTGTCCTAAGCTGAGCCTGACCTGTGGCCCCTCAAGGGACTTCCCCCCATGGGCGTGGTCATCTGCCACAGTGTCCAAGGGTCCACCCAAAACCTTACAAACAATAACATAGGTGATTGGATTGGTATGTAATTGCAGGGAGAAGAAATTCCAATGATATGGGGAATGGGTAGATATGGTTATGTTTATTACCAAAATGTCAGATGAATGGTGATTTATAGAGTGTACCTATTCATTTGTATCTAAAAATTAATATCCTTGCTGCTTCTGCTGATTTTATGCCTTTTAATATGGTTTACTCTATTCTGCTCATGGTTTACATTAATGTTTGCTCTGTTAAAAGTAAGGGAGATAATTTTTCTTTACTTATAAATGAGCAGCCTGACATACTGCTCTTAACTGAAACAAAATAATTCAGAAGCAGATGGGGTTTTATTACACCAATTGTGTCCTGATGGTTATTATTATTTTTAGGATACTATAAATGGACTTGAGTCATCATTTGGGGCATGGATCTGAGAGTCTGGTGGTGGATTATCTTGGCTGGGCCATTGAGCTTCTGACCTTGGACAAGTCATTTCACCCTCCATTGCCTCAGGTACAAACCTAAGCTGTGATGTTTTATCGCAGGAGGGGTCCCACTATCGCGGGGGGGGGGGGGGGGGTGTCACCAAAATAGTGGGACCCCCTCTTGCGATAAGTGCAAGGTGATGCATATAGGGAAAAATAACCCATGCTGTAGTTACACAATGTTAGGTTCTAAATTAGGAGATACCACCCAAGTAAGAGATCTAGACGTCATACTGGATAACACATTGAAATCATTGGTTAAGTGTGCTGCGGTAGTCAAAAAAGCAAACAGAATGTTGGGAATTATTAGAAAGGAAATGGTGAATAAAACGGAAAATGTCATAATGCCTCTGTTTTGCTCCATGGTGAGACCACACCTTGAATACTGTGTACAATTCTGGTCGCCGCATCTCAAAAAAGATATAATTGCGATGGAGAAGGTACAGAGAAGGGCTACCAAAATGATAAGGGGAATGGAACAGCTGCCCTATGAGGAAAGGCTGAAGAGGTTAGGGCTGTTCAGCTTGGAGAAGAGATGGCTGAGGGGGGGATATGATAGAGGTGTTTAAAATCATGAGAGGTCTAGAACGGGTAGATGTGAATCGGTTATTTACTCTTTCGGATAATAGAAAGACTAGGGGGCACTCCATGAAGTTAGCATATGGCACATTTAAAACTAATCAGAGAAAGTTCTTTTTCACTCAACGCAAGATTAAACTCTGGAATTTGTTGCCAGAAGATGTGGTTAGTGCAGTTAGTATAGCTGTGTTTAAAAAAGAATTGGATAAGTGCTTGGAGGAGAAGTCCATTACCTGTTATTAATTGAGTTGACTTAGAGTTGACTTAGAAAATAGCCACTGCTATTACTAGCAATGGTAACATGGAATAGACTTAGTTTTTGGGCACTTGCCAGGTTCTTATGGCCTGGATTGGCCACTGTTGGAAACAGGATGCTGGGCTTGATGAACCCTTTGTCTGACCCAGTATGGCATGTTCTTATGTTCTTAATACATGGCCAAGGTCTGATCCCTGGACCTTGCCCCAGTCACATGACTGGGGCAAGGTCAGGTTGGCACTATTTTGGAAAATTGTGCCAAATGAGCTGAGTGCAAGTGTGCACCCGGCCCATACATGGGATCTTTTGATAGATTTGCGGGTGGGGGGGGGGGTGTTGGGGGGGAGGGTACAGAGGATAGGGGACCTGCTCCTTTTTTTGGGGGGTGCAGGGGCTTGATGTTGGTCTTGGTGGGATGGGGTTTTGATATCGGTCTTGGGAGGGGGGTAGGGACTTTTGAAGTTGATCTTGAGGGAGTAGGGTGGAAAGGAAGGGGCCGGAGCCTCATGTTTATTTAATGGACTGGGGGGGTCTTCATGATGCATTTGGGGGGAAGGGGGTGTTATGATGGATGTGGGGGGAGGCAGAGACTTTAAGGGTGGAAGTGCTGACTCATAAGCCTTTGAAGCAAGCTTGTATAGCTCAGACTGAGGCCCATTGAGGGCCCCTGCAGGAAAGAGGGCCACACTGCAGCCAGGGTCCTCACATATTGAACAAATTGCACTGGTTTGCTTTGGTCCAAAGAATAAAATTTAAAATCTTGACCTTTATATATAGGGCTGTTAGGGGACAGGGTTCATTTTATTTATCTTCCTTCCTTCCTTTTCTTCCTGCTAGACCAGTCCTTACACATGAGATTTCTCCTCCCCTCAGTTGACGGAGACAGAGAACACACCTCTTTCATGGCCTCACTCTAGGCTATAAGAGAGGTGTGGTGCCAGGCAGTTGCCAGTAGTCTCTGTCTTCTGCAACTGCAGACACATGAGGACTGGTCATTTACAAACTCATAGAGCCTGAGTATGGCCCTGGACTGGTAAATTCTCCTTGCTCCTGAGATAACAGTCTCTCAGGGCTGATTATCCTGGTGGAAGTTTTCGCCCAGGATTTCCTTGTTGAACTTCCCTGTAGACAATCCCAGTACCCCTAGGGGACTATAGATTCCCCAGGGAAGGAGATTCCCTAGTTCTCTAGGTGAACCTATGAGGGGCTTCTTGTGGGTAAGTGTCCTCAAAGCCTCTCTTGTTCCCTGGCTCTCCTGCTCTCCCTCTCTCTACCTTGCCCTGTTTCTTTGTGGAACAACAAAAATAAGGGGAAAAAAAGATAGGGACAGGAAAGATGACTCCCTACTTAGACCAGCTGGATTGCGGCAATCTTTAGGGTGTAGGGGGTAAGAATCTAAGGAGAAGGGGGTGGATGCTGAGTGGGTGTAAGGGGTAAGAATCCAAGGAGAAGGGGGTGGATGCTGAGTGGGCCATGGTGTTTTTTCTGTTTTCCTCCTCTCCCAGGAATTGGGGAGGAGCCTCTCATGCAGCTGTGGTTCAGAAGAAAAAAAACAGTAGAATCAGCACAGCCAGGAAGTGAGATCACACAACAGCGGCTGCAGGTAGGTGCTGCTGTGAGAGATCTAAATGCTGCCCGATAGCAAAAAAAGAATCACAGCAGCTTCTAGCCCCACCAAAGCCATGCATTGAGACAGGAGGTACATGGGTTGTGAGGTAAAACAAGTCCCCAGTGTGGCAGGATCTTTCTGCCCTGTTGATTCATCAATTGTGCAGCCTCAACCGATGTTAGCAGGGGGAAGCTCCCCACTCTCAGGAGGTCAAGGCTGTGGTAGGCAAACCTAGATTCCAAATCTCTCAGTGGGGCAATGATGGCCCCTTGGGACTTATAGTCAACTGGGGCCTAGTGAGGAGTGCTTTCTTCTGAGTTTGTGGTACTAATGCATCAAATGTTTTGTGCCCTAAAAAGATTGGGGGCACCTCCCCTCACAGGGATCCGATGATACAGCCACCCTGCAAAAGGTTCTATATTCAAGCAAAGGAAACTTCTAAGTGCTTCCTCCCACTTCATTCGTCTACTACAGAACCAAGGGATATCTCCTGGTCAGGGGATGACTCAAATCATAATACCCCAGGGAGTTTCCAATAGGAAGGGGAAGGCTCCTTGGATGATGAGGAGTTGACTATAGGCTATTTAGGAAAGAGGAGCTTGCAGCCCTTATTGTTGCACTGGAGGTAGACCCTTGGCCTGGCGCAGGATTGGTATGGTCCTCTGAGGGATCCCAGAGGGCGCCTGCCGCCAGGAGGCAGAACACACGAGGAGACAGAGGCTGACAAGAACTTCAACAATAACGGTCCGGGGGCTCCGCGGGTTGAGCCCTTGGATTCCCAGACTGCCTGGGCTTAGGTGGGCCTCTGGGGGTCTCCTGGAGAGATGACGGAGAGGTGTGCCCACCAAGAGAAGAGGTGCGCGGCTATCGGTGAACAGGCTAGCTAGTCTGGAACTGAGAGTACCAGAGACCACGGGAACAAGGCAGGAACTGAAGGTCCTCCGGGTAGGATAGGCAGTGCCTAGTGGTCCAGCTCGAAGAAGGCCGCGGGCGGTGTCGAAGCAGGCGGACCTGGTGGTCACAGGAGGAGCAAAGAGAGTGTCAGAATGGAGCGCAAGGGTCAAAGCCAGGGTATCCGTCCGAGGATGGTCAGCCAAAGCGAGAGTTGGTTCCAGGTATCAGTCCGAGCGTAGTCAAAGGCAAGCAGAGGTCAGTTCCAGGTATCAGTCCGAGCGTGATCAAAGGCAAGCAGAGGTCAATACCGGGTATCAGACTGAGAGGGTACAACCTGGGTAGTGGAACATGGAACAGGAGTCAGGAACGAAAGAACTCAGGAACAGATGCTGGAACACATGAAGGACCACAGGAGCAAACGCAGGAACACTGGTACTGGTACAGGCACAGGAACACTGGAACAAGCACAGGAACAAGGATGGTAACTAGCTTCACACTGAGGTGATGACCCGATTGCCAAGGCAAGGGACTGAGGTGCAGGCCCTTGCTTAAGTACTGTGCTTACGTGACATCATCAGGGAGCGGTGCAGAGCGGTTTCCTGCTCCTGGGCCTTTAAAGGGCCGGCTGGTCGGCGCGCGCGTGCCTAGGGGCAGAGCCGAGGCAGCGGAGGACGCCGAGCCCTGGCGTGGCACGGGGAGTGGCCTGGGATACCGAACCGCTGGAGGAACCCAGGGAAGCCGCTGCCCAAGGCCAAGGACGCAGCCAGTTTGCCACAGCAGCGGGAGAGGTGAGTCCGGGACCCGCAGAGCTAGGAAGAAGATGAGCAGGCCCGGGCGCAGCCCTGGCACGGCCAGGGCGCACAACACTTATTGCAGGTGGGGTAGATGCTCTAAGAATAGCAGACTCCAATCCAAGGAATATGGCTGAAGGGAGGTCCCATTCTTTAAGGAATAAGGAGGCCTCTCAGGGCATTCTCACTACCTTAAAGTGCATGGTAATGGTAATGGTAATATTTATTTATTATACCAATTTTCACAAAAATTTAAAATCGATGTACAATATAATATAATACAATAACATAAAATTCTATAACAAAAGAAAATATAATAGCAGAGCAGAATGTAACAACCCCTAAAGGGGACTCAGAGGGGCTAGAGCTATGAATAAGGTATACTCTCTGCCCCTAGAGGAGAGAAACCTCCTCCTCAGGATTCTCCAGTTAGATCCACTTGTTTTGGCAGTAACATGAAAGAAAACAATCCCTGTAAAGGGACAAACTGCCCTGAAAGATCCTCAGATTAGGAGAATATAGTCCACTCTAAAGCATACTTTCTCTACAGGAATCTATCTTTGGAGGGTTTGAAGCCTGGGTAGCATCCCACAGAGCACTGGGTAAATCCCACAGAGCACTGAAATAGCATGGCTGGAGTCAGCCATAGGATGTCCTCTTGGGCTTTGGCCTCTGGGCTGGCAGCCTGGTGGCTTCTTTGGCTATGCAACTGGGGTGCAGACTCTGCTTCCAAAGTGTGCCTTTGCAAATCCCCCTTTAAAGGGGTGTTTGCTCTTCTGAGAAGATTTGGAAATGGTCTTAGAGAAGACAAAACCCCAAAGATGATCAGAAGATAGGACCAGGCTGGGGACATAAGGGCCTAGACTCCAGAGCCTCTAAGACTGCACAGATTTAAACCAACCAGGTGATTCCCCCGTATACCACATGAATTAAGATTTATCTGTTTTATAGGGCCAATAGAGTTAAGGCAGAGCTCCATGCAACCGCAGGAGAAACCTGCCCAACCCAGTGATATGCAGCGGATCCCTTTGACAATAGTGCCAGGAGGTGGTCACCTAAAAACATAAGAAGTTGCTATAATGAGTCAGATCAAGGGTCCATCAAGCCCAGCATCCTGTTTCTAATAGTGGCCAATCCAGATTACAAGAACCTGGCAATTACCCAAACATTAAGTAGATCCCATGCTACTGATGCCAGTAATAGCAGTGGCTATTCCCTAAGTCAACTTGATTAATAGCAGTTAATGGACTTCTCCTCCAAGAACTTATCCAAACCTTTTTTAAACCCAGTCTCTAATATCTGTTTACATCCTCGTCTTCTAGGAACTCAACCAGACCCTTCTTGAAACTGCTATGCAAGGCAGCAGATTTTACAATTTAATTACCCGCTAATTAAAAAAATATTTTCTTGTTTCTTTTTTAAACTCCTAACATTCAGTTTCCTTGGATGCCCTCAGTCCTAATATTTTTGACAGGGTAAATAACCACTTGCTTTGCTTTGCGCCACACAGGGAATGTGGCTGTAACAGGCAGAAGATTCTGGTACCTGGTCAGTCTTGTTCCTGGAGTCCAGCCTGCTCCTACTCCCTAACTGGCACCTGTGCCCTGACACAATCCTTACATTCTTACATATCTACAGGGAGCACATGCTGTAGATGAATTCTGGTTTAGGCATAGTGGGTGTTACGAATGTGACAACCCTTTAGGATCATCATGATAAGGCCCTAGCATTGAATCTTGTAAACTGAGATTGCTGGAATAACCAGCCCCCTGCTGCTTATAAAAGCAGGCTGCAACATTTCTAGGGGGTGGCATTTTAATTTAGAGAGACCAAAAGTGTTTTCCTTGAGTTGTTCCCCTGATTGGGTACTGGGTTACACAGCCTGGGCTAATACCCTGGTGAAAAGGGGATCAGTGCCTGCCTGGATAGTGGTTTTCCTTTTGATTACGATTTTTGGATGTTTTTGACTTTTGGGGTTTTCTCTTGTGAGAGCCCTGGTACCCCTGGCTGGAGGAATTTGGGGTCTCCACCAGCTAGGGTAGATCAGGAGGTAGGGAAGATATCAAATGGTGACCTGTTGCAGGAGGAATCCAGATTTATCTGCCTTTTTGTGAAGATCTTTTCTGCGTTCCCAGCAGGAAGTTTGTGGCAACCCTCCAGCCTGAAGAGGGGACTTCTGTACAGAGATGCTGTGTTCCCTGTTACTGGACTTTTCCTAAGAAAAATCATATTGAGACAACTGAGGAAAAACACTATGAGTAAGACCTGCATTTCTTTCTTTTTTTTTTCCCTTCAAAACAATGTTTATTAAAGACAGCACATATGCTTACAGGTAATAAAATACATACTTGTACAGATGAAGCCAAAATACATAAGTATTGCATAGATGATTATCCCAGCAGACTATTATCTGAAAAGCAGCAATGCCTAAGCTTTCATATTGCTTCATTTTCAAACGATCAAACCTCTAAACCTCCAAAACATAGAAACACTGCGAATAACCCCAACAAATTTTACCATGTTGACAAACTCATAGGTCTAGAACGGGTAGATGTGAATCGGTTATTTACTCTTTCGGATACTAGAAAGACTAGGGGGCACTCCATGAAGTTAGCATGGGGCACATTTAAAACTAATCGGAGAAAGTTCTTTTTTACTCAACGCACAATTAAACTCTGGAATTTGTTGCCAGAGGATGTGGTTAGTGCAGTTAGTATAGCTGTGTTTAAAAAAGGATTGGATAAGTTCTTGGAGGAGAAGTCCATTACCTGCTATTAAGTTCACTTAGAGAATAGCCACTGCCATTAGCAATGGTTACATGGAATAGACTTAGTTTTTGGGTACTTGCCAGGTTCTTATGGCCTGGATTGGCCACTGTTGGAAACAGGATGCTGGGCTTGATGGACCCTTGGTCTGACCCAGTATGGCATTTTCTTATGTTCTTATCACATTTACACACACCACCATACACAGTCATGCACACTTTATCATTACAAGGAAAAAGAAAATAAATAGTGTTAAATAGATAATGAAAGCGGGGGGAGGCTGCCTACATTATTATTAGTTCCACTGTGGCAAATAGTCCAAATATTTTAAATGCTTTTGCATGTCACAACAAAGGTGTGCAAAAAAGATCCCCATGCCTTTACATATCACTACCAAATTTCTTTTTAGAAGATTTTGGTTCTAAACTCCCCAGGGGCATGACTTGAGTGGAGGAGTAGCCTAGTAGGTAAAGCAATAGGCTACAAACCAGAGAGACCAGAATTCAAATCCCACTGCCACTCTTTATGACCTTGGGTAAGTTATTTTACAGTCCATTGTCTCAGGTACAAACTTACTGGGTAATTTTAAAAGGAAGCATGTGCGTCCATAAAGTGTGTATTGGCGGTGCGCAAGTGGAGATACACTGCAAATTTATTTCGTGCGCGCAAGTATGCGTGTATCATGTAAATCCGCCTGCCGCGCATATGTGTGTGCATAATCTCAAGAGGTGGCTTGAGTAAATGTCCTGCGCATATTTCCACTAGGGCTTTAGCGGCTTTTACGTGCTCATGCAAGGGAAAAAACAGTTTTTCAAATTAGTCCACCAGTTTATATTGAGGACTTCTGGAGCCCTCTGGTTCTTTATCCTGTAAGCCCCCCACTTGACTCCGAACTTTTACGCTGTGCTGAAAGCCCTAAAACCTGAGAGCTCTAGATTTGCTCCTCATCAGGACCTGCAGTAAAGTTATGCAGATAACACGTGGATGAGTGCCATGGTCAGCTATTTTAAAATTCGGAGTAGCGCGCGTAAGTCTTAGCCCCGCTTCTAACATTTAAGAACTCTGACAGTACTACAAAGAATTATGGATACTCAATCTGAGCCTCCAGAGTTTTTATTTTTTGGCACTCACATTCTTTAAAGTGAATAGAGATCTATCACCCTCCCAGGGCAACAGAGAGTCCCCCCAGCCATCTTGGGCCTGGAGAATTTAGTCCACCCCCCACTGTGTTCGAGTGGGAGAAAGGTAAAGAATTGGCCCCAGGACCCTTGTGTGCCTCTGCCTTCCTGGTCCCTAAATTGGGGAAGGGAGTTACACTAACAACTCTACGGCCTCTATCAGAGACAAGGTGCTGAGCAAGATAAATTGTTGGCCAACTCAGCTTGGTTGTTTTTATGTTCTTATGTTAAGTACTTAATATGGTTTGACAGACAATAGATAGCAAAAGATCTAACAACTGTTCTGGGGTGCAGAACAGGGTTTTGAATAAAGTGATTTCTAAATTACAATTAGAAATGACACATTCTCCTGAATGACTTGTTTAGTGTGATATAACACATTAATTGAACATTTTGTACATACTAGAAATTAAGAAGTTAAAATATCAAGGTGTTTTCAAAAAGGTACATGCTGTGATCTGCTACAGCGAAAGTGATACTGTTTCTTTAAAAGAGACCTTTTGTTACACTCAGGTTTGTGGACCCTTGGCCGACCAGAGGATGGTATACCTTTCAAAGGATCCGTAGGTTCTCTCTTTGAGAGGTGAGGCAGAGCAGAAGACGGGATGAGCTGACCCTTGGCACTGGAGACTGAGACAGCAGCGGAGACTGATGAAGGGATGAGAAGAGGAGTTGTGTCTTCACCCTTGGAAGTCTGTGGTCCCCCCAGGAGGAGCCCATAGGGACCCAGACCGCTGGGACTTAGGCGGACCTTTGAGAGGTCAGGTGTCGGTGCAAGGGCTGACTGGAGCTTCGCACTGGAAGCCCGTGGTCCCCCCAGGAGGAGCCCATAGGGACCCGGGCTGCTGGGACTTAGGTGGGCCCTTGGAGAGGTGGTCTTGAAGGAGTCCTAGGTCAAGTGCCAGAGGGTCGACGCTCACCAGTCCGAAGTCGTGTACCAGAGAATCACTGCTTGCCAATCCAAAGTCAGGAACCAGAGAATCACCGTAAGCCAATCCAAAGTCAGGAACCAGGAACACCAAGACGAAAAAGGAACCAGAGTCTGAGCACAAGGAACTCACCAAAGCAAGCAGACTAGACAGCGTTGACTTCCTCTGCTCATTCCTTGACTTGATGTTGCCAAGTCAAGGAATGAGCAGAGGAAGCCTTCCTTTATACTTCCCTTGCTCAGGCTGATTAGACACAGGTGCAGCTGGTTAAAGGGACCAGGTCCCTTTAAGTCTAGGAAGGGGGCGTGGCCTCGTGCCTAACGATGGTGGTGGCCATCTTGGATTTTCTTCGCCGGGGAAACGATGCAGGACGCCGCGAGGGAGGAGCAGGGGCGGCTCCTGTGGCGGTCGGCATGGGGGACCCTTGCAGGAGTGAGGGCTTAGCGTCGGGGTCCTCCCCCGGGATTCCCGCGGCGGGTCGCCGTCGCGGGTGAGGTACGGGGTCCGCAGCTGTGGCTCCCATGGCCGCGGAGCACAACACCTTTGCCATTAAAAAAATGTTTTCTTTAACACATTTTATTTAGCAGATGGTATACTCATTCACAAAATTATAACAACCAGGCAGTGTTTTTTAAACAAGATATATTACTACTGCAACCTTTTAATAGAAATACTTGTGAGAGTTCAACAGTCACTACCTTTCATCTCCATATTGTTTAGTTCAATTTAGTCTCAAGGATACATTCCTTGTCTCAGAATTTTCTTGCAGCTGTTGGAAACAAGAACCTCAGGCCAGCTCTTTGTTCTCTTTACAGGCTTTTTGGAGCAGGCAAGGCTATGCAGAAGATTCTCAGGGTGCTGAGTGTGCACAAGACTATAAAAAGGTATTTCCCAATGTTTTCAAGCCCATGATATACCTACATTAACAAAAATATGTGGCACACTAACCTCCACTGGGCAGTCAATGTGGATATGAAGAGGACTCATCTGGTTTTAAAAAAGTGAGGAAACCACTGAAAGCCCCACCAGACTCTTCCAAATTGTAAAACAAAGGGAGAGAAGGGGCTGAGACATACATGAACCTGTTATAATTTTCCAGCGCCCACTACACAGGTACAGAAGAAGGGAGAAGTTGGTGGATGTGGGCAGCCAACTCAGTTACTCTGGCTATCACATGTGGCTGCCAAAGCTCCTCCACTATTGCTGGTCCCAACCCACAGAATGAGTCACACCCAGTGCTCAGTGCACGGTCTCCCTATCTCACTCAACCTGGCAATGAAATACAGGAAGGACTCAGAGGAGGAGGATCAGGAGAGGGAAGATATGTTGGTGCTGTATGCACTGTGTATGTCACACAAAGCAGAGTCAAGTTATTTATGCCCTGCATTCTGCCCATTAATTACAATATTCCAGGGCTCATGTTTTAGCTAGGAAAAAGAGACTTGCATGACTGCACATGGTGTCTCTTGTTGCTGTGAAGTGCTGACAGCAGAGCCCAGATGCTGGTCTGGATATGATCGTCAGGCAGTGGCGACTTTTCCATAGCACACCTGATCAAGTCTGAAGGCACACTGGTTGGGAAGTACTGCTATAAAAATTCTGAGAGGCAAATAAAAATGGCATGAGTGAGTGGGTAATTAAAGTCTTGTGGGAGAAGCAGAAGTTATTAATGGAGCATATAAGGTAGTTCCGTGTCCTGTTTGCCCTGAGTAATTTTTTGAGCTATACCAAATACTTTTTGAACACCTGCTGCATGCTCAGAGTCCACTGCAGCCCCCTCTCCTTCCTTTGAACATCCATCAAGGAGGGGGGAAAGCAAGGCTGCAGTTCCACAAGGATTGTGAACACAGCCCTAAATCCCCACACTAAAGCACAACCTGATTCACAGTTGCATTGGTGGGCAATTGTGCATCACAACCTGATGCACAGTTGCCCACCAGTGCAACAATGAGTAGAGGCAGGTGGCAGTGAGAAGCTATAGGAATTCCACAGGAGATAGGTGTAAGGAGGTAGGGGTGCAGTGGTGAAGAACTTGAGAAATACTGAAGGGGATAACACTCTTTTCAGTTTGCTGCCCGAGGTTGCTGTATATGCGGTCTCATGGGTGGCACCAGCCCTGTCCAAACCTTCTTGCCACCATAGACTTAGTCTTCTGAAATCACTTATGTTGATAAAGGAGAGAAATGATGCAGCAAGACATTAGGAGCAATTCTGCACCTGGAGGTGGGTGTAGGGAGAAAGAGAAGTGATGCAAATACAGGAAAAACATTGACACACTAGCATGGATTCATGAGAAAGAGGATACAACAATCTATCAGCTAGAAATGGGCAGAATGAAAGAAAAAGCGAAATGAGGCAGAGGAGTGGGAAGTAGAGAGAAAAAATGAAATGAAAAAAGCTGAGGATAAGAAGAAAACAAAATCGGGTTGCATTAAATTAGGAGAAGGAATGAAAGACAAAAAGTGGTGAAGAAGATAAAAAAAAATTAAAAAGCAAGTCAGAACAAATCAAAGTTAGGGCTGTACAAGAAAAGGGAACAATAGTTAATATCACTTTTAGCTTGGACTGCAGTAAGTTCCATGGAGTGTTTCCTATGTTGTCTAGTTTGCTTCCTAAGGCTAATTCAGTTCTTTTAGCTCAGCCTTGGTTTGACTCCCAGGTCAAAGTTGCTGACTCACTAGTACTTTTCTTCTATGAAATGTCACAAGTCTAGCTACAAAAGAATCATTAGATTAAGTTCATTGCTGAAATAATGAACTAAAATGTCTGCAGCACCATTCCACCTCCTTGAAAAATTGTCACATACCATAACTTTTATTTATCAGCATGCCGATGTCATATCATGCACTGAGCCTAGCGCACAGGTTAACGAGCACTTGGATGTGCGTTTTGGATGTGCATCCCTAACCCCCAATGCAATAAGGGGATCAGTGCATCCAAAACGTGCATCCAATCTCACGCGTAGCTAATAGTGCTTATCACATGTAAATTCCACATAGGTGAGGCTATTAGTTATTACCCAGTGATACAAAAAATCACTGTGCGCCTAAGGTGCACTTTTTAACCTGTCAAATTTTAAGCCTGCCCAGAGCAGGGGTAAAATCTTTCTGTGCATCAAGGGCTCAACTTAAAAACAAAAATACTACTTTTTTGTGGTTGTTCCTACTTAGTATTGTCGCAATACTAAGGAAGAGCCACAGAAAGCAGAACCAAGCAAAAAGAAAAGACGACATAAAAAAAAAATTTTCAGGGTGCATAATATACACCCACAATAGTCACACTCAGAGCCGTGTATATTGTGTGTGCATATTGTGCCAATAATTTAGCTGCTGCAGGATGGTAACCTGCACATACAGGGCACTTAATATTAATTTATTTGCTGCTTCACTTACTGACGATTGGTCCATTCACTGTCACATGTCATTGAAAGGACTAATCCCCTTTCAGAAGGCTATTCTGAAAGGGGATTAGTCCTTTCACTGACATCTGTCAGTGAAAAGGACCAATAGGGAACAGTCCCGCCAGGGGGTGGGGAGGGAGTTCTGGCCAAGCTGTTGTGGATGCACAGCCACTTCTCCTGGGCGCTCATTGCAGAGCGCTAGGATGCACAAAGTATCCATTGTACATCCCTTTTAGCACACCAGCTCTTTTGCATATTGCATTTAACACCCAGGAGAGGTGGGACACACCAAAAGTCTAGCCCAACACATTCATAGCTCCCACTCCTATTCATAGCTATCAAAAGCATACATTGTGTGACAGAATAAAAGGAGACACCCTGGTAAGCCATGCTAACCCTGAGCTGAGGATAATCAGTCAGCGCAGTGCAACGCAGAGGGCAGAGGGGCAGCTGTGTATCTGCGGCTGGCACTAGGAGCCTTGGGCCGAGTTGTCGGAGCGCAGCAGGCACCGTCCCTCACTCCACCCCTTATTATATAAAAATGGCTGAGTGTTGGCCACCCCTCCCCAAATGCTGCCAGCTTGGGTTATTTCATGCCTCATTGAATTAGCCTTTTCGCTGTTGTTTGGGATAAAAATGTTTCTGCAGTGTTGGGTTAGTTTTAGACTGGGTGACTAGATGGCGGAGTTGCTATTGCAACCATGCCATTTTTCTTTGTCTGAGCAGGAAGTCCCTCCAGCATGCACTACATCAGCAGTCATCAAGTGATGACTCTTCAGGCAGCAGCCAATAAGAGGCTACATATACATAATAAGGTTGACAGCATCACAATGCGACTGTTGTTAGCCTCTACCTGCTTGCCTTCAGGCTCTCAGCCCAGTGTGCTCAGACCTGACATTTATGGTGGGAAGAAGAAACCATGCATATGGTCACATAGGGAGAGCTGTAGAATCTGGGTCCATGTGTTTCTGCTTGCTGCACCATGCCCATAAAGCAATTAATTCTCTTAACAAAACTCAAACTTGGAAGGCAATTAGGGTTTTTTTTAAAGCTTGTTCTTTTTTTATTTTTTCTTTAATTAATTTTTCAAATACAGTAATCAAGCAGTCTCGCCCTCAGCAACAAATTGGGCACATATAAAACAAAACAGAGAATATAGTAAGAAAAAAAGAAACATTTACCCAATACACAGTCTACAGCAAAGAATGAGAAAAGTTGTGTTTAACTCAAACTAATAATATGGCTTCTAATCACTGCAGAACTTGAGATTTGTTGTAATTGCTGTATCCTGTAATTTAACTATACTGTTATTTTGTAACTTTATTCCTTTCTTTTCATGCCTTTTTCTTTTAATTATTTTGTATATTACTTTGGCAACACATGTAAAATTACCATACCAATAAAGCAATCTGAATCTGCTTGTTGCCTGATTAGTGCTGTGTCATGGTTTCTCTGCTCGGGGTACACCACTCCAGGAATGGTACAGGCCTTCAAGGCTGGATACTGGACAGGATTAGGGCTGGAGTTCCACCTAGCCAGCCCTCTCCCCCATAAGTTGAGTCCTTGGTTTCTGGGGGCCAATAAGTCTTTGCAGCGGCAGTACATCATAGCAAGTTAGTACTATGGGAACAAAGCTGAACAGGCTGGCACAAGGTTGGACAGACTGAAGCAAGGCTGGAGACATACATAGGCTGAAAGCTTGGACATGGAGTGCAGGCTGGACTTGGCAAGGTGATACAGGTAGGACGAGGCAAAGCTTGGTATAGAAGCTGAACGAAGCAGGACTGGAAGGCAAGGTTGGAGCAGGGTTGGCCTGGACATGGAACAAGGACTGGGGCTGTGATAGAAAGCGACAAGTCAAGGTAGTGAGAACAGCCAGGAGAACACTAAACAGGAACTGGGACAGGGAAGGAGCTTAGGACAGAATATTGGAACAGACAAGGAACTTAGAACAGAATATTGGAGACTGGTCTGGGCAGGTCACGACAAGACCAAAGACAGACTAGGACAGGACTGAAAAAGGACAAGGCAAAACACAGAACAAGGAACAAGGAAGCCTGAAGGCAACATGGGTGGCCTGTAGGCCACTAGACTAAAGGCCCAAAGGTCCCTACATATAGACAGAGGCCTGGATAGGTCACAAGGCAATATATAAGTATAGAGCAGGCCCAGAGGCCGCAAGGCAAGGTAAGGCCTGAGTAGGCCACAAGGTAAGAAGAAAGAAGGCCTGGATGCCACAAGGCAAGGCCACGCCTAGGGTAGACAACAGAGCAAGGCACAAGGAGCAAAGAGCCCAGAAGCCACAAGGCAAGGCAAGGCCTGAATAGGCCACAGCACGAAAAGCAGAAGCAAGAAGGCCTAGAGGCCTCAAGGCAAGATACAAGGAAACAGCAGCCAGGTCAGAGAGCCAAGAGCAATTCCATGAAGAGGCAAAGGATGGATAAGGCTAGGTTACATAGGGCTGGAGCTTGGGTGTGCTGCAGGTAGTGAGGAGGAGCTTGGCAAGGCTGGAAATTAAGCTCACTAAAGTCCCCTGGTGGAGAGCAGGCTGCATCACAGGCTGAGTCAGGTAGTCAGTGAGATGACTCAGGTAGCTTGAAACAGAGCACATTGGCGGTCTCTGTTGGTAAGGAGGTGTCATAGCCGGTAGACTCAGGGCATGGTAAGGCTATGAAACAGGCGAAACCATGACATGCTGCTTGTGAGAAAACTTGAATAGCCAACCTGTATAGCTCTAGCCTGTCTGCCCATCCCTATGAATCTGCAGCCACCACTGAACTCTTCCTCTGTCTTGGCATTGATCTGGAAGCTGCTGTATTCTCCACTTCATCATGGTGATGCTCGACCGGAGAGACTTGCAGACCACCACAGAAGATAAGAGACAAGACTAGGGGAAGAGACTTTTTTGGTATGGTGGTAACTGAGGATTAGGCTGTTGGGGGGGGGGGGTTGAGGTGGAAAATACAGAGTGGCTCTGTGAAATAGGTGGGGGAAGAAACGTGGTTGGAGGAGAGAGAGGATGTTGAGCATCATAGGAAAGGACAGACAGAAGGGATTGGGTGGAGGGATACTGGTGCTGTATTGAGGATAGAAGAGACAGAGAGGGGTGGGGTTAGGAAGAAAAAGGGGAATAAGAGTGAGGAACAGAGAGGGGATGGAGTGTGGGGGTAAGAGAGAAAGAAGGAGTGGGGATGGGAAGATAAATAGGTTGGGGCAGAGTTAGGAGGTGAAAAGGTGCGAGAGAGAGAGGGGTGAGGAGGTAGGGCAAAGAGAGTTAAGGGAGGTTGTTGCGTGCACACTGCGGGGAGGTGGGGGGGGGGGGAGAACATTGGGAAGGGATACTGGTGGTGGTGATCTTGTAGAGGGCAGGTTAACTGAAAAGTTATCTGTCTAAATGGCTACCCGGCAATATTTATTAGGGATGTGCAATCGTTTTAGACGAAATAGGAAATATAGACGATATTTCCCATTTTGTCGCGTTTCGGGGGGCCCGACAATGATAGGAAAACCCCACGAAATTTTGTGTGGTTTTCTTATCGGTTTTTTTTGTGGGGGGGGGGGGGGGGGGGGGGGGGAGAGAAAGGGCACACAGAAAAAAAAACCCCAAACCCACCCCAACCCTTCAGATCTAATTATTTACAATCCCCCACCCTCCCGATCCTCCCCAAAACTTGCCTAAAGTCCCTGGTGGTCCAGTGGGGGTCCCGGAAGCGATCTCCCCCTCTTGGGCCGTTGGCTGCCACTAATCAAAATGGCGCCGATGGCCCTTTGCCCTTACCATGTGACAGGGGCTATCGGTGCCATTGGCTGGCCCCTGACACATGGTAGGAGCAATGGATGGCCCGCGCCATTTTTTAAGATGGCGCCAGCTGTCTATTACTCCTACCATGTGACAGGAGCCGACGGCCCGAGAGCGGGAGTGCTTCTGGGACCCCCACTGGACCACCAGGGACTTTAGGCAAGTTGGGGGGGGGGGGGGGTCGGGAGGGTGGGGGATTGTAAATAATTAAATCTGAAGGATCGGGGTGTTTTTGTTTTTTCGGATAGGGTGGGTTTTTTTTTGGATTGGGACAGCCGAAAAAAAAAAAAAGGTCAGAACGCGGGAAATGAAATTTCCCTCTGTTCTACTAAAACAAAACCGGAAACGATTCCCGGTACGATACACATCTCTAATATTTATTGCCATATACAGCTACATTCTAGCTGCATAATTCGGTGGGTGGGAGGCATTTCTGGGCGGAACAGAGTTAGCCACATAAATGAAATGGATAACTCTGATAGTCTTAGTTAGACGCTTAATCTATGCGGAATACTCTGGTCAGGCTGCAGGGCTATCCTAAAGTTAGTTTCTTATGTTTTATGGTTAGACATAACTAGTTAACTTTAAGATGGTCGGTTATATTCAGCGGCATGACCGTGCCACTGAATATACCTTGCTAGTTAGCCAGATATGCTTTAATAATATTTTTTATATATATAAAGTCATGCCTCCATCCTTCCTTCCTAACCATAAGAACATGCCATACTGGGTCCATCAAGCCCAGCATCCTATT